>NW_024609868.1:96284329-96761829 GCF_016920785.2 Ixodes scapularis | reverse complement strand
GCCAGATGTATTTGCTTTGTTCCAACATAAACGAGAGAAAACCGCCAAGTTGTCCGAACCACCCACGGGTTCAGTGCGTCTTCAAATTCACACGGCCGCCTGATCGTTCGAACTTTCGTCTGCTCGTTCAAACAAAAGCTGCCCGTAGACCAAACTTTGAACCGGTGATTGCAATAAGAAGTAATTGCAGACCTCAAAAGACTTAAGTAGGCTCGGTGTAAAAAGTAGATACAAGATGTTGATCATTGGTACCGGTGGTCATCACCGACTTGTTACGCTTGGTCTGTTCCCGCTTCCGATTTTCAGTATCGACGTCGATCATCGCCGCTACCTTCTACACTTTTGCAACACGAGCGACGTCGCTACCGAAAATAGCTGGAAGAATCTCATCATGGTTTTGGCGTCCATCCTGCGGCGTTCATGCGAATGAATCGCAGCATGTCAAATTATTTACGGAAAGTTTAGCGGCGTAACGAGCCTTGATAATTTCGCTTAAGCGATTAAAGTGGTAAGACATTGCGATGAGGACGTAGAATCGACAATTCTAACGCGAAAAAAAGTAGGCAGACTCACACAGACGCCGACAACGGCATTCGAGTGGTTTGTTGACGCGGGACGCGGTGCTTCTTGCCCGTACCCCATTACGCATGCGTTCGAACTGTCGTCTGCTCTTTCAAACTTGGCTGCTTTTTGTCGTCAGCTCGTTCAAACGGCAGCGGACCGGAAACCAAACGTTGACCCGGTAATTGCGATAAGAACTAAGTGCAGGCCTCAAAACACTTTTGAAGGTTGGTTGGGGTAAGTAGGCTAAGTGTAAACAGATACAAGAAGATGTTTATCATTATTGTTACCAGTGGCCATCACCGACTTGAAATGCCCGATTCTACTTGCGGTTTTCAGTATCGACGTCCACCATCTCAGCTACGGTCCACGCTTTTGCAGTCCGAGCAACGTCGCGTCTGAAAACAGCGAGCAGAATCTCATCGTGGGAGTCAGGCTTTAGCGCCCATTCTGCGGCGTCCACGTGAAATGAATCGCCGCACGTCACATTATTCACGCAAAGTTTTGCCTCGTTAATTTTGCTGAAGCCGCTCAAGTAGTCAGACATTGTTAGGAGGACGTAGCATCAACAATTCCAACGCGAAAAAGAGCACGGGGACTCCCACCGACGCCGACAACAACGCAATTCAATGGTTTGTTTATGGGCGACGGCGGGCTTCTTGCCCACCATCCACCGCGCATGCGCGGCGCTGGTGGCGTCCGCTAGGGGCGCTCCGGTTTGTTTGTAAACATGAGTTGGTGTATAGACGCTTTACAGCAGTTGTGCATGGGCGCCGCCATAACTGACCTTCAGTTTTTGTTTCCGCTTATTCCATTTTGTTCACTTCGTCATTACCATAGGAGTCCAGGTTTTTGCCATCTTAGATTTCATTGTGTCCTTCTTCCCAGCATTGGCCTTTCTGGAGGCTCGTTAACACCCGTTCCAATGGCTCGGTATCTCCGTAAGACAAGAGAAGGTCAGCAATGGCGGCTGTATTCTGGCGCGTGTGTAAAGCCTCTATAGAGAGTGAGTTATGCTCTTTAAATACAATTACGTAACTATCAGATGCAGTGGCGGATCCAAGGGGGGGGGGGGCGGTGGGGGCGATCGCCCCCCCCCAAACGCCTCGCCAGGCAACCTCCCCCCCCCGGGGTTCTTCGTCAGCTCGAAGAAAAAACGTAAGCAATCGACGCGAGGGACAAAAGATTAAAGGGACCATGAAATGATTTTAAAATCGAGTTTCATCCACCGCACGTCGTAAAAGGTGTGAAAAGAAACACAAAAACACAAAAATAGGGAGCCCAAAAAAATTATTTGCTATAGAACTTTTAAAAGAAAACTGGACTCTTTTGCGCCTTCCTTCCTTCGCCTGTTCACTACGATGCATACGCAGAATCGGTGCACGTCAGCCGAATCCACATCGCCTATTGGGTAAGAGCCTACCTCACCAGCACCGCGATCGTAAACAATAAATAGCCGGCGAATGTTTCCTAAAAGTTTTGTTAAATAATATTCAGATCCACATTTTGTAGCATAATTAGAGATGTGTGGCGAAAATTGCCAAATTTGATAATGCTGAGAGCCAAGCGCCATCTATCGTGTGGTAAACGAAGCAACTACTGCGCGTGCGCAGTAGGGCAGGGCCGCCAGTTACTTGGGTGACGGCGTCCGACGAACATTTATTTTCTTTGTTTTCCTTCCTCTCAAAACTCTGACTGACTGAACGTTTATTTTTCTACGTGTTCTTCCCGCGCGTGCCGACTTCAAGCAGCAAGAAAACAGTACTTAAAACAGACCACGACGAACAAGAACGCTGGATTCACCGACTCCGACGAAGCGTATAGGCCTAGCAGGCATTCCGACTCGGCGCTGCGTTGCTTCGTCGCAAGACCGTCTGCCTACGACCGGCTGGCGTGCTAAATGGAATATGCCCGCGCGACCCTTGTGGACCCTTCCCGTATTATAGTTTGATCACTGACCTCAATTCTAGATTAAGAGGTGAGGAGGTCAATCTCTTCCCCTTGTTTTCCGAGGCAGTGTTGACGAACACTCGTCGAAAAGGGACTCTCGTCGATTCTATCTTCTTGTTTTGTGTGATATAGAGCTGAAATAAACGCCGTATGGATTGCCTTCGTAACACGGTATGTACACTTTGTTATTGGTATGCCATTTTTATTCTGACAGACTGCACGTCACTGTCGACCCCGGTCCAACCTTTCTTTGCCGAGTGTCGCGTCAGTATCGAGTTGCAATCGTAAAAGAACGGTCCCGAAGCGCTTACCAACAGCGCGAATACAAGACTTCCATCAAGCGCGCGCGTCCGCTCCGAGTGTAAGCAGGTATTTACGTGGCTCTTGCTGACACTCGTAGTTCAAACGTATCTTTTTTAACGTCGGCTCGCTCCTGCATCTCCGAGGCCGCGAAAAACGCCATCTACGTCGCTTTGCAAACGACTGACACGGGCCGGCCCTTCTGCCAACAATGACGGGGTGGTGACAAGACTCGCTGCACTTCCCAACAGACATACCGGCGTATGGGACTAGTCCCATGCTGTCGCTGTAGCGCAACATATCTCATTGAATTTCGCTCAGCTGCGATGCGGCGATGAGAGGCGCCGATTCAGGAAATACGTCGGTGACATCAGCGCAGTAAAACCTACCGGCGCACCCCAACTCGTTGCCGCTAACACTCCCATTCTCCTACTGCCGAGAGAACTTCCGGTTCCGGAAACGGTCTACGTCACGGCTTCTTTTGCGGTCAGTTGGAGAGAATGAAAAAGTCGATATTTCAATAATTTTTTGTGTAAAAGTTAATAAACCGAGACGAAAACGGATGCCTGTTCGGCATTCAGTGAACATTGACGGTTTAATGTAAAAGTTATCTGGAAAAAGTAAAAAGGTCATTTCATGGTCCCTTTAAAACAGCGGTGGGTGGACGCGCCTGCTGGGCGCTTCCAAAGTGGGGTTTATCTCCGTCAAGGTCACGGAACGTCTTCCCGACAGGGACGGCGCCAGGAGTTTCGAAGTGGAGAGACAGTGGGGAGGCGCACCAAATATCAGGGTCCTCGAGTGCAGGCACACTTCCAAACAAGGCCAGCACGTCGAGCACGGAGGGAAAATACCTTCAACATATCTAGTCCCCTTTCTCTCTCTCTCTCTGTCTCCCTCTCTCTCTTTAGAGGTTGTCTGTGAAACATTTGTGCCCTGAAAACTCCCAAACGCAGACGCCAAGCAGCCTTCCGGATTATCCTTCCTCTCTAATGGCGCGTTCACACTGGAAGCGGATCCGCGTTCGCGAAGCGGATCCGCGCGTTCTCAACCGCAAAGCGGCTAGGATCGAGCGGTTGGGGCGCGTTTTTGCCAACCGCTTCGGGACCGATTTCTCCCAACCGCTTTCACGAACCGCAAAGCGGCAACCAATCACAACGCGACGCTGACGTGACGTCAGTGACTTTCGAAACAAGATACCTGTCGTTGGTGAGGCGTCCAAGGCGCTGTAGTCCTAGCGCTGTAGTCTTAGCTTTCGACAAATCAACGGAGAAACTTGATGTTCACGTCTGTCACTTGAATCCACCGCGAAAAGAATTGACTCGTAATTTTAACGGGCCTCGCACCGGTGATTTGGTTCGGGTAAGAGTTTGTTTATTATTCCGGGTGCCACAGCCCAAGCTCGCTGCCTTGTTAATCTCTGCCTGTAGAACATCGGAACCCGACCCTGATCGACCGAAATGTCAACTTTTCCACCCACTAGGATAGTCGCGTGAACTATTGAAAACTTTCGACACCGTGCATGACCACCACGAACGCCGATAAAGACGTCGTGAGCTTAATTGCGTAGCCAACGCGCTACCGCGGAGGGGGCAGGGTACCTGCGGTAGCTCGACCTGTAACGTTTACTCCTACCAAAAGGAATAAGGGGAACCTACTCAAGAAATAAAGTGTACGTACCAGACGATGCAGAGTAATCCATACGGCGTTTATTTGAGCTTAATGTCAAACAAACAGCAGACTCGATCGACGAGCGAGTGACGAGAGGAGAGTCTGCCAACAACGATGCCACGACCGGCTAGCACCGAACACATTCCCCCGGCGTCACGGTCCACGCCACCGATCACAACTTCGAAAATGATAAGAGCGAACAACAAAAGTCAGCTATTCATGCGGGAAGGGTCCACTTCGAAGAAAAGGTCGGAGGCATCCTGTTCTGAGTCAGCAAGGCGCGCCTACACTCTAAGCCCGGTCCCACTTAGTAAGAGGGACATTTCTTCGATTTTTTCCCACTTAACTTTAAGGGGGGCGACAGACCTCTTAATATTACATGGAGATGCTCCCTCTTAATTAAGTGAGACACCACCCCTCTTAAAGTAAGCGAGGCGGCGTCTCCCTTAAATTTGAGGTCAGAGTCCCTTAATTAAGAGGGACAGTTTTTAGATATTTTCTTCCTTAAATTCGGAGGGACGGTGGCCCGCTTAAAATGCAGGGGTATAGTCCCCCTTAAGTCGGGGTCACGCTGCTTATACTTCATACAAAATATATTCTGCAGACATGTTCCGAAACGAGTCGCCTCGACTTCCGCGCTTCGTACGCCACGAGGTAACCAATCAAGAGGTTACTTTGTCACGTGGCATACAAAGCACGGATGTCGCGGTGACTCGCATTGGAACATGTCTGCAGAATGTATTTTGTATGATGTATAAGCAGCGTGACCCCGGCTTTAAGTTACCTCTGTTATTGTATCGTACAATTTCTGCTCCTTCGTGTTTTGAGTGTCAGGTGACATGCTGCACTGCACTTCTCGCACTTTTGCTGATATGGTTTAACCAGAGTTATTCTGTGCTGCGTAGCAGAATTGAAATTTGATCTGTATATCTTGTTGATAAACGGAATCAACGTGTTAAAGAAAACAGTAACAATCTTTAAGAGTAAACACTGTTTTATTTGCCATGACACAAGAAAATATTTTGATATGTCTTCATCAAAATAATAATTCTATAACGATGTTCTGGTAGCTTTTACGAATAAAAAGAGACTTAGAACGACGCCAGAAATCGGCGTTTCTTGGAAGCTATCACACAAAAAATTTCGTGCTGCAGAGTGACTCATTTTGCCTATCATAAACAACAACAATACAATCGTGCTGGAAAAAAAGATTTGTTTAGCGGATAACACAAAAAGAAAAGTACATTTAAAAAAAAACGCCCGTGCGTCTACTTTTCCGCACAACACTTGGAAAGACAATCACCATAACTCTCGGAGGCAGCTCAGCGAATGTAGATGCCGAAACATATGATTATACAAAAAAAAAAGAGTTGCGACATTAAGCACAACAAGCGTGATGTTTTGCATTGGTTAATGTCACAACTCGGACTGGCTTTTTTGGTCTAATCTTATGTTTCGGCATCGTGACTCGCTGAGCTGCTTCCGTGAGTTACGGTGATTGACTTTCCAAGTGCTGGCTCGGGAAAGTAGATTCCTGTGCTTTTTTTTAGAGCGTAGTTACCTACTTCATAGCATTAAAAACTAATTATTCGGCGTCTCTTGCCATCAGCAGAAGCTCAGAATTTCTGTTGTTTTTGAACGGCCATAAGCGATTTTATGAGCTTCTCCGACATAAACTGAATCGAAACACTTTATTTTCAACGAGCAGACCCTAGAGGAGTCCAAGGGTTTGTCCACATGCCACGGGGTAGGAAAGTCCCGTTATGAAATACACCCATAAGAACATTACTAGTGCCCCCTCCATAGTCGTGCTAGCGATGAGTTTCACTGACCAGTTCCCAGAAACGATCTCTTTCTCCGAACCGAAGAAAGTCTTGGGTCTTGGAACTTTTTCGTCAGGGGTAGAATCGTCCTGCAAGCAACAATTCTTAAAAAAAAAAAAAAAAATTGCGTCAGCGTTAAATTTAGATTTCTATTTTTGCATTCGCTTTTTCACATACCATAGGTGATGAAAGAACTTCTGGCCAATCGAGACCGGAGTATGGTCTTAATGTTCAAGAATGTTGCTGGGTTGTCTCCGCAGAAGGCCCCTTTTACCTCCTCCAGGTTTCCCAGCATGGTGACGATCGTGTTATGGAACCGAAGTTGTGCATCCACCTTTAGCTGAATGAAAGACCATATTGTTTTCCTTTAGATACAGAGGGTGTGAATTAGAATAAAGGTAATGAAGCGCTTTCACCTGTTATCAAGCAGGCGATAGGAAACAAATGTGAAAATAAAGTGCAAACAGTTCAAAGATTCGGAACCCAATCTGTATGCGATGAAATAGCGAGTGACATTAGCTTATGACGCAACTTCTGCTACTATTAATTTTTGGTACGAGAATAGACTGCAGTTTTAATTAATTTACGAGAATCAATTGTTTCTGTATTACCAAGACAAAACGAAAACGCATTTAGTAGTAGATGAACTTTAGAAGCCCCATGTGCTTTGGAAAGCATGGATTGCATTTGCGGCTCGAAGCTGCAGAAGTGATCTAGCGCATGTTTTGGAAAGCAACATAATCAAATAAAAAATTACATTTCTGTAAATATTTCGCCGCAAGCCATTCATTTTTTTTTTTTTCAGGAGCAGTGCATATGCCAACAGAACGTAAATAGAGCCTACCTACATACCGGAATACAAAAAGTTAATAATTACCGAGTTCGTTGTGAACCGTGTGCGGGTGGCCGCAGTAGGCTCACCACTCAGGGTGGTGCGTTCCACCGTGCAGAGGGTCCCGGTAGAGCTCTTTACACGAGCAATCCTAGCGGAACCCCCGCCTGATTCCCTTCATGTCAACGTTCGTTGCCATTGCCTCACTCTGAAAACAAGATTGTTAATAACGGTCAGTCATTTAACGCCCACAGTCAGCGCACCAGCCCTAAAGCGCATAAGAAAGAAAAGAAAAAAAAAAAAAAAGCAAACTTCTGTTTATATATTTTTCGCGGATGCACGACACAGAAAAAAAAAAAATATTCAGCCAGCTACAGAAAACAAAGAGCATAATAAACATCATAAATAAAATCTCCAAAAACAAAAACATGGTCGGCGCCAAAAAAAAAAAAAAAAGCCGGTAGTGTGCAGGCACGACCGTCAAAATATAACGAACAAAACAGTACGCCAAAGGAATACAAAAAAAAAAAAAAAAAAATTTACTCCCTGGCCGCCGCTACACCCTTCCCCCAGACGCCGCGACGCCGACGCAACGCGAACACGCTAAGAAAAAAAAACCTTTATTTCTTCTTTTTGTTTTGTGCTCGTCCAAACCTCCTGCCCTTTTCACAAACATACACACACATTATGGGTTTTTGCTCGCCGCCCACTTGAGAAAAAAATGTTCATAATCACTGCAACGCTAACGATGTCTACAACATAACGTTGCAGTGTAAATTGCTGTAATGAATTGTGAAGGCAAACAAACGCAAAATCGCCAACATTGTTTCTGTCAATCAACGCTCTCGGGCGGTCAACCTCAAGCATTTAGAGTGCACACCGAGAAAGAAATCGGCGAGCCAAGCTTACAAACACTGACTGCCCCAGCTAGGGTGCCTTTATGTTGGCTTTGCCTTAGGGAGGGTGATGCCATCCTTTGTAGTACTCGATGCCGACAGTGTACGCTCACGGATAAAATACCAGGAAATTGCCGGTAATAAAATGCCGGCGTAGCACTGCCAAAGTTAGCAGCTCGAGCTGGGAGAAGAACGATCGCGCGTGCAGCTAGGACAAAAGCATCGGACAGAAAATGGTCTGATATCACCAGCTTAAGACAGACGCGTACACATTGGGACACCCTAACCCGCTAAAAGTGTTTTGTGCGAAAGACAGCCCTGCGGCTCACGGCAGGGCAAACGATTAGCGACGCTTTGTCCTAGCTGAACGAGCAGATCCAGGAAGCGACCGCGTCCGCGGACTACAGCTGAACACTCTCACTCTACATGCAAAGCTCGTGCATCTCACAGCCAGCGTGAAAATATTGATGGCTCGTTATTCCCACCCGCAATGCACCCAAAACAAAAGCGCCAATATGACAGGATTACTCACCCGAAGGAAGTCAAACGAGCAGCATGACGCTTGCGACTCTCCGGCAACGACCGTTTCCAGCTCTCCGTGAATTGGCGCGAAGCCTTAGCACCGTCTGAACTCTTTGCCGTGGATTAGTGCGCCTGCCCCCCTCCTCCTGACCGAACTACATTGGTCCAGTTAAGAGGGACCGGTCCCCTCTTAATATGAAGAAACACGCGTGAATCTTTTTGTTTGTCTTTCCTGTTCAGAGGGACTAACGAAACGGTTTCCTTGGTCTCTCTTAATATGTTGGTGTCCCTCTAGATGTTGCTATTTTATTTTTCAATTTCCCTCTTAAAAAGGGCTGTCCCCCTGAAAGCATTGTTGTCCCCTCTAAAATCAGAGGGACAGGGTTTTTTATGAGGGACCGGTTTTAGAGTGTAGCTGGGCTTTGCTTGTGGGCGAAGTCGAGGGAATCACAGGCGAGTTTTAACGGGACCATGCTTCTTTTTTCGCTGCCTGAACTCGTGATGCGTGCGAACATCCCGGAGAAAAATATTCCGAGTTCCAAAATAGCAAAAATTCGGCTTTGAATCATCGATTAAAGTGGATTTTGGATTGTAAAACAGGGTTGCCAAACGCAGGTCTCAAAAGATCACACGTGATCACCGAGAAACCGCCAACCGCCTCTGGGTATGTCTGAACAGGGCCGCTCACGAACCGCATCCGCGACCGCTTCGCGAACGCGGATCCGCTTTCATGGCGCATTCACACTGGAAGCGGATCCGCGTTCGCGAAGCGGATCCGCGCGTTCTCAACCGCAAAGCGGCTAGGATCGAACGGTTGGAGCGCGTTTTTGCCAACCGCTTCGGGACCGATTTCTCCCAACCGCTTTCACGAACCGCAAAGCGGCAACCAATCACAACGAGACGCTGACGTGACGTCAGTGACTTTCGAAACAAGATGGCACCTGTCGCTGGCGAGGCGTCCAAGGCGCTGTAGTCCTAGCGATGTAGTCTTAGCTTTCGACAAACCAACGGAGAAACTTCATATTCACGTCTGTCACTTGAATCCGCCGCGAAAAGAATTGACTCGTAAATTTAACGCGCTTCGCACCGGTGATTTGGTTCGGGTAAGAGTTTGTTGACTATTCCGGGTGCCACAAGCCCAAGCTCGCTGCCTTGTTAATCTCTGCCCGTAGAACGTCGGAACCCGCCCCTGATCGACCGAAATGTCAGCTTTTCTACCCACTAGTATAGTCGCATGAACTATTGAAAACTTTCGACACCGTTCATGACTACCACGAAGGCCGATAGAGACGTCGTGAGCTTGATTGCGTAGCCAACGCACTACCGCGGGAGGGGGCAGGGTACCTGCGCTAGCTCGACCTGTAACGTTTGCTACTAATAAAATAAATAAAGGGAACCTATTCAAGGATTAAAGTGTACGTACCAGACAATGCAGAGGTAATCCATACGGCGTTTATTTGAGCTTAATGTCAAACAAACAGTAGACTCGATCGACGAGCGAGTGACGAGAGGAGAGTCCGCCACCAACGAAGCCACGACCGGCTAGCACCGAACACATCCCCCGCACCACGGTCCAGCCCACCGCCCACAACTTCGAAAATGATAAGAGCGAACAACAACGAGGGGGAAAACTCGCCCTCTATCCCGAAAACAAGGTCAGCTATTCATGCGGGAAGGGTCCACTTCGAAGAAAAAGTCGGGGGCATCCTGTTCTGAGTCAGCAAGGCGCGCCTAGCTGGGCCTTGTTTGTGGGCGAAGTCGAGGGAATCACAGGCGAGTTTGGCGGGTCCATGCTTCTTTTTTCGCTTCCTGAACTCGTGATGCGCGCGAACATCCCGGAGAAAAACATTCCGAGTGCCAAAACAGCAAAAGTTTGGCTTTGGATCTTGAATTAAAGTGGATTTTGGATTGTAAAACAGGGTTGCCAAACGCAAGTCTCAAAAGATCACGCGTGATCGCCGAGAAACCGCCAACCGCCTCTCGGTGTGTCTGAATGGGGTCGCTCGCGAACCGCATCCGCGACCGCTTCGCGAACGCGGATCCGCGAAAAGGCGGCCATAACGGCCGCCTTTTCATCACTTTTCGTTTGATGGTTTCTTCATGGTTCTGGGCTTCTCTTTTGGTATGTCTTTTTTGGCTTGCTTTAAGATGCTGTCGCCCACGTGCTCACTAAAGGTATCTTATTGGCACGGTGTGCTCATTGGGGAATTGTAGTAGACCGTTTCCGCAGTCCGCTAAGCACCCGGATAGCGCTCCGTAATCCGCCACAAGACCTTGAACTATGCAGAGAAGGCTGGCGGCGCGCATGCGCAGCTGCGGCGTTTTCTTCGGGGATACCGTAGCGGAGGAGAAAAACGGTCTACTACAATTCCCTATTGCCAAGGGAAGTGGGAGGGGACGTATTCGGAGGAGACGTTCCAGGGGGGGGGGGGGGGGGGGGGATGCAGCTTGTACAACCAGGTGACCAATTGCTTTTCTTCTCAACTGAGAGAGGAAGCAAATGCTCTGGTTACAGTGTCGCAGCGCGGAGTACAGAACGAAGCCGGCGAGCGCCAGAAGGGGGAGATGTTTCCTCTAATGGGCTTCGTACTGCCTGCGGTACGACTTCTCGTGGTGGGAAGCTAATAAAAAAAAGATAAACGGTGCGAGCACTCTAAAGGCTGGAGGCTGCTTACACGGGGTCCTCAAGCCGACGCCGTAGGCATTTATTTGTATACAATGCCGTTTCAACTTTGGGTGGCGGGACATATATTAGGAAAGGTGCCCGCTACCCCTTGTCTCCCCTTGGCGCCGTCTTTACTTTTCGAGTTAAACGCGGCTTCTGTGGATTGACGGCAGAGCTTTCGCGCGGCTTTGCAGGAGCGAATATGTGTGTCGAACGGAACAGAGGCGGGGCATGCTGGTTTGCAACTGCGGCTTCGAATTCCCTACTTAGGGACTTGGGGAAAACGAGCCCTTTCAAAGATGCGACTATACATAAATTAAATAAACAGTGCCTGTGCCCGTTCGAATGAACACCGACTCCCAAACATCCATGCTGCAGTCGTGATCGGCCTTTAGCCCAGTTGAGATTCGCCGACCGGACAACCGCTCTGCCCCATCATATCTCTGCACCTGTCCTCTCGACCCTGACGAATGAGCTAACTTAGAAACAAGTAAGTGTTCCCTTCGCACAGAAAATATCCAGACGAAGTGCAATTGAATATAATTTGGAAGGATCTATTGCTGGTTTAAGGTCTTGTCTATGTTTAAAAGTTATAGTTGCCGAACTGCAACATGCTTTCAAAAATATTCAACAATTATTCGCTTTCGTTCTCTCGAGTTGCATCCAGAACACGTGAAAACACGAGTTTGCTGCGCTCTGGACATTCCAAATATACGGCGAACAACCAACGAACTTGCCTGGCAGCGTTCATTTCGCTCGCTGCGTTAACAGTGTTTTGGAAAAGACGTCGTCGTGAGGCGTCGTCGTGTTTCTTCCACCCAGTCTCAGGAGCTCTAAAAAATAGTGCTTTGACGCCGCGAGCAGCGTCGAAGCCGCCGGGCCATTTTCGTCGCTTGTTTGCAACGTACTCGCTCCATTGAAGCAACCGGCGACAATGAAAAGTATGTTTTAAAACCACGTTCTGCACTTTGGCGCTGAATATGAAGTTCTAACTACTATGCCAAGCTTAATCTCAAAGAGCAGCCGAGTTTTAGATTAAAACGTTTTTCGCATTGTCATTAGCTGCTTGAGCTTCCTCCGTATAGTTGGCAAAGGTTGGCTCACCGTACATGCTCTGCGGGTGTAACGAGAATATATAAATATTCAAGCAAAAGGAGCCCAAAAGTTGCAGCCCCGCCGGGGATATCTGAGCCATCAAGTTACACTGTCTAGGATTGTCACAGCCGCTATAGCACCAAACATTCATCCCCAGTAGTTAAACTTCTTTTTCTATTTCTAGCGCGCTGCCACGCGAATGGAGTAATCCCGTTTCCTATGAACTACAAAATTCCTTGCGTTATGGTGTTCAGAAACGATAGTGCCACCACAATTTTCTAGATACTTACCTCTAGCGTGGACCCGAAAGGTTTTACTTCAAAGAATTCATTCATGACAAGTAAACCGATACAAAAGGTCTCAAGATCTATATTATGTTATCAGAGTTTAGTAAAAACGATAACGCCACAAGAAATATAAACACTCACGCCCCCCCCCCCCCCGCCGTTTTACACCGAGGAACCGCCCCCCGCTAAAATGGAGGTCTGGATCCGCCCCTGATCAGATGATCCAATAGATGTTTCATCTTAGCTTCATCAGAATGCCGCCACGGACCTTCGACACTCTGCTAGAGCTGTTGGCTGACAGGATCAGCAAGAAAAACTCCCGCTACGGGAAGGCAATTGACCCCTCTGCTCGTCTGGCCATGACGTTGAGGTGAGGTATCATTACAGAAAGGGTGAAGTCACATGAAGGGTATGTGAGGACAGAAAGGTACTACGAGCTGTGCTTGATGTGCCACAGGTGCTCAGTAGCATACAATATTATGAGCAAATAAACGCAGCAGAAATGTGCGCAGGGCTTAAAGTCTCCCACCAGTGGCGGGGGGTCTCTTTTGGGGTCACCTCAAACAGCGGGGGCGGGGCAGGGCGGGGTGTTCTCACCGTTATGTTAAAAGAGAAGTTTAGACTTTCTTTTTGGTCATCACTATAATCACAGATATACCCTCGATGCAGAAATAGAGGCTGTTAACAAAATCACTTATACATTTTCATATCTTTCAGTATATGAGCAGACTACGCTCGAGGAAATGAAACGACGGAGTAATATGGATGTTTGTAATATGTTTTCTTATAGGTATGCCGGCACTGTGCGCACCAAGTTAGCGCATCACTTTGTGACAGCTGGTGCAGTCCCCTGGCAGGACGACAGGATTGCTTGTCGCCCGCAGTAAACAAAGGTATGCCGACATTTGCAATGCTTTTATTGAACAAAGGTAATGTTTATCGCATCCTCATTTCTTTTTGCGCTACAAGATAACAAGGACCCTATTTCTTGAATAAATAAAATAGATAATTGAAATATGGTTAATTGCACGTTCTTGTGTATTTGCTAGAAAGTGTAAAAATTGTACTGTTACCGTGAACCAAACCTTTGTGCCAACAAATCGCCTCCCTGGCAATGGAAATCGCCATGATATTGCACCAAGACAGGAGGGAATATAGCTATCAAGCAAAATTTCCGAAACGCTACTACACCGTAACTCACCAACAATATAGCAAGCGTGCCATGACCCCCCACCCCCCGCCTTATGTCAATCAAACCCAGTTTGGGAAACACTGCTATAGAAAAACCCTGAGGTAAAATCACAGCATGACAATTAAACAACATTGTCTTTGCAATATGTCTGTGGTCATTTGAACAATGTTTTACTTCCTTGTCATAGCGACAAACTATTGGAATTGTAACCAAGAGACACAAATAAATAATACTTCTTAGGTTTGTGGCTTACGTAAACAAGGTATCTAGTGACATAGTTGCTTGTACCTAGGTCCACTTTACAACCCTGTTCTGCTGTGGCACTCAAAATATTTGGCCGAGATGTGCCCCATAGTGTAAAAGCAGTTCAAAAATTCTTTCAATAAATTTCGACTAGGCCTACCAATATTGTGATTTATGGAACATCGGTCCGCCCCAGATCCCTGCACTCCTGCTCTTCGTGATATAGCATGTTGTCAAAACTGTTCATGATACTTTGGGATCTATCCTTTGGAATGGCCCTGAGGCGGCAGTACAGTCGCATACAGAAATGATATATTTCATCTCTCTTTGATTCACTTCTCAGCGCTCTTAATGCACCAAGGTGGCCGACACAGGCCTCCACCAACTCGTGGCTGCGGCCTTCTCCTGCATCCCTGCAAAAGGAAATGTTTCATTTTTCAGTACTGGAAGCAACAACTCTTCAGTTTGATGCATTTAAATTATTACACTTTTATTTCGCTTTGTTGCAAAGAATGGCTACGGAATGTAAATCGTACTAAAAGCAGAAAATGTATAAACTGTGATGATCTGCGCCTCTTCTGTCGTTTCTGTGTTGTCTGTGGCCTGAAAAAAAGAACCAATAATTGCATGTTATATGAAAAAACACTTCTTTTAGAAATGTATGCTTCAGCCTGGTTAACTGGCAGAAGGAACGCAGTCCTACTTTTCAGCAGGTAGCCCTTCCCCTGGTGTAATGGGCTCTGCATCCACGAAGGACCTACAAGAATTGCGTTTTTAGGGCACAGCTAATACACCTGTCTTTAGATTAAAATATCACTTTTCGACCTAAGGACGGCAGTAGCTAGCTGATTTCTTCCCATACAATGCTTTTTGTAATATATTTTCATGTAATCCAAATCCAAATCCCGTGCCTCCGCGTGGAAGCCACCGCGCGCGCTGCCAACTTGGATGCGCACGCGGCGTCATGACGATTCAAAAACTATCAGCGACATTCGCACCTTGTCCTTGAAAACGAGCACCCCGGTGCTTCGCGAGAAAACATCTCAGTTTCGTAAACTTCCGGTCATCGCGTCCTTCCTGTAAATGAGCGCGCTCGAGGGAGGGGCTGCCTTGGCTTCAAGGTGGTTTTTGCCTGGACGCGCGGCCCACGGTGGGTGGGGCGAGACGTGCGATCAACAGCTCTTTCGAAACACCACGGCGATCTACTTCGCTCGCGTCCCATAGTCCAAAATGCTCAAATTATTCTTTAAAAAAATATTCTTCCGTAGGTCTAGTAGACTTTATTCTTTGTTTTATCCTTCTGATTTATATTGCTCAGCAACCATGACACGCCTTCAATTTGACGTGTAATCATTTAGAACAGATATGTGAAAAAGCTAGCCTAGATATTTTTGACGAACTTAAATTTAGAAGGTGCGTCGCTACCATTGTTTTGCCCTGTTTTTTTTTTCGTATTCGAACAGTTACACTACGGTCTGACATTGTTAAGTGCACTATTAAGGAGGCGTCAAGCTGTGTGTGGGTCGCTCAAAATAAATAAATAAATAAGAATAAATAAATAAACAAACATACTAAGAAAAAAAAAACTGGTCACAGCGGCCTTCTAGATTTGGTCATTTCGTCATGGGAACACGTCGGCGAGTGTGGCCGTTCGTCACCGGAACACTGGTCGCAAAGTCGTTTGTGATTTGAAAGGGCAGGGCCAACCTTGCTTTACACAATATAACTGGAACCCCCTGAACTAGTCCAACCATGCTTGGGAGAAGAGCGTGTTGGTTTAAGATTAAGTCATAGATGAAGAAAGAATAAAACAATTAAAACAGGGACAACACAACCACATATCTTTCAACTAGCAACAGACGAGTAAACTTTCAACAGCGAGCAGCCGACTATACCCAGTAGGAGTAGGGGAGAGAAGGGGGTAGAAGGAAAGATAAGACACGCGAAGTGCAAGTCAGGGTGGTAGGGTTGAATTTTTAAACCCTTCCACCCTGACTTGCACTTCGCGTTTCTTATCTTTCCTTCTCTCCCCCTTTTCTCCCCTACTCCTACTGGGTATAGTCGGCTGCTCGCTGTTGAAAGTTTACTCGTCTGTTGCTAGTTGAAAGATGTGGTTGGCGTCCCTGTTTTAATTGTTTTATTCTTTCTTCATCTGTGATAGTCCTACCATGTTCTGACTAACAAAAGGAATTTTGACCCGACTTAGAGATAAGCTTAGGACGCTGGTATTTGGTAAGACTACGTTCAAGGAGAGTTTGAAACTAACGAGCACTCAACGCACGAGACTTCGATGTTGTTGTACTAAAATTTTTGGTGAAATTGTACCAACAACTTTCGTACATAGCCAGCAGAAGATGCAGCTCTAAAATTCATTGGGTATGTATAGGGATAGGAACCACTGCAATCAATAACATTTCACGAATCTGTCACTATTTTGGCCTTTAGAAGCACACGTACTTGTCTCAGGGACCAAACAAACAACTCTACTAATGTCGTCATAACATAAAAAAAAAACCACACCGGTGAGCAATTTTTTTTAGATTTTGTTTTAGGCTGGAGAGCGAAAGTGTTTACTTTTGCTTCCCTTATTTGTCGTATTTCCACTTGTTTCTTCACCTATTTTTTACTGTGCTTTTTTTTAATTAAGGAGAATAAAGTGATCCTCCGCATCAATTCATGCCGGATGTTTCTTGGTATTTAAATTGTTTCCACAATCAGCACATTTCGAAGTGTTGCAAGAAACGTCCAGTTATCTGAAACATTTGTATAATCTGCATAAGGGTGAAAAAAATGGTTCCATGATTTACTAGACCGGGCGCTTTCATGATTCACTAGCCTACAAATATTCATACCTAACGTCCTCCGGTTTTTTCATGCCAGTTCTAAAGACTGCTAGTAGGGTAATAATTTTTTTTTAAAAATATTCACACGCTGTTCCGCGTACTATGGAAGCCAATAAAGCGAGCGAACAACTCCGAAGACAATTGTCGCACAAGGGCTCATACGACAAGAGTTTCTTTTCTTTTTTTTGCCATTGCTTTGTGCCTAGCCTGCGGTTTTTATTTTGCGGTATATTCATTATAGCATTATAGCATTATAATGTCTAAATGACCGACTTGGTGAGCATAACAATAACGCCATAAATGCCAACTCGGGTCATTTAGGCATCCACTGCAGAGAGTGTGGATGTTCTCCCCTCCTGGACAAATGCACCACACTGGGACGGAGCAGGGACAAACTGACGCGAGAAATAGTAGAAACCGCTAACATTGTTAGGCTAGATAGAATTTGTGTTAGTACTCCTTCGTTAGCCTTAACGGAAAAAGAGTTGAACTATATAGCCAAAGCACAGTAGCAACGTCCGCTGTACTGGGAATTCATTATTGTTTTTTCCTTCTATATTTTTTTTATTCCTTTTTTTGTTTTTTCCTTTCTATTTTTCATATGATCATCGGTTTTTGTTTCACTGCCATTTGCATCGGAGTGAAGGAAGATGAAGATGATGCATAATACACTTGAGTTGTCAGTCAGCGCTGCGTGAGTGTTCTTTCTGTGTATGCGTGAAATTTCTTTTAAGTGTGTCTGCATGATCTTGTGCGGCTGTGAAGCAGTATCATGAATAACCAACTCACCCAAGCTGAAGTTCTGAGCATTATAACAACTCATTATAGTAAGCAAGAAAAAATCACTACGCGATAAAACGACATTTTTACGTGCGCGCGCGCCCTTTTATTTATGGTGTTTTTCTCTCACCGTTCTCACCTTCTCGTTTCTTTTTATTTGGGACGTAGTCGATTATAAAATTGAGAAGCTTTATAAGCTACATTTCTATAATATTTAATAACGGCTTTCGTAACCCCCCCTCCCCGCTTCGTTCTTTGAAATATCGAAAATCGGAGTCCGGAAATTATAACGCCTCTTGGCTTTTTATCCTCCCTCGGAAAACATGGCGGCTCTCGGCATATGTAGCACTGAGGATGATCAGGGAGTCGGCGAATCGGACGAAGTTCTCTTTTGGGTGCCCGACGACCTCTCAGACCGTAGTTTTGGTTGTGACTCCGCCGGGGCAGCCTTGCACGCCGAACCGGCGCGACGTGACCTCTCACGTCGCTCACAAAAGTCCACTGCGCGTCCTTTTCGACCTCCCACCGTTTCAAAGAATTTGAGATCGCTGAAAGGGCCCTCAAAAAACTTCAAATTCGAAAGTCAAGCGTCATCGTCTGCTCACAGCGATAGGCGGCACAAACGGAGAGCGCCGTTGATCGCGGGACGCGGAAGAACACCACACTCAAGGACGACTCAAACTTCGGGCGCGTTAAAGGGACCATGAAATGACCTTTTTACTTTTTCCAGATAACTTTTACATTAAACCGTCAATGTTCACTGAATGCCGAACAGGCATCCGTTTTCGTCTCGGTTTATTAACTTCTACACAAAAAATTATTGAAATATCGACTTTTTCATTCTCTCCAACTGACCGCAAAACAAGCCGTGACGTAGGCCGTTTCCGGAACCGGAAGTTCTCTCGGCAGTAGGAGCATGGGAGTGTTAGCGGCAACGAGTTGGGGTGCGCCGGTAGGTTTTACTACGCTGATGTCACCGACGTATTTCCTGAATCGGCGCCTCTCATCGCCGCATCGCAGCGGAGCGAAATTCAATGAGATATGTTGCGCTACAGCGACAGCATGGGACTAGTCCCATACGCCGGTATGCCTGTTGGGAAGCGCAGCGAGTCTTCCGGTGAAGACTCCAGAAGTCAACCACCCCGTCATTGTTGGCAGAAGGGCCGGCCCGTGTCAGTCGTTTGCAAAGCGACGTAGATGGCGTTTTTCGCGGCCTCGGAGATGCAGGAGCGAGCCGACGTTAAAAAAGATACGTTTGAACTACGAGTGTCGGCAAGAGCCACGTAAATACCTGTTTACACTCGGAGCGGACGCGCGCGCTTGATGGAAGTCTTGTATTCGCGCTGTTTGTAAGCGCTTCGGGACTGTTCTTTTACGATTGCCACTCGATACTGACGCGACACTCGGCAAAGAAAGGTTGGACCGGGGTTGTACGTATACCTCCCACGAATTGTTATAGCTCGACAGTGACGTGCAGTCTGTCAGAATAAAAATGGCATACCAATAACAAAGTGTACATACCGTGTTACGAAGGTAATCCATACGGCGTTTATTTCAGCTCTATATCACAAAACAAGAAGATAGAATCGACGAGTGTTCGTCAACACTGCCTCGGAAAACAAGGGGAAGAGATTGACCTCACCTCTTAATCTAGAATTGAGGTCAGTGATCAAACTATAATACGGGAAGGGTCCACAAGGGTCGCGCGGGCATATTCCATTTAGCACGCCAGCCGATCGTAGGCAGACGGTCTTGCGACGAAGCAACGCAGCGCCGAGTCGGAATGCCTGCTAGGCCTATACGCTTCGTCGGAGTCAGTGGATCCAGCGTTCTTGTTCGTCGTGGTCTGTTTTAAGTATTGTTTTCTTGCTGCTTGAAGTCGGCACGCGCGGGAAGAACACGTAGAAAAATAAACGTTCAGTCAGTCAGAGTTTTGAGAGGAAGGAAAACAAAGAAAATAAACGTTCGTCGCTGGCCGCCACCCAAGTAACTGTCGGCCCTGCCCTACTGCGCACGCGCAGTAGTTGCTTCGTTTACCACACGATAGATGGCGCCTGGCTCTCAGCATTATCAAATTTGGCAATTTTCGCCACACATCTCTAGTTATGCTACAAAATGTGGATCTGAATATTATTTAACAAAACTTTTAGGAAACATTCGCCGGCTATTTATTGTTTACGATCGCGGTGCTGGTGAGGTAGGCTCTTACCCAATAGGCGACCTGGATTTGGCTGACGTGCTCCATTTCCGCGGATGCATCGTAGTGAACAGGCGAAGGAAGGAAGGCGCAAAAGAGTCGTTTTCTTTTAAAAGTTCTATAGCAAATAATTTTTTTTGGCTCCCTATTTTTGTGTTTTTGTGTTTCTTTTCACACCTTTTACGACGTGCGGTGGATGAAACTCGATTTTAAAATCATTTCATGGTCCCTTTAAGTTGCTCCGGAGCGCGAGAGTTCGACACTCCGTCCACTAAACGGACAGCAGTGTCACCGGAGACGTGCCGGAGAATGACACTCGAGCGCGCTCAAGTTGGTGCACCGAGTCTGTGACCGAGTATTTCTCGGAGCACGAGTGACTCATAGAGTTATTATAATGTACACTAGAGGTTGAAATGGCGCTCGTGCGCTATAGCAAATTGAAGCAGACAATAACCAATCGAAAATTGACTTCCGGTATTGCGTTTTTATGGGGAAACGTGAGCGCATTTTCTCCTGGCGCTCGGATTATAAGAGAAAATATCCCGAATAATTCGTACTTACTAGGTAGCTTGGAACATTGCTCAGTCAGGCAGACGAAATAATCTGTTAGTTTCGGCGTTTTTACTTCCAGTCAATTGCAATTAAAATGGCGCTAAAACGGCTTCGAACATATATGCATGTGCACTGTCTGTTGGACACTGTTAGCGCAAACACGACGTCGGCACTTTTCTATTTATAATCCCCATTTTTTTTAAAATTCAGTATAAGTTCAGTAAGTTCAGTATACCAGGCCTTCTGCTACGGGCCTTCGGCCTTTCTATAGTCCGTTGCAACTCAAGAAGGTAGGGCGAGGGAAAAGAAGGCCCGGGAGGAGGAAGCAGACGGAACGCTGGAGAGAGGAAAAGGTTTCCCCCTCTCTTTTCCAGCGTTCCGTCAGCTTCCCCCTCCCCGGCCTTCCTTTCCCAGGCCCTACCTTCTTTCGTTCCAACGGACTATAGTAAATTCCAACCCTCCTGGGTCGAAATAAATATTATTCTTATTAGTGCAACTGCTTTAAACTTTCTGCTCAGCGAAGATGCTTGTTCTGTGTTCAAAACATCCCTCACTCGCTCGAAATCTTTGACGACAAGTGCCTCATAAAAGCTTCCCGGCATCGAACAAAATAAAAAGAGACACCTTTCATAGCCAACGTACTTTGTCCTTTACGTTTTCAATGTCTTTAACCGCTCGTGAAGAGGGAAGATGGTGTCATTATCATGTAGTGACAGGACTGGAATATTACCAATATATAAGGTCACCGGGATGCTGGCGAGATTTGAGCATACTCTTTATTCCTTTTGATTGTTATTTTGCTTAGAATCTCGCTTATTTTTACACACCTGCTGTGGAACAGAGGTTTGGGTCTGAAATATAGCGAAGTTAAATACCGTTCACTAATGAAGAAAAATGCGCTAACTAAAGCAATTACACCTTTACAACGTTTATAAAGGTACATATTATTCGGTACGACCCAAATAACAAAAGTGTTCCATGTTTCCTGGCGAAGAAACAAAATACACTTGCGTTTTCCATAGGAATACAAAGGAGCTCCGCATAAAAAGGTTGGTTTCTGTCTGTTTTAATTTGCCTCCCGGAAGTCGTATAGACACTAGCGCCAGTTGAACCTCTAGCGTACATTATAATAACTCTAAGGAGTGACTTTTTCGCACTCCGTGACGTCACGTCCACAGACAAGATGGCTGTGCTGTTGTCGAGACTGTCGAGACGAAAGGCGTAGCCAACGTTACTAAAACACTCAGTTGGGAAACACACCGTTGAAACCTGGGCCGCTGGCATCGACCGAGACCGAGCTAAATACGACAACAGCGCCGCCATTTAGCGACGAGCTGAAACATGAAAGTTGCCTTATGTGGCTACTTACTGCTAGAGTCGCTGAATGTTCCCAGAGTACCGAAAATTCAAGGTTCAAGGTGCTAAGATGGCGGCTCAATCTTTTTTCTTTACTGTGTTCACCTTAAGCTTTGCGCAAAAACAATTAGAAAAAAAAAAACTCTTTTTGTAGGAAATTTAATTGGTGATTAGTACGAAATAACAGGCCGTGATGCTTTCTAACATCTTTAGTTTACATCTAAAGTGTTTTTTTTTTTTCTGGTAATTTTGAGGAAAGTACATCTCCTGACTTTAAAGAACGTTCCCCAAATTTGGTCTTGTTAAATTTGTATCACAAAATGATTCTTTGTCAGCTCTGAAGAAATACTGGGAGGGATTTTTTACACTCACCAGAAACGCGAGCAAACGACGGATAGCTCCGGTTGTACTGTGATTTCACTCAGCATTTCAAACTCCTGTTACTTCTGCTACTTTTCGCTCGGTCAGCGTAAGCGAGGTTAGACACATCGTGAGAGGACTCTCCTCCGCGAGAGGATTGCTTGCGGAAGCTACGGGGCTGACGTCATGCTCTTGCAAGTGGCGACAAGTTAAAAAATCTAAGCGACTTCTGAATTTGGCATTATCTCCGAAAATAACTACTTGGTGGCCGTTTGACTTTATCCAGTATTCGCCGCCATTAAAAAATATAACTGATGCACCCCCGATTATCCCTAAAGTACAGGGTAAATAAGAGCTATGTACTTCTAGTAGAGTGGTAAGTATACCGTGTGCAATGCACTTGGAGTTCTTTAAATACAGTGCACTTTTCAAAGTAAAGTACAATCACTTTTCTACACAATCTTCAGAATACCATTTCATTCGCCTTTACATGTTTTTTTTTAACTGGTATACATTGCTCCAGGGGTTATCAGGGGTGCATCAGTGTTTTTCGAAAATGGCGGCGAATATTAGATAAAGTTGCCTCAGAGTTGACGGAACATAATTTTGGTGTACAAATTTAACAATACCAAAGTTGGGGAATGTACTTGAAAGTCGGATGTTGTACTTTTATTCGGAACATACAAAAAATACTTTAAATAAACTACAAGTACATACCGAGAGGATGTACTTCAAGTAAAGTATACGTATTTATAAACCTTTTTAAAATAGTACTTTGAAGTACAGAATACTTAAAACACTTCTCAACACTGCTTCTAAAGCACTGCATACCAGTAAAAAAAACACACTGTAGGGTAACGAAAGGACATTCTGAAAGATTGTGTTGAAAGTTACTTGTATTTTACTTTGAAAGCACATCGTATTTATAGTACTTCAAGTACATTGCACCCGGTGTAATTACTACTTTACTTGATGTACATAACCTTTTATTTTACTTTCTACTTTACATCGAGTACTTTTTGTATGCTGTTTACTTAGCACTGCCTATTACGCAACCAAAACAAATTGCTTTTTTTTTCTTGCAAAGAAAACACACAAGTCACGTGAAAAAGATATAAAAGATCAAGTCCTTAATGAAGTGCTTTATGTGACGAGTATTCCGGCATGGCGAGAATTCGTCGTACGAGATGCCCTGTGATAAGTTCGCCTACCGGACGAGATGACTAGTTGGCTTGGGACGACTGGGCCCGTGTCGAGTTTGCCTAGGCCCACGTGCCCCGCCGTTTCAAAGCTACGGAACTGCATAGGAGACTGGCAGACGTTTTCCTCTTGATTATTACAGGAACTCTATGGCTCAAGGTGTTTTCTCGTTTCGCGCGGTCATAGACCTAAAGATGAAATACAAAAAGGAGGCAGCGAAGCGAGGTCAGTTGTCACCACCCTAACGATGGCGTGATTCGTGAGTACGAACGCTTGTTCTCTGCCAGCAAACCTCCAGACGGAACGATTACCCGAAGGGGGACAGTGAAGGACCCTGTTAGTGTTGCCGTTCGTGAGGTCGACCGTCGATCGCAGAATCGACTTGCTGTAGTTCTGTCCCAGTTTCTTTGGAATGGGTCTTGATCACCGAATAGGCAGGCAGCATAATCAGCAAAAACAAGCAGCTACGAGATGAGAAAAAAAAAAAAGAAAAGAAAACCGAGATGATTCGTAAGTTGTCAGACATGGGACCGACACGCGGCTGGTGGCGTCATGCAGCTGAGGTGACGCTGCTATCGGCGAGGCGCACGCGTGTGCGCTTCACTCCACGCGAATCTGGTTTACAGTACCTGTACCTGGTGTGAACAAAGGCGGACTTAATTGTTTGTAAACAGCGCGTAGGTCTATACAGGGTGTTTCACCCAACAACGTGTTGCGTAAAAACTATACGTATCACGCTGCAGTAAGCTGAATACTGGATTAGTAACTGTCGTTGAGACTGTGGGTTTATTTTAGAGCGTGAGATGTTTTTTTAAGGCTACCCCCAATTCTAAAAAAATTGTGTCCGTCCGTGCATTTCCTGCTAGATTTAGCGGGGAAATTGATGTCACGTGATATTTACTCGAACTCAGTTTCCCCGCTAAAGATGGCGCGAAAATTGATGTAACGTAAAAGTGACGTCACGGGGCTTACGGACCAATTCGATTTCCCCGATAAATATGGCGGAAAAATTGATGTCACGTGACCTGACGTCACGTGAACTATACACCAATGCGGTTTCCTATAACATGAAAAAATTGGCAGCGACCTTTACTTTCAAATGCATTATAGGGGATTGGTCTGTCGCGTGACGATATATTTTCCCGCTAAATTTAGCGGGGAAACTTAATGGTTGTACTATAGGTCACGTGATGTCGGGTCACATTAGAGATCTCGGGTACGGGCAAACCTGCGGGCCACGGGTGGGCCCGGTCCACGAGCCAGGCTCGGGCTTCACGTCTATTCATTCATGAAGGGCCCGGGCCGGGTACGGGCCTTGCATTGAAGTCTACAAGGCGGGCCAAAGCGGGCAAAACCGGCCATTACTTTTTTTTTTTTAGCAGCAATGTTTTTTGGAAGCTTGTTTGAGGGGTTGGGAGAGGGACCACAGTGGGGGAGACCCAAACGCTGAAAGCATGTTTATGTGCGTGTATATGGTTTTGTGCGGTTCGGTGTGTGTGCAGCGAATGCTCTTCCAGAGCACTATAGCGACGGCGTTCCTTTTCGTCACCGGCGACGCCGCCATCGTTTTCATCGCTTCTCGCTTTCGCCGCCAATGCGTTTTCCCCCTCCTTTTACGGCGTTCTGTGCTGGCGGCCATAAAAAAAAGAGATGTTTTTATTTTTGTTATTGACTTTCAAGTTAAAGTTGACGGAGAGCGTCTAGAAACCTCGTAGTTTTGTCATGTCGCCGATTACTTTTTGGAGCGTTTAACGACGTCCTGCAGCGTCATATTGTGACTTTGTGAGACGACCGTCGGTCGCTCTTAGGCGCGGCTGTGTGTATGTTTTTCTCCTTTTTTCCCACTACAGGCGTTTCAAAGCAAGAGCAGCCATGCATTCCATTAAATAAAGACGTTTTCTCAACTCAACTCCACTTCGTTGTGAGCGTTTGTTTTTGTTGTGCTTGTTCTGTTTCGTCCAAGTAAGTGCCTGGCAGCACTGGCATCAGAGCATTTTAAATTTCGCGCCAGTGTTTTGGTGGTGCGGGACGTGCAATGCTTCTCGCTTTACGTGCACATGCATCGCAAATGTGTCTGAAAGTGTGTCTGTGATGTCGCCGGAAGACAGAAAAGCATTTTTGCGGCCATCGCATGTACTCTAACGGTGAAACGAGTGAGTAGATCCACCCAAAAGCGCAATCATAAGTCAAGATTTGTGTGTTTTCGGCAGTTCGTCGAGATGTGTTTCACTGTGTTCTCTGCAACTGCAATACGATTGTACGATGAAGAGCCGGAACGACAGGGTGCGAGGTGTGGCACTGGGAGACACAAACACACGTCGAAACGTATGCAGTGCGCCTTGGTTGTTGAGGTTTAAACCGTTAATTCCCATCATCTTCAGCTGACGGCTCCTCAACTGCTGTGACCTATATTTAGAGCAAATCGCTCCCTTTTCATTCGATTCGAAATATAAAAGGTTGCCGACACCTAACGTGAGTAGGAAGCACGGTGTAAGTACTCCTGCCCATTTTATGCTGACGTGTTTCGTTAATTTTACCGTGTAAACGCCAGGGTATGTATACATTTTCCGTGGGAAATATTGAGACACCGCATTTGGCCAGTGTATTTTGTTTACTTGTGTCGCAGTAACCGATGTTTTGAATAAAGGTCCCTCGACGATATTGATCTTTGTAAGTTTTTTTTTGTTTTGCTTTATTCGCCTTGCAACTGGGTTGTATTGAAATTCTTAGTGGAATTTTAGAAGTGCTTTTAATGCGAAGGCATTAACTGTCCCGTGGAGTGAACCGGCGTTATCAGCTTTTGATAAATAATAATAATAAATTAATAATAATAATAATTTTTTATTCACTTTACAAATACATATCAATAATGCTGGCATACAGAAGCAGCAGTATCCTGCTTTTGCGCCATACGGCACCTAAATTCTCCTGCCCTAATGGAGCGAAGCCTGCAGTCTGTGGCAGCGATTTGATGAATAGGCTCCCATTGACTGGCGCGCGTCATAGTTTCGAGGAACGGGGCTGTTATTGGCTGGCGCGCGTCATAGTTTCAAGGAACGCCACCCCATGGCGCTGCGCGCTCCGCGCTGTCAGCGCGCCGGTAAAAGGAACCTCCACATCTGCTCCTCTCGACGCCGACGAACATGGCGGCGCCTCAAGCATCCACATCGTCGGCGGCCGCATCCTCGGCAGTACCGAAACCTGCCCGTCCACGCAAGTACACCGCAGACGAACTAAGGGAGCGGAATGACGCAGCACAACGAGCGAGGAGGCAGGCAGCGAAATCCACCATCGTTGCCAAGTCTCCGAATACACGGCGGGGCGGAACCAGCAGCGGCGCAACGCGCTAGGAGGCAGAACAAAGCCGTTCGAAAGCGTGAGGCGTAAGCGGATCGCGGTTCAAAGCGTCTCAGGCGCCTTTAACAGCGCGAGGCGGAAGCAGTACGTCGCAGGCGGCATGCTTTCGCACTCACAACTCATAAGAAGTGCTTAAGTGTCCTCGGACTTTTTTCTCTACCGGATACAGGCGTATCGACTGGTGTTGATATCAGTGCCGTTAAAGAGAGCAGCGGCAAGCAGGGTGCGCCACTCCCATCTGCTGATTGTGCTTGGCCTCCTGGTAGTGCGGTGCGGATGTCGCGTGTGTGTACCAGCCCTTATTGTACGCTATAAGGGTCGTTCAACAACGTTTGGGGGCTAAATAAGGAGTTTATTCAGGGCCTAATTAGTCATTTTCTTTTGACGGCCCCCTTAACGCATCAGCATTTCTTTTTCAGCGATTCTTCAACGTTTTTATCCCAGCCGTGTGTGTCTCTTGACATCCGAGAAAATCCGCATTTACGACTTTTTTTTTGCGTTTGGCATTACTCTTTTTATGCATTTCCATCAGGTAAATTGTGAAGTGTTCCTCCGTTACTGTAGGGCCTTTGGGAAGACAACCCGTAGCTAAGTACTCCGTTAGTCTCAATGATAAACCCCATTACTTTTTCCGGAGGCGTAGCGCTTTTGGCATTCTTTGGAGGGAGAGACTGTCGTCTACTTTTCGAAGGAATTAAAATTTTAAACAAGTGAGAGTGCTATCAAACTTGGTACATAAGCAAACAAACGGTTACATGTTATACAAGAAAAAAAAAAAAGGAATATGAGAAAAATATTTTGTACTTCGGCCTCAACATTTTCAAATCTTCTCTTTTATACATGTATGTATTTTTACGATAAATGTAGCGATATTAACTACTAACTCATAGCACTTTTGTTTCGTGAGTACGTCAGGGTGTAATTGACGAAAGGTATAATAAGTTGCTGATATACCTCAAGAGAGTCTTTACGTGACAGATGACAAATGTAGCAGCCCCAAACTTTAATATGTACTAATGATATGTAAAAGTAAAGTTTTTAAAACCGATCTTCACAGAATATTTGAATACCGAAACTTGCCAAATAAAAATTTAATAAAAAAAAAAAAACAATAGCTTTTGTTCCGCCTTCATAAAAAAAAAAAAAAAAAAATCGGGCTCTTGACGAATGCTTAAAACGAAGCCCGTTCTTTATGAAAAACTTCTAAAACCGCGACTTTAACTATTAAATAAAACAAAGATAATTTCTGAAACTAATGCAACTTGTATCCCAACTGCTGGTGCTACATCACGCAATGCACATACTTCTCTTTTTTCATCAAGAAGAAACACGTTTGGCTTCACTCTATATGGAGTTTTCGAAGTTCCCAACTACGCCCGACGCAGGTCCAACCTCAAGCACTTTTACGACTCCAAACAGGCTCCATTCCCGGTTTTTCTGCATGAAGCGTGGCTGCAGGACCCGAGGAGGAAAGAAGGCTACCTTCGTTTCCTGGACTGGTTGTTGGAGAAGGAGGACGTCCACGTGGTGACCATGTCCGAAGTGCTCGACTTCATGAGGTTCCCGACGCCCAAGGACAACTACGTCCTGCGCCGTTGTACGACGTCTCAGCCCGCTGTCTCCACGTGCCCAACCCCAAGGACTGCGCGTACTAGGAGACTCCTTTGGGCATTTCGCGGTGTACATGCGAGTCTGCACTAGCCAATGTCCCCCAAACTGCCCGTGGTTGTCCAACCCGCTCGGAAAAAAATTACACGAGTACAGTTAAAACTGCTTACGTGTAGGAAGGCGAAACCAGTCAAGGACGACGTCGAGGACTATGTCTAGGACGACTTCTAGGACGACCTCTAGGACGACCTTAAAGGGATACTGAACCAAATTTGGATTTCGTAAAATAAGGCCGCAGAAGCGTTGAGGGGGACGGTACGGACCCCAAATCATCATTCGTACAAGTTCCTTTATATAATGTTTCTTCAGCAGTTACTCCCACCTTGCGTAATGCCAGCAATGGTAAGCCGCCTCGGTGGCTCCGAGGCGAGAGCGCCGGCCTAAGGATTCCCAGGTGGCGGGTTCGAATCCCGACCGAGGTGCCCGCAATATGACGGAGGCTTATTGCGGAGAAGGCGCCGTGTAACCGAGCTTTCGGTTGCACGTCAAAAGATCCCCAGGTGGTCGAAATTAATCCTCAGTCCTCCGCTGGGGCGTGCCAGATGCCCGTCGTAGGTTTGGCACGTAAAACCCCCAAATTTGACTTTTGACCAGCAATGGCCTTCAAGGTTTAATAAATTTATTTATTTATTTATTTACATATACTGCAGCAGCGGCGCTGCCCAAGCAGGGGAGGGTTACAAAAGGAGTTTAGTCAATAAATGTTCGAATTGGTTGACATCAGTACATTCCACAAGCAATGTCGGCAAACAGTTCCATTGTTCAATTGTGTTAGGGAAAAATGACTTCTGAAAAAGGTTAGTTCTGGCATAGTATGGGCGTATGACTTTAGAGTGATTTAGTCGAGCTGACCTTTGTGGCACAGGGCGAAGATAAGTGTCACTTGATAGACCAGATGAATTGTTATAAAGTAAGTAAAGAAACTTCAGCCTAGAGATTTGTCGGCGAAGGTGGAGCGGTTCGAGGTCAAGCTGCTTTAACAAGTTAGTTACTGATGATGAAGTGCGGTAGTCAGATAGGATGAATCTTGCAGCAAGACGTTGGATCCGCTCCACCTCCGCAATGTCTTTCACAAAATACGGGTCCCACAGAATAGAGGCGTACTCTAGAACTGGGCGAACCAGAGAACGATAAGCTACAAGTTTCACAGCCGAGTGACACCCTTTGAGTTTTCTTCGAAGAAAGCATAGCTTTCTGAACGCTTTGGCACATATGTTGTTGATGTGCTGGTCCCATTTTAGGTTGTTTTAATTGTTAGACCTAAGTATTTTACAGAGGAAACTTCTTGAATGCACTGGTTGCCAATATGGTAAATGTAAGAAAGGGGCTTTTTTTTTTGTAGTCAGTGTCATTGAGACGGTTTTAGAGAAGTTAATTTTCATTTTCTGGAGGTCGCACCAGTCCGCAGGTTTACAAAGGTTTTCATTCAATGTAGTCTGTCAAGAAGAACTTTTGACAAGGCCATACATTACGCAGTCATCCGTGAACAATTTTACACTAATACTTACATTCATCAATATTTTTGGAAATGTTGTTAATATAAATAAAAAAAGTAACGGTGCGAGCACGGAGCCCTGTGGTACACCAGACAAGACCTGTAGATTATCAGATTTAGAGCCATCACGTTCAACGAATTGAGAGCGGTTTTGTAGATAGACCTGTATCCAACGAACCAGCCTATCAGGAAGTCCTGCCTCTTTCAATCTATCAATGAGCAGATTGTGAGGCACGCGATCGAACGTCGATTTGGTGACGATTGTCCATCGCGGCTGCAAAATCGTGGACTACAGATATTAGCTGAGTCGTCGTGGAAAATTTTCTACGAAATCCGTGTTGGTTCTTGTAAAGAAATTGGTCGACTCTAGGTAACGAGATATATGGTAAGCGATTATGTGCTCAAGTAACTTGCAGCATGTGCTTATTAAAGAAATAGGTCTGTAATTTCCGGCGTCTAATTTGTCACCTGATTTAAATACTGGAACTACTCTAGCCGTTAGTCAATCTGCTGGTAAGGAACACTGATTAAGTGAGGCACTGAAGAGCACGTAAAGGTACTCGGAGACTATTTCCGAGTAACGATGAAGAAAGGAATTAGGTATAGCATCAGCACCGCATGATTTCTTTACATTGATATTCAACAAAAGCGAAAATATGCCCTCATGACTGAGCACCACATCTGGCATTTTAACAGAAGCGGATGAAGAGGCATAAGTGTCATTCTCAATCAAAAGGGAATCGGGTGTAGTAAACGCTCTGTGAAAACTGGCATTGAACTCATTTGCAATTTCTTTACCGTTAGTTGACACAATACCATTAATTCTTAGTTGTTTGACTCGTTCACTAGAATCAGATAGAAAACGCCAAAACTTTTGAGGTGATTCTAATAAAAAGGAAGTAAGAGTTTGCCCATAAAATTTATCACGTGCGATGCGTATTTTACTGAGTAATTCATCATTGAGGACGTTCAGCTCCGAGCTATTTTTAATGTTTGCTTTTCGTTTGCGTTTGACACGCCTCTTAAGGTGAATAATCTCACGGTTAATCCATGGATTGTGTCTTCTGATTGGTTTTCGACGGATCGGAACAAACTGATTTATGCAGGACGTGACGAGGCTTTTGAACGTTTCCCATAGAAGAGAGACGTCATCGATACGCTCAAAATTCGTGAAAGAAAAATGTAAACAATCAAGAACTGAATCATCGTCTGCAGCTGACAAATCAATGAAAGTCATAAGGGTGTTTTTTTTTTTTGTAAGCAAATTTAGATTTACCAGTTTGGGATCGGCGATTCCATCTGTGGTAGAGACTGTACAGTCACCGGGAAAATCTTTGATAAAAATAAGGTCTAGGATTGACTGAGTTGTTTCTGTGACTCGAGTAGGAACAGTGACTATCTGTTTAAGATCGTGGAAAAAGACAGAATCAAGAAGCAGGCGTGCGCTCTCGACGTCATGATAGCCCGAGATAGCTAACGCATTCCAGTCAATCCCAGGTAGGTTAAAGTCGCGAGTGAGCACACATTTTTTATTAGGCGTGAGCATGCGATCAAGATAGTTTGCCAGCAATTCAATATATGATACAGGACTATTGGGCGTCTGTAAACGACGCCAAATAAAGTAGAAATATTTCGATTACGGATTTCGCACCAAATGCTTTCGTGTTCCGGAATGTTTTCAAGCCTAATGATATCAACTTCTTTCTTTGCTATTATAGCTACGCCTCCACCACGTCCCTCACGATCCCGTCTTACTATTTTATGTGAGGGGGGTATAATTTCGGAATCAGTAATATTTGGTGACAGCCATGTCTCTGTAACCGCCAGTAGGTGAGGGTCGTAGAGCAGGATAACTACTTCCAATTGTTGGGATTTGTTAGCAATACTTCTTTCGTTCAGCACACTTATCCGAAGCGTTTTAAACTCGTTTAAGAAGATGCCTGAGCAGAGTTGGATTGGCGAACTTGTTTCGGACGGAAATTGGTAGAGTGAACCTGTTTTGGGCATGAGTTAACATCGTCCCAAATATAAACCGTGTCGTCCACCCGAAGGCGGTCGTAGTCCAGAGTCACTTTGCGGCCCTGGGCTTTGAACTCTTTGCCATGTTGCCACAAGTTTGACCGCTTGTTAAGTGTAGTTCTGCAGTAATCGTGACTAATTGATATATTTGAACTTTTTAGTTTAGGACAACTCTGCAAAACATGCATTTTCTCGTTGTAGTCAAAAAACTTTAGCATGACGGGTCTTGTCTTATCGGCTCTTTTTACGCCGATCCTGTGCACTCTTACTACTGATTGTACTGTAACACCCAATTTAGTACAAAAAATATCTTCCAACACATGCTGCTTTAAACGAGCAGGGATTTCGCCTTCCATTTCTGGGAGGCCAAAGATTACTAGGTTTCCGCGGCGACTTTTATCTTCAAAATCTTCCATTTTCTGCTGTTGTTCAGTAATTATTTTCTTGAGAGGCGAGACTTCTGACTTTAAGTGATTAATTTCTTCGGTATGCTGGGTTAAGACTTTAAGCGAGTCGTTTAACTCAGTAAACCTAGTTTTTATTGTTTCTTCCATTGTGGACTGTTGCAAAGAAGCTTTGTCAATTGAAGCCTGTAGAGCTGAACGCATTTCCTGAAGAAGTTGCTTAACCTCAGGACCGGGATTTCGCTCAACGTCACCGGCAAGTAGAATCAGAACACTTAGAGCTTCATCAATCAGCGAAAAACACTTTGCCAGGTCACGGCAGGACAATAATATTCCTATTATTACTACGAAAACATTTTCCATAGTTTCTACGAACCTGCGCGAGTAATAAGAAGGGGTTCATTCATGCGTCCGTGGTGGTCCCGCCGTGCCCTCTGAAGCCTTGTGTGTGTGTGTGTGTTCGTCGTTTGGTTTTAATCGTCACCTAGGTTAGCCTAGCACGGGATAGCTGGCATGGGCAGGTAACGTAAAAAAAAAAAAAATAAAGTCGGGTTATGGTTTTTGTGTCTCGTAGAAATGCCAACGTGGCTTTCAGGGTGTTCTGGCACTTTCGTCCGGAACCGTCGGGTGCAAGGATGTCATTTGTTGTGAGGTCGCTCTTGCCAAGTCTTTTGCGCAGTGCTGCTCGTTGAGTTTCATATGCTGGGCAGACACACAGAATGTGTTCCACCGTCTCTGCGGAGTTACACTGGGAGCAAAGTGGGTGCTGCCCCTTACCTATCTTCGCAAGGAAAGCATTCGTGTAGGCCGTGTCTGTGCGCAGGCGTCGCACAAGAGTCTGCGCCGCCCGAGATAGGCCGGACAGCGCACCTCTTGGTAGCGCCGGTTTTGGCTTGCTGTCTTGAAGGTGCCAGTGGACGTTGAGTGCCGCCTGCTGTGGGTGTGGTGGTGTGGGGACAGTGCGAGGCGCTAGGTGAGCTTCACCGGCCAGACTGTCAGCCCGTTCGTTGCCCTTAATGCCAGTGTGTCCTGGGATCCACTGGAAACATACCGTAGATCCGTGGGTTAACAGGAACGATAGAGTTCGTCTCGCTGCAGTGGTCACGGGATCCGCGCACTCTGCATTGGCCAGTTTCTGGAGGGCACACCTTGAGTCGGTGAGGAGCACCATCCGGTGAGGTGACAGCTGGGCAGCCGCTTGGAGAGCCTTGTCAATAGCCACTAGCTCGGCCGTCGTGGAGGATGTAGGCGCCTGTAGCCTGCCGCACCATTCCAGGGCTAACTCCGGGATGTAGAAAGCTGCCGTGCTGGATGTTCTAGCCTTGTTTACAGAGCCGTCCGTGTATATCTGCAGCCAACCACCGTAGCGTTCTTCGATGTGTTTTTCCACAGCTTCTCTGAGAGCGTTGATCGGTCCAACTTTTTTGGCTCGCAGGCGCTTGATCCGTAGCCCGATGGATACCTTGGCAACTTCCCAGGGCGCTACCCTTGCTTCGCTCGTCATCGTCGGTAGCGGGCCGGCTATGTTAAGGAAATCTTCTACCGTGTCGTGCCATGACCCTTTGGTCTGAGCTTGGGTTCGCTGCAGGAAACACCTGCCTGGGAGAGTCGTAGAGAGCCGGGCTAACTGGGAGAGTCTTCTGGCTCTGGCCTGGACTGTAAGCGGCTCTGCGCCCGCCTCCTGGAGTACCACAGAATTCTTGGCCGCGTTGGGAATTCCCAGTGCTGTACGTAGCCCGCGTCTGTGCCCTTGCTCCAGCCTCTCCATATCCGTCTGGGACGGGAACATGTAAGGAAGCTGGTACAGGATTCTAGACGTCCCCAGCGCGGACTGGGCGCTAGTGATGGTCCGTTCTGTGCAACCCCATGTGGTACCCGTCATGTGGCAGACAACGTTCATGGCCGGCCTGCATACGGTGGTTGTCGCTTTCACTGCTTGTGCCCAGCGCAGCCGACTTGTGATGATTGTTTGTTCACACACGTGAGGGGTTTTCCTGGCAGTTTGATGTCAGGGGGGGGGGGGGAAACGTCAACCATTTCCGCGTACCGGCATCCAGACTGTCTTATCCTGGGAGAGGGATAGCCCGGATTTGGTCAGGAAGGTGTCTACCGCTTGAACGGCGCTTTGTATGCTGCGGTGGATCTGCGTGGTGTAGATGCCCGTAACCAAGAGGCAGATGTCGTCTGCGTAGATCGACACCTGAACCGGGAGAGGGGTCGAAGGAAGAGAGAGCGGTAGTGGTGCCATAACCATGTTGAAAAAAAATCGGGCTTAGCACGCTTCCCTGAGGCAGTCCTCTGTGAAGCAGTCTTGGCGAGGATGCCGCGCCTTCAGCTTGAATCTGGATCTTGCGTCCGGTAAGAAAATTGGCCAGGAAGACTTGAATTTTTCCAGTCAGTCCAATCTCAGTCAATCTCCGGAGTATAGTGGATGGCAGCACGCCGTCGTAGGCTCGTTCCCCGTCGAGGAAGACTGCCACCGTGTTTCTCCGCATGTTCTTGTTTTCCTCAAGGTCGCTCGTGAGGTCCAGGATGCTGTCTTGTGCTGCCAGCCCTCTCCTAAAGCCAGTCATGCACTCCGGGAGACACATGCGTTCTTCCAGGTACCACCGAAGGCGCCCCTGCACAAGTCTTTCGAACAGCTTATTTATGCACGAGGTCAGCGAGATTGGGCGGTAAGACTCAGCTTTGTCTGGGGGCTTCCCTGGCTTTAGTAGTGGAACAACCGTTGCTACTTTCCATTCTTCTGGGACGTCGCCAGAGTCCCATATGGAGTTGAACCAGGTGAGGAGGGCCTCGAGTGCATCGTTCGTTAAGTTCGTGAGCGCCTGGTAAGGGATCCCGTCGGGCCCAGCTGCAGTCTTCTTACGACACTTCCGGAGGGCGCTTTGGAGTTCCGGCGCAGTAAAGGGGGCATCTAGGGGCCCAGGCGCAGCGTCGGGTGCCAGTGGTCGTTCCGTCGCTTCTGCGGGGGCGTACAGTGCGCCTAGTCTCTCTGCTGCATCCACGAGTGTTACGTTAGCCGCAAGCGCTAGGACTTGCAAAGCGTGTCTTGTCCGACGTTTCCCGGTCATTGCCCCCAGTACCGCCCACAACTTCGCGAGGGAGGTGGGTGCGTTGACGTCTTTGCACATGAGCTTCCATCTATTTCTAACCAGCGCTTTAGCGTGTCTTCGCAGCTTGGCTGATATTCTGTTGAACTTGGACTTATCCGCTGGATTGTTTATCCTCCGGTACTTCCTCTGCGCCCTGGTACGTGCAGCTTGGAGATTGAGGAAAGTAAGGTCCGGTTTGGGGAGCCATTCCGAGACACGGGACGTGCGCGTTGCCGCCTGCAGCGCGTGAACAATGGCTTCTGAGATGTCTGTTTGGGTGAGGTCCAAGGATGCACGGAAAACGTCCCAGTTCGTGCACGATCGCGTCACCTTTCGGGCCGTCTGGCACCCCTTTATCGTGATATGAATGGGGAAGTGGTCGCTTCCTCTGGTATCTGGTGCTGTTCCCCAAGTCAGCTCCAGCGATAGTGTGTGTGCTGTGACGTCGACGACACTATACGTTCGAGGGGGCCTGAAGAAGGTAGGCGCACCGTTGTTCGCGACAACCAGTCCGAGCTCTTCTATCATTTGATTGAGGGCGTCTCCCCGCTTGTTGGTTTTCTGACTTTCCCATACCTCGCAGTGCGCATTGAAGTCGCCGCACAGTAAAAGGTCTCCCTCAATGCCTTTACACCACTCTACAATGTCCTTCGTCGGCAGCGGCGTACCATCGGGGCGTACGTATCCGACGAGTACATGCAGCGAGCGATTTCCGGGGCTGACTTTTGCGGCCACGAATTCCGCCGATAATGTACACAGTCGGCTGGTGTCAACTGGGACGTGAGGCACCCCTCGTCGAATAAAAAGAGCCGCGCTCCCATGGGGGAAACTTGGTATGGATTGGGTTGTAAGTTTCACGTATCCAGGTAAAGTTTGCTTCCCTGGTAACCCTGCTTCTGCGAGTGCCAGCACAGGGCTGGGATAGCGTTGCAGGTGCAGGCTGAGCTCACTGTGTTTGACGGAGAGGCCTCGGCAGTTCCACTGCAGCACAGTTGGTACGTCACTCCGCCTAGGGTGGGACTCTTCCTTAGGGCAACGGGTTACTGTTGTGGGAGATTGGTGTTGTGGGCGCATGGTGCGTGCTCAGGCGGACTGTGGGGCGATAGCCTCGAGACTTTCGCTGACGGCGTCAAGAACTTCCAGTGCGAACTTTGCTTCTGGTGTGTGGCCCCGTGCTTGGGCCAGTTGCCTTACTGCGCGAAACAAGCGTGATACCATTCGGAGCAAGGCGACGTCAGCTGTCTCCATCGTCGCAGGAACTTCGCCCTGAGCCCTTCGTGCGACCTTGGCATAGCGGCAGCCCTTGTCCTCCATCGTAGTGTCGTCCGGCCGGAGACCGCGGCTGTGATTCTTCTTTGGAGGGTGAGTGGTATCATGGTCTTTCTTTTCTCCCTCCCTTCGGTCTGACTCCCTGGCAGCGGCGGGAAATCTGTTAAGGATAGCCTCTGTTGGGACCTCACCTTGCGAAGTTCTGTGTCCGCTGCTTGCGCAGCGTTTCGGTGACCCTTGCCGGTGTTCTGCTTGCGTATAGCCGCTTTTGCTTCCGAGTGGGTGTACGCCGTTTTGGCGCGCATCTTGCACACACGGCGTTCTTTCCTCAGGACTGAACACTGGCCGGAAGTTGCTGCATAACACTTTTCGCAGTTGATGCAGCGAGAAGTTTCACTGTCACACGCCGTGGATTCATGCCCGCCCGAGCACTTGGCGCACGTCTGCTCCTTTTGACAGGCCGCTGCCACGTGTCCGATTCTGTTGCATCGAAAGCACTGCAGTGGTCTTGCCACGTAGAGCGTGACTGGGTGACGCATGTACCCCATGTGTACGTAGTGCGGCAGGTCTTTGCCTGCGAAGGTGACTCGGATTGTGGAGCTCTTCCCCAGACGCCGCACGTCGAGGACTTGGTGATCTGGGGCCCGCAGGGCTTCGAGAATTTCTTTATCCGTTAGTGCCTGGTCTACATCACGGACGACTCCCGCGATGTGGCGGACCTTCCAGGGTACGCGTGCGTCGACTGGCGTCTCACAGATCTTTTGAATTAGAAGGAGCGCTGGTACAGCTTCTTCCGTCAGGACGTCGACTGCTATCAAATTTTTCCTGCCGCTGACCCTTATCTCCTTGACTTGTTGGGGAGCAACGGAGCCAAAGAGGGCATTCAAATGAGGTCTGCTGAGCGCCCGGACGCTGGTCTTGTCTGTCGGTCGGAACAGCACCGTGTGTCCATTGGCCGCGTTTTTAGATGACGTGCGAGACCCCCAGGAGACCACGGTGTCACCGCTGTTTGTCGAGGCTCGCCGACTTTTCTTGGACCTTACGGGGATGAAACCGTCGTCGGTGTCGTCCCTGTCACTGGTCAAGGGTATCGCCGCTTCTTCCATGCATGACTCGACGTCGGAGAAAGATGCATCCGACATGACCGACGAGGGTGGAGAGCTGGCGTGGCAGTCCCTTTTCCGGTGCTGCCGTCCCGGAGTTACCGGTAAGGCCGGGATTTGATGTGTCCGGCCAGGTCTTGCAGACGGGCCTCCCGAAGCGGCGGCCATCCCCTTCCGCTCTTGATTGTGTTACCTGCAGCTCTTTCCGCACAAAAAAAAAAAAAAAAAAAAAAAAAAATTGCAGGCGAAAAGAGACTAGAAGGACAAGATGCGTGTCCGAACTGTTAAAACGAAACAACTCGAAACCTGACTGAATCCCGTGACTTCGTTCGTAAACTGCGTCTAGAAAGTTCCAGACAACCGCGAACGTCGGTGGTTGAATCCAACACTGAACCCCGGTTTCCCTGAAGCCTTAAACACCGTGCATGGCAATATGCCCCGTTGAAGATGGCGCTGCTGTCGAAGCTTGGAAGGGTGGATGAGTCATCAAACCACATCCCACTTCTGTTTCCACGTGGTCTTGCTCGGTGATGAACGCAGCGAACTTGCTTGGTGCATTGCACCGTAATGCACAATCAAGTGCAGTCCACAGCGTGACCTGTGCGAGTAATAAGAAGGGGTTCATTGATGCGTCCGTGGTGGCCCCGTCGTGCCCTCAGATGAATAAATGACGATACAATTACTTCATAGCCCTCGCTTGGTCGCGCCCTTCTTTTAGAAAAGAGGGGCGCGACCAAGCGAGGGCTATGACGTAATTGTCCGCCTGGAACATTTGAGAATGGGGGGAGCGGCCTAGCTTCTCTCCTCCTCGCTTCGGTTCACCAGCTCAACAGGACGTAGCGGGGGAGAGGGAATGAGAATCGTGACGTGACTTGTCTCGTCGGTGTCGTCGGCCGTGTTCAATCGCGCCCTTTTTTCGAGAATACGGCGAACCGTTTTAGGCCTCATTCACACAGCCGTTTTTTCCCCCGCTTGGCGAAAGCGCCGGCCGTCCTTTCCGCCGGGGGAGAGGGTGTTGGAACCGATTTCCGACCATAATCGGGCCGCCGGGGCCGAAAGGAGCCGAACGAAAATGTCCAACGTCCTCGGCACCGGCGGGAGACCGGGAACGCCGGCGCCCCGCCCCATCGAGGGATGGCCAATCACAAAATCGGAAAATTTCGCTGAATCTGGCGGATTCTCAAAAGTTGGGTGACCACGGCAGGGGGAATTGACCGTACTTCGGTCAATTCCGGGAAGGAGCGATGCCAGCTGGATAACGGGCGCATTGTGTGATGTTTACGGCTCTTGAACAACGGGCATACAGAGATTTGGATTTACCGCTGAGCAGGGCCGTAACCAGGGGGGGGGGGGGTTAGGGGGTTCTGACCACCCCCGAAATTTTTTTCTGGGTATGGCCCTGGTCGGTGCACTTGCAGCCAGCCATTTTAATTTCCACCTCTGCGCACGCGCAGTGGCGCCGGTCGGCTACCGGGTACCAAACCGGGACCGGTTCTCCGGTTTGCTATAACTCTCTATTATATGCCACCGATGCACATGATTCATAGGCGAAAATGGCCGCCGTAGTCCCCGAAAACCCCCCCCCGAAATTTTTTTCTGGGTACGGCCCTGCCGCTGAGCCACTGCTCGAAATGGTGATACCGCATCGGTTCCTTTGCGATAGACGTTAAGTGCGTTTTTAAGGAAGAATAGCCGAAGAACGAAAATACGGTCGTCGATCATCGGGGACGAAATGCGGCGTAAGGAGTGATTGATGTAAAACGTGCTCGCGGTGGGTCTTGTCGTTTTTGTTTCGAAACGTGGAAACAAATCAAATGTTTTGAAACATGCAAGATTGTTAGCGGCGACCTAAACGCAAGCTCCAAAGAACAAAACAGTTGTGGCTGCGCCCATCGACGCTGATCGTCCGCTACATTCGGTGGTCGACGCCGCCACACAGCATCCACAGATACGGGATTACAAGATTGGTAGTAAAGATCGAGGGAAGTCTGAAATTGCGCCCGAAATTAATATGTTATACCGGTTATACAGTTTTACGGGATACAAACGTTCGACGCGGAATTTGAAAGGTGGAGAAAGATTTCTATATAAGCTAGGTAGCCCAAGCTACCACCCAATATAAGGGGACAGAGCCGGCAGCATTCATCTATTCCTAAGCCACCGCCGGCAGCTCCGCCACCGTTGGTTCGAACACTCCTCGGTTCCCGCACCGTCCCCTTTTCGGCACGGCGCCCACGGCGCTTTCGCCGGGACGGGGCGAGACGCCGGCTGTGTGAATGAGGCCTATCGTTCAATGACTGATGTTTTTGGGTTTTGCAGCGTCCCCCTACCCGTCCAGCCTTGTTTTGTGAGCTCGAAATTTCGGTTCAGCATCTTTTTAAGGACGACGACTAGGACGATGTCGAGAACGACGCCCTGCAGACGACGTCTAGGACGACCTCTAGGACGACGTCAAGAACGTCTAGGACGGCTTCTAGGCCGACCTCTAGGACAACGCCGACGGCGATCTCTCGGACGACCTCAAAGACGATGTCTAGGATGACTTCTAGGACGACCTTAAGGACAACATCTCGGACGACGCTTAGAGGACGACGTCTGGGACGACCTCTAGGACGACGTCAAGAACGTCTAGGACGGCTTCTAGGCCGACCTCTAGGACAACGCCAACGGCGATCTCTCGGACGACCTCAAAGACGATGTCTAGGATGACTTCTAGGACGACCTTAAGGACAACATCTCGGAAGACGCTTAGAGGACGACGTCTGGGACGACCTCTAGGACGACGTCAAGAACGTCTAGGACGGCTTCTAGGCCGACCTCTAGGACAACGCCGACGGCGATCTCTCGGACGACCTCAAAGACGATGTCTAGGATGACTTCTAGGACGACCTTAAGGACAACATCTCGGACGACGCTTAGAGGACGACGTCTGGGACGACCTCTAGGACGACGTCAAGAACGTCTAGGACGGCTTCTAGGCCGACCTCTAGGACAACGCCGACGGCGATCTCTCGGACGACCTCAAAGACGATGTCTAGGATGACTTCTAGGACGACCTTAAGGACAACATCTCGGACGACGCTTAGAGGACGACGTCTGGGACGACCTCTAGGACGACGTCAAGAACGTCTAGGACGGCTTCTAGGCCGACCTCTAGGACAACGCCGACGGCGATCTCTCGGACGACCTCAAAGACGATGTCTAGGATGACTTCTAGGACGACCTAAAGGACAACATCTCGGACGACGCTTAGAGGACGACGTCTGGGACGACCTCTAGGACGACGTCAAGAACGTCTAGGACGGCTTCTAGGCCGACCTCTAGGACAACGCCGACGGCGATCTCTCGGACGACCTCAAAGACGATGTCTAGGATGACTTCTAGGACGACCTTAAGGACAACATCTCGGACGACGCTTAGAGGACGACGTCTGGGACGACCTCTAGGACAACGTGAAGAACGTCTAGGACGGCTTCTAGGCCGACCTCTAGGACAACGCCGACGGCGATCTCTCGGACGACCTCAAAGACGATGTCTAGGATGACTTCTAGGACGACCTTAAGGACAACATCTCGGACGACGCTTAGAGGACGACGTCTGGGACGACCTCTAGGACGACGTCAAGAACGTCTAGGACGGCTTCTAGGCCGACCTCTAGGACAACGCCGACGGCGATCTCTCGGACGACCTCAAAGACGATGTCTAGGATGACTTCTAGGACGACCTAAAGGACAACATCTCGGACGACCCTTAGAGGACGACGTCTGGGACGACCTCTAGGACGACGTCAAGAACGTCTAGGACGGCTTCTAGGCCGACCTCTAGGACAACGCCGACGGCGATCTCTCGGACGACCTCAAAGACGATGTCTAGGATGACTTCTAGGACGACCTTAAGGACAACATCTCGGACGACGCTTAGAGGACGACGTCTGGGACGACCTCTAGGACGACGTCAAGAACGTCTAGGACGGCTTCTAGGCCGACCTCTAGGACAACGCCGACGGCGATCTCTCGGACGACCTCAAAGACGATGTCTAGGATGACTTCTAGGACGACCTTAAGGACAACATCTCGGACGACGCTTAGAGGACGACGTCTGGGACGACCTCTAGGACGACGTCAAGAACGTCTAGGACGGCTTCTAGGCCGACCTCTAGGACAACGCCGACGGCGATCTCTCGGACGACCTCAAAGACGATGTCTAGGATGACTTCTAGGACGACCTAAAGGACAACATCTCGGACGACGCTTAGAGGACGACGTCTGGGACGACCTTTAGGACGACGTCAAGAACGTCTAGGACGGCTTCTAGGCCGACCTCTAGGACAACGCCGACGGCGATCTCTCGGACGACCTCAAAGACGATGTCTAGGATGACTTCTAGGACGACCTTAAGGACAACATCTCGGACGACGCTTAGAGGACGACGTCTGGGACGACCTCTAGGACGACGTCAAGAACGTCTAGGACGGCTTCTAGGCCGACCTCTAGGACAACGCCGACGGCGATCTCTCGGACGACCTCAAAGACGATGTCTAGGATGACTTCTAGGACGACCTTAAGGACAACATCTCGGACGACGCTTAGAGGACGACGTCTGGGACGACCTCTAGGACGACGTCAAGAACGTCTAGGACGGCTTCTAGGCCGACCTCTAGGACAACGCCGACGGCGATCTCTCGGACGACCTCAAAGACGATGTCTAGGATGACTTCTAGGACGACCTTAAGGACAACATCTCGGACGACGCTTAGAGGACGACGTCTGGGACGACCTCTAGGACGACGTCAAGAACGTCTAGGACGGCTTCTAGGCCGACCTCTAGGACAACGCCGACGGCGATCTCTCGGACGACCTCAAAGACGATGTCTAGGATGACTTCTAGGACGACCTTAAGGACAACATCTCGGACGACGCTTAGAGGACGACGTCTGGGACGACCTCTAGGACGACGTCAAGAACGTCTAGGACGGCTTCTAGGCCGACCTCTAGGACAACGCCGACGGCGATCTCTCGGACGACCTCAAAGACGATGTCTAGGATGACTTCTAGGACGACCTTGAGGACAACATCTCGGACGACGCTTAGAGGACGACGTCTGGGACGACCTCTAGGACGACGTCAAGAACGTCTAGGACGGCTTCTAGGCCGACCTCTAGGACAACGCCGACGGCGATCTCTCGGACGACCTCAAAGACGATGTCTAGGATGACTTCTAGGACGACCTTAAGGACAACATCTCGGACGACGCTTAGAGGACGACGTCTGGGACGACCTCTAGGACGACGTCTAGAACGTCTAGGACGGCTTCTAGGCCGACCTCTAGGACAACGCCGACGGCGATCTCTCGGACGACCTCAAAGACAATGTCTAGGATGACTTCTAGGACGACCTTAAGGACAACATCTCGGACGACGCTTAGAGGACGACGTCTGGGACGACCTCTAGGACGACGTCAAGAACGTCTAGGACGGCTTCTAGGCCGACCTCTAGGACAACGCCGACGGCGATCTCTCGGACGACCTCAAAGACGATGTCTAGGATGACTTCTAGGACGACCTTAAGGACAACATCTCGGACGACGCTTTGAGGACGACGTCTGGGACGACCTCTAGGACGACGTCAAGAACGTCTAGGACGGCTTCTAGGCCGACCTCTAGGACAACGCCGACGGCGATCTCTCGGACGACCTCAAAGACGATGTCTAGGATGACTTCTAGGACGACCTTAAGGACAACATCTCGGACGACGCTTAGAGGACGACGTCTGGGACGACCTCTAGGACGACGTCAAGAACGTCTAGGACGGCTTCTAGGCCGACCTCTAGGACAATGCCGACGGCGATCTCTCGGACGACCTCAAAGACGATGTCTAGGATGACTTCTAGGACGACCTTAAGGACAACATCTCGGACGACGCTTAGAGGACGACGTCTGGGACGACCTCTAGGACGACGTCAAGAACGTCTAGGACGGCTTCTAGGCCGACCTCTAGGACAACGCCGACGGCGATCTCTCGGACGACCTCAAAGACGATGTCTAGGATGACTTCTAGGACGACCTTAAGGACAACATCTCGGACGACGCTTAGAGGACGACGTCTGGGACGACCTCTAGGACGACGTCAAGAACGTCTAGGACGGCTTCTAGGCCGACCTCTAGGACAACGCCGACGGCGATCTCTCGGACGACCTCAAAGACGATGTCTAGGATGACTTCTAGGACGACCTTAAGGACAACATCTCGGACGACGCTTAGAGGACGACGTCTGGGACGACCTCTAGGACGACGTCAAGAACGTCTAGGACGGCTTCTAGGCCGACCTCTAGGACAACGCCGACGGCGATCTCTCGGACGACCTCAAAGACGATGTCTAGGATGACTTCTAGGACGACCTTAAGGACAACATCTCGGACGACGCTTAGAGGACGACGTCTGGGACGACCTCTAGGACAACGTAAAGAACGACGTCTAGGACGACCTGAGGGATGACGTCTAGGACGACATCGAGAACGACTCCCAGAGGACGACGTCTCGGACGACGTCGATAACGACGCCTAGAGGAGGTCACTTAATAAAGGGATACTGAACCAAGGAATTTAGTGTCCATAATAAGTGGCGCACGTTCTTTCCACGAGCCAGCAGCCGCCGGTGAGCGCGAGCACACGCAACAGAAATGACGTCAAAGACCTCCATTCGCGCTTAAGATGACAGTCAAATGTATGGGCTTCGTGCCAAAGGACAAGAAAGACAAGTATTTCATCTGCACAGTTGTGTCTGGTGTAAAAGGTAAGCGATTGATTGGTCTAACAAGCACGTAGCTTTCACTTGTAGAGATGAAGGCCTGTCTTTATTCTCCTTTGGCCCGAAGCCCATGCATTTCACTGTCCTCTTAAGCGCGAATGGAGGTCTTTGACGTCATTTTCGTTGCGTGCGCTCGCGCACACCGGCGGCTGCTGGCTCGTGGAAAGAACGTGCGCCACTTATTATGGGCGCTAAAATCTTTGGTTCAGTATCCCTTTAAGGAGGCTGAGGCCTATTTCCGTGGGCGGCCACGTTTGCCTGCGGAAGCGGCCGTAGGTGTAGACGCTGCTGCCGATTACTATAAGCTTTTGATATAGACGCGGTCGCCTCACAGTCCATCGCTCGAAGCACACAACGAGCACAGGTGAAGTCAGAAGCGCACCTTTTGCACACGGCACTCCGGCGGTGACATCACGCTGATGACGTATGATGACTCTTGATGACATCACGGTGATGACGCTTGATGACGTATTTTTATCGCCATCTTTCGGGCAGAATAACGCCGGCGCCACTTGGTTTTCACGTAATGTGACAAGTGAGATCGTCCTAGAGGACGGCTTCTGGACGACCGCAAGGACGACGCCAAGCTAATGGGAGAAGTAGGGACGCTTATTGAGCGGCGCGGACCTCTCAACCGTATTTTTTATCGACTTTTTCGGCGCTTTCTCGCTCAATGGAACAAGTAAAGCTTAGACCGCATGGAGCGTATCTGCTCGCGATTCAGGCGCGTGGGCGTCAAATTGACGTCATTTCTTGTGCGCGGCCGCGCGTTTTCGCGGCAGCGTTGGTTTCTAGCCGACCGAGAACAAGACGCGCGTGCCGAGACGTCGAAGCGGCTCTCGCCCAATGAGGGTCGGTCTAACTATCACGTTATCCTGCGCGGTACGCTGTTTCGTATTCACCACATTTGAAAGTGTTCAAAAGCATTTTTATTTTCCATATAAAAATTGAAAAGGTGTTCCTCTTGACACACAAACCCGTTTTATTTACTTATTAGTTCATTTAATTCTCATTTTGTAGTACTTGTGTCAAGATTTACATCGCGTGTTGAGAATTCTCTTATCTGGCAACGCTGATAACGCGCGGCCGGCGGTGCTTGGCTTAGTCTGCCTGCAGGAGCCCCCGCGTCAGCTTCCGCGCGAGCGTTAAGGCTTTCGCCTTAATAATTATAATAACCTGTAAGTCTAAATATTTTATACGTATTACTCAACGGTGATTTTAACGTAGATTCTTCGAGATATCGGACGCCACGACTAGTCCGAGCTACGTTTGCACAGTAGCCACGGGGCAGTGAACACTAACACAACCATTTAGATACTGATAAAGCCTGCTTATACTGTAATCCTTTTAACGTCACACTGAAGGTCTGATAACGGGCAGAGGCACCGTTGATTCGCTTCCTCTCTCACATTCGTTACAATAGGGAGTTTTCGTAGATCGTTTTCGTCGTCCCGCAACGCCCTCCGCAACCCGCTACGGTATCCGGAACTCTACAGTCAAGGCTATCGGCGCGCAGGCGCAGTAGCGGCTTCTTCGTTGCGGAGGGCTTAGCGGAGGGGGAAACGCGGTCTACAAAAAGTTCCTAATATCGCGCGACCTTGTTGGCGCGGCCAATAGAGAGGGAACAGTGCCATGGCTTTGCATCTATAAAAACGTTCGGGAAGAGTCATCTTCGGCAAATTCTTCTGTTCAGATGGCGATAACCGAAGGGTATCAACATCTAAACCCCCGAAAGATGAAAACAAAAAACAAAAAAATATATAAAGTTGTTTGGTTTTTGCTGAATGCGTTACGACGATGGTAGACTTTTCAATGACGGGGCGGTCACGTTTATTTTAAACAACATCGACGATACTTTACATCCGAGCAACACCTGAACGTTTGGTTCACAGCCTCTCCAAAATAGAACCCTCCCTTTCCGCCCTGTCGCGGGCCATTAGAGGTTCTCGCCTCCTCCCCGTCTGGGGCGGCACACTAATAATTTTAAAAGTCAAAGGTTCTCTTATGTTACCCCTATGACGGCTTGAAGGCGAAAGCCCAAGTGCCGATGTAAACGTGACAGCGAACCTCCGAAGACAGCGCGCTCTCTGACGACGCACTTTTGGCGCCGTTTCATTGGCTCACTCGGATCGTGGCGTCGGCTCCAAAGACAGCGCGCTCTCTGACGACGTATTTTTGACGCACTTTTGGCGTGTTTTCGTCGTTTTCGTGTCGTCGACGTGTTTTCGCTCAAGGACTTTGAAGGCCGACTGAACGATGAGACATACGAGGCTTTCGCCTTAAAATCTGTCCGAGTCACGAAGTGTCCGCCGTCCAATTGTCGACTGGGGGTCAGTTTACACGCTCATTTGTACGGATTTGATTTGCAACGGACATGAAGTAACACCCCCGTAAAAATCCGGCAGTACAACCGGCTGTAACCTACTCGGCGCCACGCCACGCTTATTCACAATTAACGAGTTAAATCAAAGCACAATTTATTATAAGCCGTTAGGCAATTTCAAAATTGTCCTGAACTTAACAGAAAGATAACCACTGAGCGACTGGACACGAGCCCTTCCTCAGAGTTCGGCAGTGCGCTCAGAGATTCAAGCTCGGGATCGTATCCAACGATTGCGGCTGCAGGCGGTCTCCGAGTTGCGAAAATTCTACGTAAGATGACGCCACCGATCGAACCAAACTTCATTTCCCGGCGGGCTGTTTTTGAATCTTTATTGAACGGACCTTTTTAAACAATACAACATACGGGTGCACACGAAAGAATGACAAAAACAACAATAAAAAAGAAGACAAGACCACTGCTACTGGATGAATTAAATGACTAAAATAGCTTTTTTATAGTTCATGTGAATTCGTCTTCAGTCTAATGATTCCTGAAAACATTGCAAGGCTCCCCGTGAAAATGCACATTTAACGAGCTTAATATCGTAAAAATTCCAAATCGCTAGAACTCGAAACCTTTTCCTCACGTACCAAAGACCTGTTAGTCACAATAGAAATAAATTCTGCAGACGACTGCGTCCTTTACCGTGCTATTGTGGATAACAATGACCACATAGAACTGCATAACAACCTGTCACGCATCGCCCTTTGGTGCGATGAATGGCAGACGGCCCTTAAATTAGATAAATGTAAATTACGATAATTTTCCCGCCTTTCCATCACTTGCACCAATTATTACAGAATTAACAGCACTACTTTCCAGAGAACCTGATCATATAAATATCTCGGTGTACATATTAGAGACGGTCTGACATGACAAACCCACATCCACCACATAACTGCCAAGTCAAATACTACTCTGGGATATCTCATACGAAACGTTAAACTATACCACCCACCCCATAGTAAAACAGAAAGCCTATGAATCATTAATCGGGTTCAAACTTGATTACGCCTCATTTATTTGGTCCCCGTGGCAACATTATACATACGATAAAATTTGGAAAAAATTTCAGAACAGAGCCCTTAGATTATTATTTCTTGACCATTTGCCCTATACCAACATCACGAGGTTGCGGGAACGAGCAACCATTATGAAATTAACCGTTCGGCGCAAAATATTCCGGCTAACTTCACTGTATAATATTTACCACCATAACCCACCACTTAAAAAAATACACATTTACTCCCATCAGTTGCATCTTTTTTTCTTTTTTTACAAGATGTAAATCGCATTTGTCCATGCATCGACCACTTCATATGTCAACCCTCGATCCTTTGATGATTTCGGAATGAAACGGCTTACCAGATTCCATAGTCACTGACCAAAGCACCGACCATTTCGAAGTGCTTCTAACTGCCTACTTAATATCACACAAAGGTTTCTGATGTTGATAGGTAATAATTAAGGTACTATTATCTTCTTTTCCGAGTATTTGTATTGCATATGAATTGACAGCTGTATTTGTTATTGGAGCACTATATATATGGTACTACGTATCTTGTGTTTTACTGTGTGTTTCCATCTATATTTTGTACTTATATTGGCATTTGCAATTTCTAATCTAAATTATGTTTTTGTGAACATGCATTTTATATTTTGCCCTCTTTTATACTTTTATACTTTTTATATCTTGTGTTGGTTATTCCTTGTGTAATGCTTTGTCAAGGGCTCTCCAGGTACAATACATGAATAAGGAATGAATAAACATTGAATAAATAAATGAATGAGTGCCGCACTCTAAAACAAACTACGGTACTCAGATGCCAAATGCATAATATCCGTTAAAAAAAATTGAAAAACGAAATAATAGATATATGGTGAGAAAAGAGAAAATTGTGCTAGGTTTCCATGACTATTGTGGATAGCGGAAAGCTAGAATTTATAATTTTGGTTTTTGAACATGTTAATCTTTTGAATATTGCGCATATTCACGCCGCATTTCCGCTGCTGTGGGGGAGGTTGTCAAGCAATACCCGATTTGCTTTTTTCTCTTCCTCCCCTTCCCAAAGAACAAATATTATCAAAGAAATTCAATCTGAATTTGAAGTTGCGTGCGTTTTATTGCTATTGTTGTAGCTGCATTTTTGTATTGTATTTAATTATAGTCTCGCACAGCTTCTTGAGCAGTAAAATGTACTAATCCATCCTGCCAGGAACTTTAAAAAAGAGATTGTCTGTGTTTATAAACAATAAATAAAATAGAGGCAATTAACACACTATAATGTTTATTGTCGAAACTTACAAGTGACTTCTTTGAGTGGTGGTGTTTTGGTACAATTTTTATGCGTTCGCAAGAGCGCAATTTGAAAATTCCAGCAACGCGCATGTTCCTTGATTTGAAAAGTGAGACGATGACACGCCATAGGCGCGATTGATCAATTAACATGACGATCAATCTATTAATAAACAGCGATCAAATAATTTAAGAGGTTAATCGGTTGAGATGGAGGTTGTTATAAAGATTCGCGAAGAAACCAAACAAAAAACAACAACAACAAACATGTCTCGTTAGTTCGCGATCATTTTTTTTTATTTTAGGACACAGGACATCTCGTTAGCATTCCGTATGACTTTCAGTCAACAGAATTGTAAGGCTAAATGACAATAAAACTATCTAATAAAATCGAGTAAAAAAAGAAGCGGTGTTTTGACACTTTTTGAGATATTATACCTGGAGGACAACCTAACCGATTAATCGATTAATTAATAAATTGAACGATAGCGATTAATTGGTTTGAAAGTTTTAATCGGCGCCCAGCCCTAGTTTTAACGCAGTTTTCTTAAAAATAAAAATAAAACCACGGTCGCAGTTTTAGTTTTTTTCCACATATTAGATCGCGCGCTGAGGCTCAATAGGAAATTAAAGAGACGTCGTCCTTTGTGACGCCAATTGAGGTAAAAAAAGTAGAAAAAAAAAGAAGCAAATTGTGCGGGAATCGATCTTTTTACTAATCAATACTGTTCTCTGAAAAAAAAAGAAAGAAAAACAAGCAACACATATGTACGCATTTTTTGTCTTGTTTTGCTAGGCAAATTCTAACCAACATCGGTACTTGCATGCTTTGAATTCACTTCTGCATTATTTGGAGTATATATTCATATTTGAAGTTGTCTGATCTGCTATGAATGCTTAGGAGTTACGAAACTCAAGACCGAGAAGGGGTCCTGCATAGAACGTTATGCTAACTAACTTAAGTATATGTGAACTATAAAGTGTGGAATATCACAAATGCGCCTTTGAAGCATAACTGCTATCTGATCCTCACTCGGCTACCGATATCACTACTTCTAAGACGATTGCGAACACCAGTTGGGAATATATACTTTACTTTGGTGCTTAAAATACTCTGGTTAGCGAAATACAAATCTTAAGTATAATCTATAGTGGGCATAATATTGTAAATATCATTTGGGAACTTTTCATACCACGCCCAACGAGGAGGGTTCTGGAATTGCGCTGTTACGCTCGTTAATTTGAGATATCTGATTTGCTAGTCTTACTTACTTCAGAATATATATATATATATATATATATATATATATATATATATATATATATGCGGATAGCAAGTCGTCTGCTTCTTGCGCAGGAGTTGCGGTGACGTCAGTACGATGCCGTACTCTGATTGGCTATGATTGGAAGGATAGTAACTCAATGCTAGATGCCTCGCGGTTTACCAACCTTTTTTTAAATCAGCCAATAAGAGCTCGGTGTTCTGACATCATCGCCACCATACTTCTATTCGTTACTTGAAAACTGTAATGAATTACAATTACAAATTACCGAGCCTTAACTGTAATGAATTACCGTTACAAAATACGTTCGCTGAAAAGTGTCAGATTATTTTACTCGTTATGGGGTGGCAAATTACTTTCACGTTCCTTTTCCCGTACGCTTATCAAGAAAACAATAGGAACAATATTGAGGTTTTCAGAAATGTGCCGCAACACTACTTTCCATTTCTCATATGACCACGTTATGGTAGTCCTTGTAAAAATAAAATATTGCATTTAAGAGAAAGAGTAGGTATACTCCGTTCACCTGTAAGCTGACAAGGTCTACGAAAGCTGCAACCACACCCGCCATCCCGCTAGCTTACGGCCTCCGGAAATGATCCCTGGAATTGTGCAGACAAAGCTAGCGGTGCGCATGCTCAGTAGCAGCGTCTACCTCCGCTACGAGGTTCAGAGGTAAATAGCCAATCTACGGAAAATTCTTTTTTAAACAGGCCTTTCAAGCGAGAGCGCAACGTCTCAAAGCTGCGGTCTCGTGCCTGCAGCTTTGGCGCACTGTCAGCTTATGCAGCATGGAGTACTGAAAAATCCGTGGGCGCGATCGCCCGTTCTTGTGCTGTGACCGAGCGGGAGGTCGCGCACTCATATTGCTCCAGTTTTTGTATAATGTTAATGTTTTAAAAAGAAAGAAAAGGTAGCAAGTAATAAAGTAGTACGTTACAATATTTGTAACGAAATTACATTACAAATTACTGCCGGAAAAAATGTAACGTGGCAATTACAAAATTACTCGAAAGTTTATGGGATAACAATTTTTTACTTATAACGGATTACTTCCCAAGTCGCAGTCCCTGCGCAAGAAGAAGACGAACTTGCGTTCTGCGTAGTTTCCACAGTTCCACAGGATTATGCGAAGCAACTTATAGTCACCGACAGTTTCAGAAGCGCAGGGTGTGGCGAGTCCCCTACATGATCGTAAGCTCTCCAGCCAGTGAGATTGCGCCATTAGCCGATAAGGACGCGGAATGACCAATGACGAAGCGAGAAGCGTGAACACAAGATGCCACACCCTGTGTATCCTTCGGTCCGTGTCAGTGACTCTAAAAGGCGTTGGCAAGTGTAAGGCATACTATTCAATGGATGCTCCTATATATATTGTATAGATGATAAGTGGTGCGATAGTACACTGACGCACGAACCGCTTAAATATGAGCAGGTGTCGTACGAGTATATAGAACTATAGCGAATGCGTCGTAAAAATACGCGGAGATTGTACGATCCTATATCACTAAATTGGCACGGAGAGTTATGAGGCAACGCTGAGTATATTGCTAACGAAATACATTTCCTCAATCTCGCCCCTTTCGCCTGAGAGGTAACTTAATATACTAATTTGAAACATTGCTCGATACATCGGTTTTGTATGGAGAACACCATATAGATGGCTCTCGAGAGAAAGGGAACAACGAGCAATAATACAGTATTCCTACCATCTTTCCACGACATGGAGCAGCAGTCCAGTGTTGAAACTTTGGTAAGAGTTGGAGGTACAGTGCTAATCACACTTGTCTATAACGCGCGAGCGTGCGGCTTTCTCCGGGGAGCGCTAGACTGATGAAAATAATCCCTGGAGAAGGGGAACAAGAGGGACAAAGGACAAACAGAAATCTCCAAACACAGCTAGGTGACTGGTGAGCGGCCGAAAAAATCGCGTTCGCCGCCAGCTGATAGCGTGGGCAGGACACCCCTCGAGCGGGCCGTTCCATGTTGCACCACGTGACTAGCTTAGTTTCCGCGAATGCCACCAGTCTAGCGCTCCCCAGAGAAAGCCGCACGCTCGCGCGTTATAGACAAGTGTGATTAGCACTGTACCTACATCCCGTGTTTGTATCGTTGCACTGAGTTTTTATTTATTTTATATAAATTGTGCTTTCTCTATCTATTTCTTTTTTTTTCTTTATTGTCAGAACCGGTGTAATGTGCGTGTAAACTCACCACTATTTAAGTTTGGGATCATGAAATAAAGTTTGTTCATATTATAAAAAAGAGTACCGGTCTATTGATTTATACGAAGATCGAACGATTGCACAGCCGATGGTTGTCCAGCTAGACTACTGAGATATTGTGACACTGTTCTTATCTTTATATATATTTTAGGCATTTTAGAAGCCTGTAATACGTGCATTCGCAAATAATGTTTGCGATTTCATTATGTAAATGTAAACCAATAGACCAATGATTCAGGGCTCTCTTTTCTAAGGTGTCTGGTATCCTCTTGTATACTCAGCCAGTACACAAGATCAAGGTTAGTCTTATGAGAAGCCGGTGAAAACTGATGAACAAAGACTCGAAATTTTCTGAATGGAGTCTTAACTTTGGTTCACTCACTCGTGCGACTGCATACGACCGGAGAGGCTAATAACAGATAGTTAAACTTCTGTGGTCTTTTGACTGCTTACTCGCAGACGGTCATAAACAGTCATAAGAGGACTGGAACCGGTTTTTAGCATGTCCCGTGGAAAGCAGTTGGACGTCAAAGTGTTTGAAGTAGCCTTTAACCTAACGAACGTTCAAAGATGCAAAGTTAATTTTTTCCGTCTGCGTGATATACGTTCCTCGAATAGAGACATATCACTACTTACTCTCCAACAAGAAACGTTTCTCCGTTACTTCACACTTATGAGAACGAAGTACCGGTCTACACTCGCACACGGCGAGGAGGATTAGCAAGCAAGAACTGAAGGTATGTCCAGCCAAGATCGCGACCCCCCCCCCCCCCCCCCTTAATGATATTGACACATGAGGTCTAATTACTTCTACCTAAGTATATGATTCCCATTTTCTAGAATGTACTCCTTTTATGTTATACAAGAAGTACAATGTTGACCGCTACATCGGCAGCGGGTGGCTACTGAAGAGGGTAGGAGTCTTTGTGTACGATGTCGGTCACGTATAGTTTCAGAACTGATAGTTACAAATCAGTTTTGTACAATCTTGACAAATTCAGGCAATGCCGATCTTTAAGATATTTTTTTTCATCGCCAAACAGGCTATTGTAATAACCCCCCCCCCCCCTAATCTGTAAGTGAGCCGCCCTAACTTTCCCCTTGTGCGAAATAAAGTGCCATCTAACATGGTCTTCTCGACGACGCACCTCGTGTGGTCACGATTTGATAAGAAGGTGGTTATTCAATTGCGTATTTATTTGGACAACCTTCAAGTCATTCAGAATGTGCTTCATGGTAAACGCACCTGGTTAGCACCTTATTTAACACGCCGGAGTGCGCGCATAATACTCTAAATTGACATTGTCTACACATTTTGTCGGGGTATTCGATCTTTAGGTTCTAAGAAATGTAATGTGGTAATTATTATGGTACTCCATCATCTGCTCTCAGTCGAAGGGATTATTGCTGAAGCTGGTAGCTGGGAAAGTTTCCGTACGCGAAGCCACTATAGTGGAAGTATTGGCATTTTTTTTAAGGCGGCAACGAATCCCACGGGGCATAAATTCTTGCTGCGGTGTCAGAAGTAGTACGTTCACATTTCGTTTCTGTTCGAATTAGCCCCCCCCCCCCCCCCCCCCCCCCCCCCCTCACGCATACACACACGCAGATACAATTGCTGAGGTGTGTTTGCTATAGCCGTACAATCTATGCACCTCTGTTTCAAAGAAAGTGCAAAAAGAATTAAAAATGTCCAAATATTGCAATGTCATAAAAAATAATAAATGACATCCTTGTTCGTGAGCAGGCGCGTATCTTCTTGCCTTTCACACTCCTTAATACGCTACAAGAAATAAAAAAAAAGGTGATGACATTGTCAACACTGAGACTAGGAATGTCAACTCAGAGACGCAGGGAATACGCACAGATTTTCCATTGCGTGACGCACGCCACAAAGACCACAGTTTTGCAGGAACAATAAATTAGCAAAACTGCCTTTACGCAATAAGCTCTCTCCCCCCCCCCCCCCCCCCCCAAAAAAAAAAAAAAAAAAAGAAAACCACCAGATCGATTGCGTAGATTTTTCTTCGAGAGATCTATACACTCGAATTATTATAACGTATTCGTTGTGTGACGAATTTCCTATACACTAAACTTGTTACGCAACGAGTTCTTGTAATTAAGGGAATGCTTCTGAAATCAGAACATATTGCAACAAAAGGCGCAAAAGGGCGAAACAATAGACCAATCTCACTAAGCGTTCGACGCATGCATGACGCCGCCATAACTTTAGTTCACGGGGGGCAGACGGCCGTACGTGCGAGGGCTCGTGCCGTCTCGTACTCGACAAGCGCAGAGCTCCAGCAAGATTATTGCAGGCGCAGAAAGACTGAAGTTCCCTCGATCTATTGCGGCAGCAGTGGCTAGTCAAACTCAGAGCCGTTTATATACACGGCTCTGGTCAAACTGGCTAGTGAGATCGGTCCCCCTTATTGCAGGTTGGAGAGTAATTCCAATTTCACGTTAGACCTTCTTCAAGCTCGTGCGTCACCTCCAGTTTTACACTGCCTCAGCGAGAAAAATATAAGCCTTACCAACGCCGTATGATCGGATCACTAGTAATCTTAAGGGGCAGCACACGAACACTTCCTATTAACCGTTGGAGTTGTTTCAGCATTCCCATATGTTAACCGCTTAAAGAGCGCCCGAGAAACTGCTTCAGAAAGGTCGTTGGTTTCTGATCATTCCTGTGAAACAGTTCCGGGAGTGTTGCGTTTCCCGATGGAAGTCGTTTAAGATGGCTTCGAGGTGTTCGAGAGCTTTAGTAGATCGTTCCGATAATCCCGGTAACGACACTCGACAACGATACGACGCACGGGCAAATGCGTCAGCCAGGCATCGGGTACCGTTGTCGGAGTTCCCGGAACGATCCACTAAAGCTCCCCGTTCACGTGGAGGACGACGATGCGCTGGCTTGCGGCGACGCACTGTCCGCGGGGAGCGGGTGGGGCAGCACGTTGCTCTGGAACTCGCCGAGGACGTTTCCGGCCGGTTTGTACATCGCCACCACGATGATCTTGCCGCAGCGGGTGCGGGCCTTGCCCACGCCGAAGTCGGAACTGCTACGCCACACCATCTGGCTAAAATGGCCTGGATGAATAAAGAAGAAAGAAAGACGGAATGAAAAGGAACGCATTGTCGGAGTCACACTGATAAAAGGCTGTCTGAGGCGCGCTTCTTCCTTGCACACGACGTTCAAATTGGTCATTCAAAAACTGTCTGCAGAAATGTTCAAAGCATGTACGAAGCAAACATGCTTGGAATATAGGCTTGTCCGCAGATAACTCTCTCATCGTGTCTGCGGAGAAACTTTGTGACTTTTGTATGATATATCGGCAGTGTGACTGCGGCTTTTAGTGGTTTGCAATTTTATGCGTAAAACAAAACAACAACTGCAACAAAATTGAGACCGCGTTCCCGCTTTGCTTCGCTAGAGGCTCCATCGAACTACGACAGCATTTGCTTTTCTTCGATGAAGGCGATATTTCTCGAGCCAAACGTCTTTTTTTCTCTCCGTCTGTCTCTCCGGCACGTCGAGCACTGTCATCTGTAGTCCAGCACGTCACCGCTCCCGTTCAACTATCTCTTCTCCTCTTTTCTGCTCCTTCCTCTTGCGAAGAATTGGGGAGTTTTAGTAGACCATTCCGATAACTCCGATAGCGAAACCCGATGACGGTTTACAGTGAACGCGTAAAGGCGTCTGCGGAGTATCGGGTATCGTTATCGGAGTTTTCGGAACGATCTACGAACACTCCTTATTGCGAATGTGACTGCGCATTCAGCGATTGCCTCGTCCCGCGACCAGCGCACGCGCGCAGTAAGCGGAGGAAGAAGCGTGATGGAGGAAAAGAGACCGTCCGTATCGTGATACAGATGAGCATTTTCCTGGGGAGGGGCGGGGGGGCGCCGTCTCAAAATGCCAAGGCATGTAAAACAAGTATTAGCCTTTCCGCGATAGGGCAATTTAAAGATTCTGTATAAGGTACAGTTAGAGGCAGTCTCAATGAAATACCCAGTGGGACTTCGCAGCCTTTAAATGTACCTCCACGTCATATTATTATATAAAATCCCCAGATGCTAAGTCTTACGTTCGCTCTAGGATTAGAGCGTTTAAAGGGGCGATGAAATATTTTGTTATACTTTAAATAAATACATATTAGAACTGTTCCTTGACATTTATAACCTATGGAACACACGTTTCTTCTTTTCTCTGCGCGATGGAAGTCGCAGAAAAACTTCTAGAATAACGAACACCGTTTATCTCCTCAACTCGTATTCAGAAAAAGCGGGCACGTGATCTGGAGCCCATTACATGCCGACAATGATTTTTAACATAGCCACTGGTTGGGGTTGGCAGAGCATGGGGCGCGCACTGAGTTCCAAGCATTGTTAAGGTTCAGCTATTGCCATCACCCCTGCAATTAAGCACGATCCACTAGCCGAATGTACTGTCGAGGAATTGATTGTCACGGTCCAAAATTGAATGCCCACGCGGACTTGGTGTTTACTACATGAAGAGCATTTAAATATCGTCACAACGGCGATCGCGAAGCTCGATGACGCACTCCTGGGGATCGCATTGCTGGCGTTGTCTTCCCCAGCTCCGTCATCAAATTTTGCGAAGGAAAAACTGAAAGAAAAGGTCCCTTTTAATCCTCGATGATTCCACCGCGAAGAAAGACGCTTCTTGTAAATGGCGTGATGTTCGAGTATTCTTGGGTCCCATTAGGGGCAATAAGCTGATGTAAATTGAGAAACGTTCCTACCCAATATCGTTGCACAGCCCCTTTAAAGGAAGCTCTGTGAAATGTTAGATGTGACGTCTTTCTGATTGCCATGTCAGTGAAATGCTCCAGTCGCACCTTCTTGTCTCTTGATAGAGCTTGATCTAATGGGAGGCAACTATCATCCTCCGTCTGATGGACCACAGCTGACGCTACGAGCCATCCCAGCCGATCCAGCGCTGCGAATTAACGCATTACCTGACTACGCGTTCAGCACGTCCTTGCGCCTCTTCCGAAGTACACGTGACACTTTCGCGACGATTGATTGTCTTTGATGGCTGGTAGCGTCATCGTGCGCTCCATGGTATAAGGTGAAAGGGAATACAGAATGTTGTAGACTTTAGCTTGAGTATGAAGCCTTCCGTGTATATATTCGGAGCCGCCTGTGAGCTATACTGTGAAACGGTCAGAGCTTTTCGTCTGCATGTTTATTTTGTTTTGTAGGTAAAAAAAAAAAAAAAAAAAAAAAACAACGATAACCGGGAGAAACGCGGGGATGCAGTACGGGGCAATTCGCTACATCGCGTTCAAAAGTCGAATGCATCACCTGGAAGAGTAGGACGATGCAAGTCGAACACTGCTATTGATTCGTCGTTCCCTAATTATTTTAGATCATTAAAAAACTATCCGACAGGCAGGGGCCCTTCTAAATTCCAGAGCATCCCATCGCTACAAACAAATAAACTCCAGGCTCGAATGATCTACAAATAGTACGTAGTGCGTTACATATGGCCTTCTGGCCCGAATATACATTTCAAACTGCGGTCGTTTTGCCTAGTTGAAGGCGGCATAAAACTCGCACAATCACTAAATGGATCAGAATTTTTGTTTGAATATCTTTAGAGATGTTTCAATGTTCCCCGAGGCAAATACTTGTCGTACTTTTCAGCCGGGGTCACACTGTTCATACATTATACAAAAGACAGTCTGCAGATATCATTGCACGATATCCGTGGTTCGAATGCGGCGTGCCAAGTTTTCTCCTTGAACTCATTGCCATGCGGCTTTCGAAGTGCGGATCTCGCGGTGACTGGCGTTCGAATCTGTCTGCAGACTGTCTTTTGTATGATGTGTAAGCAGTGTGACCCCCGGCTTTAGTTAAATAATCCATAAAAAAACAATTATTTTGAAGAAGGTCTTTGTTTAGGCCTTTAGATCAACTGCCAACCGCGACCAATAGAGAGTAGACTTTTAATCTTCTTTATATTAGCACGATCTAAACGGCTTTATGTTGCGTGTCTAGACTTGTACTTCTGTCGCCCTATAGAAATTATTCTTAAAGCCCTGTTGACACACATACACTACAAAGCTACCTCAGCGCTAATAAAAAAAATATTGAAAAATCGTTTGTAAAGCAATTGTTTGTGGTGTAGCTGCACGCTCTTCTAATTTTACCGCCTTTTTATATTACTATATCGCACTATTGCGAGAAGGTTGTTCTTTCAATTGAGGTCACAACCCGTTGTACCGTGGTGGAAGTTTCACAAAGACGTGTGGGCAAATTCCGGGAGACTTGTGTGTGAGAGATGGTATATAAATAACGGTTGTGTCAATAAAGTTTAGTAGCTACGTTAGAGACGTGTATTTGTCCTTTTCTTCGTCCGCCGTCTCCGGTTTTTTCAAATACTTGTAACATCAACCAGCTCGTCTGTTTACTTACTCTTTCTTCTACGTGTTATTTTTTGTGCGTCCCCATTCATGAAGTACTTCAAAGCGAGGACATCGTCAAGTTGCTATAAATGCTGCTTTTTTCATGCCTTCCCTTCTAAAACGGAGATAAATTAATTGATTGATTGATTAAATGAAATAGTTGCAGTTCTGAGCAGCTCAGTTAAGTGTTCGTCAGTGAAGGCTGCACGCTGTTCTGATTTTACCGCCTTTCTATATTACTATATCGCACTATAGTATACCGATACGGCGCTGATACGGTTAAGTTACGTTCAAGACAGCGCTGCATCAGCGCAGCTCAGAGTTGATTTAGCGCTGCGATGTGTGGATAAACCGGCCTTTAAGGGTGTAATAACGTCATTTATGTTGCGTCGATTTTTACCTTAGCGTTCAATAACTAACCATTGTTTATGTTGACTATGCTTTGACCCGCCAGACTGTCGCCTCTTTAATCAAGCACGTTAATCAGCCTCTGCCACGCGACTTTGTCTCGCCACCTGCCGAGCGATGCCGACCACGTAATCCACTCTCGCGCTAACGCTCGAGAGTTGCGTACTAAAACGACAGCATTCCGACAGACTTCCGCCAAACACCAAACGCATCCAAATAAAAAAAAAAAAAAAAAAAAAAAGCTTGAGGGTGTAGGTTGTAAAATTAAAACGGAAGCAATAAGGAAATCCCCAGGCGTAAATACGCGACGACTTGGTAGTACGGGCACGTTTCTTCTCCGGAGATAAGGTCGCCAGTGGGAGAGCATCGGTAAGGGAGAAATAAATATGTATTGTATAGACCGACAGGGCGGAGCGGCTCTGTTTACCAACACGGCCGGAAGGCACCGCGTGCGGGAAAGCTATGCGCGGGCAAAAGCGGCCCGGCTCTCCGTGTTTTCGCTATTGCGTTGTGAGGCGTGCGATCATTGTTGACGTTGTAGGGACGCTTCTAGCTTTATTTGTGCGTCGTATTCCCTGACCACGTATGTCGTATGCCATGCCCGACTCTTTGAGCTCGCTACCTGAGCCTGAACGGCAGCGGTATCGAGACAAACTGTGCGTGGACGGCGTTGCCTTCGAGGCTCCCTACGCCGCAAACAAGGCCTGCTGGACTTCCGACGTGAAGTTGCTGCCACCGAAGTCGACGGTTCACGTCGTCGTTATTTTAGTTTTTCCACCTAGCCAGTTCACGGCCGACACGGTGCAAGCGTACAAGTCTCTTGAGGCCTACGATTACTTCGAGTCGGTTTCCGCACTAACGGCGGAATCAGCAGACTGTGGGTCTGCGGAAGTGTATGTATTAATTGATTAAATACACACACAGCGTTCTCAAGTCACGGTATGATATTTTTTCTACCCTCATGACCACAAGGCATGATAAGCAGTAACGCTTTGTCCGTTCTGCAATCTTGGCGGTAACGCGTTGCAAGTAACGGCGTTACCAGGAACGCGTTACTTTTTTCAGTAACATAGTAACCCACTCGTTGCTTTTTTGACACAGTAACGGGTAACGCACTAACGTTACCATTTCAAGTAACGTAGTTACGTTACTCGTTACTACTTCCCAAGCCTTAAAGAAATTACACTTCAATTTTTTCCGTGTCTTTAGGCGTCAAGCGCCATGTGAACCTCTGAGTTTTCTGCGTTTTTCTTCGCGTTTTTTCTCCTGAATCTGTAGGTGAAACAGTAAAGAGAGATAAAGTAATTATATTCAGTTTCTGGATGAGCGTATTGTTTCTTGATATATGAGCTTATGCATACCTGTATCGTCAAAACAGTATAACGTGTCAAATCATAATTTAAAAAGTAACGCAGAAGTAATCTGCGTTACTTTTTATCGGTAGTGGTAACGCGTACCTTTTATTTTCAAGTAACGAGTAACGTATTTCGTTACTTTTTTTCGGTAAAGCCTACAACACTGCCGTGCTGTCGCCGATCCCCTTCTGCTTGGTAGCACGGGCGTAGCGAGCCTCCGACGAGCGCTTGGCCGGTGCTTTGTGCGCGAACACCGTGGGAACAAAATCCGGGTGGTCTCGGTCAGACTACGGTTTCCCTGCACATAAGCAAGCCTCGGGACGGAGATTGAAATGGAAGCCGCTCTTGCCTTCGAGAAAGTACTTGCAGCACAAACGGTCGTTCGCGCCAGGTGACCATTCTTTTCGATCCACGGATATTATCCACATTATATGCCTTTCGGAGTCTTCCGGGAATTTGTGGAAACTCACTCCGCTACTTTTTTTGCACCTTTCGGTGCAATTAACGGCAACACAGCTTCGCGGCATGCTGAAATGCTATGACGCCCATGCGAAACGTGCGCCCTTCTGCCCGCACCACCCGGCTCCGGCGCGATCGCAGCGCCGCCGCAGCTCCGTGACGTCAAGCCCGCGTGTCGGTCCATAGGAGCGAAGGCAGCCCACTGAAGGTGTTCATGTGCACCACCCACCCATGTCTCCGAGGTCTTGTAAAGGTGGCTGTGGAATGGGTCAGGTGCAGATGCTTCGCTCTTTGCCCAGGCAACTAAAAAATATGGAGCTTCTGCTCCTCCCGCCTGAGAGAGCCAATCGCTGCCATTTACGGAGGAAGCTCGGTGAATGACGGGGTCTGAACATATATATCGGCCCCGTCATCGGCCGAGCACTCTCCGTTGGTTGCAGCCATTGGCTCTCTCAGGTACTTTGCGGGAGGGGCAGGCGCTCCAGATTTCTTAGAGTGTACGCATGCGCAGTTGTCATATAGCTCCTGCGGACAATCGCGTGTTTCTTCGTAAATGATGACTTGGTGCGTAGAAACGGATGAGACGATCACCCGCGTTAACAATGCGTCACTATATTCCGTCTCACCCTACGACGGACTATTGCCCGAAGGCTGGCGGGCGGAACACTACCTCAGAAAAGCTTACATCCGCATTGCGAAAAAGTGCGCGAGAGATATTCCGATACGCAGGGTACGAAGAACACTAATCTTACGCGTATGGTTCTATGATGTGACAGAGCGCTATTTTATATTGGTGAAGTAAAGGTACAGAATACTTAGTTTGATAAACATGCATTCCATATTTCGTTAACATGTCTACTTTTTGGAGCAGTTGGAGGGCGCGCAGGCAACATTAACATAAAGTCGTTTCGCCTAAGCCATAGCAATCTAATTTAATCCAATCTTGGTGTACCTAAAACATACCCGGACCCGTATCTCCCTTCCGCACGTGGCCCGTACATACTCGATCCGACTCATCTTCATTTCTTAATGGCCACAGGTTCTGTTTACGGGTTCTCTTTGCCCAATCGCTTACAGATGGTATTTAATCCCTTCAGTAACCTTCAGTAGTAGCAATCAGACGGAGCCGCCGCGAGGGCTCGATAAGCAGACAAAACACTCGCCTCCGCATGACGCGTCTTGGCGCACTGATACGTACGACGGAGCAAATATACCACGTGGTTTCTAACAGACTCGTGATTGGACCTGGCGGCCTGTAGCATTGGCATCGCAGGATGAGACGCTAGCGGCGAGATGTTTTGGTGGCGCCCTCCAGTGGTTTCCTCTCGTGATGTCCTTATCTTGGCAATAACAAGTTAGATGGTGTTTGTAATGAGCATTGTGGAAGCTTGAAATCATAGCGCTCTTAAACCAAGAACGCTAACACCGTCAAAAGTGTAGTTCTTACGTTCCTCATGCTTCCATCGATGAAAAATCCTTTGCAGAGGTCATAACTAGCATTCAGCAAATCGTAGAAGGCCACCCACAGCGACGCTTTTGATCGCGCACGTCACTAATAGTCACTGACGAGGTGAGGACAGCAGGCTTCAATTGTCAAAGGTACGCGAGCTTCGTACCTTCGACGCTACGGCGTCTCGGCATCTCGTGCATATCGAGCGGTCACACGCAGCACGGCGGAAGGCACGGAGTGCGTGCCGGCGCCCGTTCGCATTGTTTCGGCGACTATACCTACGTCACGGACGCCACGCGGTGGAAAATGGCCACACAGGCTGTGTTTGTGATGGTCGTTCTTTTTATCGCTTTACGCTGATGACGCAGTGAAGAGCCACAATATAAAGGGCGCGATCGTGGCAGTTGCATTTGTGTTTTTTTTTTTTTTATCTCAGTTTGCGGCGAAAATTCTATTCGCAAAACAATTTCTCAACATCCTTTTTTTTTCTTTTTTTTTAATATTGCGTTGCTATTTATGAAACTAACACATTGAAGTTCGGCTCGAATGACGTCACTTGCAGTCCCGAGCAGCTCTGTTCGGTCTTCGTCGGTCAAGGCTGCAGACTGTTTTGATTTTACCGCCTACATTGTTGAGAAGAGTGCCTCACAGCAGTACATCGCACCAAATATCGACAGAAGGCTCTGGCCCGCAAGCTAGGGTCGTCAAAAGCTGCCAAACGGAAGCTATCTGTTCTCTTTCCTTCTGGTCTTGCGCGCGATAGAGAGCAGAGAGTTACGCTTATAAGGAAGCAGCAAGTCGCACTTGAATGCCCGCGCAGTCGCATGCTGCACGCGAGCCACAGTTTGTTCATACCTGCCCTAGAACAAGGGTTCTCAAGCTGGGTCCTAGGAACCGGCGGGTTCTCCAGAGTACCCTCAGAGACTCCCTAGCTTCCAGATTTCCTCAGCAGTTCCTGCCCCTATGCCAAATGTTCTTCCAGACACTATTTTAAAATATATGAGCTAGCCATCTTTAGTGGCGCATAAAATTGTGCCATCCACCCCATATACTCCGTTTACCCTTAAGCTGAGACTGCAGCCAGAGCTACAAGCGCGAGCTTGTACCTTTGACTGCAGTCCTCCTGGCCACACTCCTGGCTTTGAGACATGCATTTCTAGGTCTCACTCGTTCTGCAAAGGAACGCTTCAAAGCAACGACGTCGAGATCTCGTACTTAATGGCGACTGAATTATAGTACGATCAGTATGATTTACAAGGTCTGTTAGGCTTCTGCACTGCTTTATTTCGTTAAAACCGGGAACATGAAAGGCTTGACAAATGTTCATAAAAAAAAAAAAAAGATAAAAAGGCGAGTTCCTGAGATAGAAAAGTTTTAGGACCCTTGCCGCGAAATTTGAAGCGTTTCGCCCTAAAAAAGTCAATTTAATATATCTAGAAACTACTCAAACTTCGTCCTACAAAAATTATTTTAATTTTTTGAGGCTATTTCTATATAACAGTTAGAAGCAATGGTTTATTTTACTTTTGTCGTGCAATTCATAACGTATGTACATGACTATAATCGGAAGAATTTTTTTTTTTTTTTCTGGTAGAGAAATTTAGTGGCTCGAATCCGTAAAAGGCTGGTGAGCCTTTATCCTGTGCTCGATGCACACTTCTCACATGAACGACATTTTTCTGTTTTATTTTGCTCTGTTTGCTTACCTGCTTGAACGTGAAGTATAGATGGATCCAGGAAGAAATCGTAGTATTTGATTTCGCTATACCAATATCTGGCTACCTGCTCGCCTGCAAAGGACAAGACAAACAAAAACATCGAGGTTATTGTGTCGCTCGGGCGACTTCGAGGACAATGCCTTTGCGACGAGCGAGCTTAGCGCCAAGAGGCGAAAGGTGCTCAACCTGTGATGTCGAAGTCTGGAACGTAGGACCAGCGGCACAGAAGGTTCTCCCCGACGTCCCTGAACTTGCGGTAGTAGAAGTCGTCCGTGTGGGCCAGGTGGTTGGCCCAGTACTGGGCAAGATCGCAGAGCTGCCAAATATTAAGGAAAGCCGTTAACCAAAAACGAATAAGATGTCGTGTACCCCTGTACTCTTATTGACAACATGTTGATGGGGGGAAAAATGCAGACGAAGAGTTTAAATGTTAAAACTTTAATCTGCCGTTAGTGAGTCCTTGGCCAGAGCTGCACGTGTTTGCCACATATATGAAGCCTGGACTCACAAGTTACTTGGTCTGTGTTCTTGCTCGTCGCGAAGAAATATGTACGAATATGCGAGAGGGGAGAAACGGCATTGACCACAAGAACAACGTTGGGAGGAGTTTAATTGTACCTGTAAGAATTTACTCACTTGTATGTAGTTAAGGAGTCAGGTTATGAATATGTTCTCATATCAGAAACCAAACAGGTTTTGAAATGGGCAACATAATATCGATATAAGCGCGCGAAAATATGCCGGATCCTCTAGTTCAAGGGAAAGTTGAATATCTGCTCGCTTTTCCTGCGCTATTTTATGACGAAATAAGTGACTGTCGATGAACTAAAAGCGAAAGGGTACATGTACCCTTGGCTCCTGCCACGCTTAACTTCGTCAACAAAAATGTCTTATCCTGCTCGCGGCGGTCGTCTCAGCTATGCTGAGAGAGTGACAGCGGGAATTAGGTCTATTCAAGCCCTTGCTAGCGCGGCTTTGGCACAAAGAGCTATTTCGAGCTCACGACGTAGTTGGCGGCTGATTACAAAGGGTGCGACAGAAGAGGTCACTTTTAAAATGAAGCAGTCGACTGTGATGATATCGGTAAACACGTTCCTGAGTGGTGAGTGTGATCTCTGCGCGAATGCCACGAAGTTAAACAGTTAACATTACTTTTCGCGGGGAATGCAGTTAACACAGTGGAAACCCGTGAATGAAATGCAAGGGACAGGACACAAAAGTGTTTTGTGCTAGTAGTATCGTAGGCATTGAAAATGGGAAATTTAAACCAAAATATTACAGCTGCAACTTAAAAATAATAAAAAAAAAAACGATTAGTCTTTTTTGTTATTTGTATGCCTTTTAATTATTTGTTCCTTGGTTTCGGGTTCCTGTTGAAGCTTTACCGCAGCTCGCCTGTGTCTTCGGCGTTATAAATTCAACTGCTCTTTCTAAGGAAGGCATACGATACAAATCCTTTTGTATCATTCGCACTGCACCACCCTTTGCCGTGAAGCTCCGTAAAGGTGAGACGTAAACCAGAAGCATAGCTATATGTACGGCGAGCAAGTGTTCCGAAATGCCTCTTTGGCGCAGGAATGCAGGGAAGGGGACGCCAATCAAAGGACAACATAGATAACTCGTAGGGAGCGCACGATGACGAGGCAGGCCAGCGAACGCCGTCATCGGTTGTAATAGGTGGGAAACCAAGGCACGTGGACGCATTTGGGGGGTGAAGAGACGCACCAGGTGCGCTAGGAGCAGTCGAATTTGCATGCCGTACAGTCGCCAACAGCTCGAGAAGCCAGGGGATTGGACGTTCAAAGTTCGTGGTTCGTAATTGTTTCTTTTGCGTTTTTGTTCCAGATAATGCCGCCATCTCATTGACCACGGAGGGATCACGAGAATCTCGGAGCTCCCCAACGCCCTGCGTTTCTTGAATCGCCAGCAATTATAGACCAGCGAATACTTTGTTACACAGGGGGCGACAAGTCCGCGGGCTATTCAAACCGTTTCTTTCTTTCCGGAGACGCACACAATTTTGTGAAACATCTGGTATATATTTTTTTTTTACGCTGGTGGTTTCTGTTGAGTCAACTGTAAAATAAATGCCAATGCTCTTGTAACTAAGATAAAAAAAAATCGTTTTTTTTTTTTTTTAATCTGGTTTCCGCAGGAGAACTTGTTAGAATCTCCCGGTTTCGCGGTTAGTGGGGCTCTTATGAGAGCGTTTGAAAAAGAAAAAGACCTATGTATGAAGGTCTATCACTATATGCTTGCATTTTTACGGTATCATACGCGATAGTTTATACTATACCGATATGCAAAGATTATTAGCGCTTCGATTTGTCGCCAGTCCGATACAAAAAAGTGGAAGCCTCTACAGATTTCGACTCTAAAGAAAACAAAATGAATTTCATGTGCGGGGAAGGCCATGGCCCCACCTTATGAATTTCTAAAAGTGTTTTCTAGTGAATTACCTTCACACACTCTAGACAGATGGCAGCTAAAATATCACTACCGACATTTCTTGAAGCGACTGCATGGGAAGATCAGAACAAAATGCAGAGTCCATGATGCTACATCTCCAAACAAACACCTTGTTGAGTGCCAAGAAACATTTTGCCTCACAGTTGAATCACATGCATTTCCCATACGCTGGAGAAAGTATCTGGACTCGGGGTAAAGGGGGGGCGGGGGGGGTCTTTGTTTTTACAAACTGTTTCTAATGCTTTCAAACGCAGAACGCGGCGTTCAGCGCTTGAACTTGAGACACAGCGCGAAGAGCAGACGACATGTTCGCTTTTATTGGAGGGAGGCAGTTAGTAAAGATGAAGGCAGCTTGCCTTTGCGTCTTCCCACTATTCAGTCCAATCAGAGATCGGCGCTCTGGCGTCCTTTCGTGCTCTCGTCTCATTCTCTCCCTCCGTTTCTCTCCGTATCCCCTACATTTCACGCAGGAGGCTGGCTGTTTCTCAATAGTGACGGCGGTTCATCAGAACCCTGCCTACCTTGTAACAGAGTTGCAGGGGCGGGACTTCGTGCCTGAGCCGGAGCTCGTTGTGAGTGCGAAGGCACTGTTGTACGAACTCGCTGTTGCTGAACTCTGCGATGCCTTCGCCCTCCGTGCGCTTGACCTTGAGGGAGCGCGACAACAGCACCTGCAGGGGGACCGAGTCGTAGACGGTCACGAAGGAACCGGGCTATCCACAGGGTTCACGCTTTCTGACGAGCACAGCGTTTGCTGGACGGAAGCGGAAGCTTCCGTCCAGCAAACGCTGTGCTCGTCAAGCCGGGGGGAAAGTGACCCACAACTAGTGTCCTTGAACAAAGTTTTGAAGCGTGCTCCTGACGTAGGACATAGCCACTCACACACTCTCCTAGCTGTCGTCAAGGCCTCCGGAGCTGTTGTCAACCCCCAACCTCACGAAAAAAAAAAACAACAAAAAAACACAATGGAGAGGAGAAGACAGCGATGAAGCGAGGAGAAGGCTGTGCTGTTTTCGTGGTTTATGTCCTCACTGAAAACGTACGCACGCTCTGGAACGTCCACGTCTCTTAAAAAACGGGCTGTTTTTTTTTTTTTTTTTTTACCGGGGTGCACATCAGTAAGCGTGTTTTGTTTCAACGGCCCAACACCTGAACAGAATCACAATGATTTTAAGTGCAATAAAAAACGACGTTGAGCTTTTGGATATTTTTGAATCACTTACGCCCTTACAGAAATGGTGGTTGGTCGCTGCTGCTACCTCCTGTACGGAAAACTGGGGCGGTATGAGTGTATATTTGGCCGACTCTTCAAGTTGGATAGTTACGCTTGCGGAGCAGTAATACTGAAACATGGGGCCATGCCTTTTGTGAATATCTCCCTAACACGCTACAGTGCCTGTAGATAATAAACGCAAGAACACGAGATATTAATGTAATAATGTATGGGCAAGTTAGAAAACACTGTGTTGATCATCAAATATATTCGCACCCGGGGACCAGGAGAATAGCCAGTAAAAAGGGGAAGACCAGATGGCTTTCTCCTTTCATGGCAATGACTTGTTTTACAGACACTGACACTAAAAACCACACTAATATGACGAATCTTGACCACGCATGTTTGAGTGTTTATGAATAAAAATGATTTTATTGATAGCTAGAGTGTCATTATAAAATATTTTCTTTTTAGGGATGTTTTCATTTTATTATACTTTTTTTTTCTCACGAAGTAGCTGAGCTGCAGCCTACATTACGTGTCAACGTTTTAGTTTTGGTTTTCTTAAAGAAATACCTCAGTTATATTTTATAAATTAATATGTGTTATTTTATTAATGTAAATCACGTAAAATCTAAAAACAGAGGTGAACGCACCATTATGGAAAACCGCCCGGTCATCCCATTATCTTTTTGTGCTGCCACTCTTGAAATATTGCCTTTATTACGTTTGTTATGAGGCGGTCTCACTTGCAGCATCACGAGGCTCTGACAGCCGACCCTTCCCTCGAGCTCCCTCTCTATATTTCATATCACCCAGACTTGTGTTTATCTCAAATACTCTATTTAAGATGCTGTATTTCAAATACCTTTTGAAGTATCTTAGTATCTTGCAAATAGTTTTGATCGAGAGTATTCGATACTGTATTTCGATTACATTCCTGAGTATCTTCTACTCATCATCTCGAATACAATTTTGACATTCCACCATTTTCCGAGTTTTTCGGTATAAAGTGGCGTGGGCGTGGCACGAGCAAACGGGAACATTTTTTCGAATAACCAAATCCTGTTGCTGGCTCCGATGAGCTACGGCGACTTAGATTGAGCTCGTAAAAACATCGCATTTGCGCCAATTGTGACTCATATTTGACCCCAAAGTTCGTACAATAAAGATTTTTCCCCTCGCCTTCCCAGAGGCGCCTTTTGTTTCCTACAGTTCGTCCAAAAGATCCTCAAACAAAAGGGGTGGTTTTACGGAAGTAAAGACTTCCAGACAGAGGTACAACGCAGAACGGAATACAGCCCACGACAGCAATGCGCACTACAGTGTAAAAAAAACAAAACAAAACAAAAAACAAAAAACAAATAGGAGAAAATGAGAAGTGGACACAAAAAGACGACACTTTTTTTTTGCTTGTTGTATTGTAAAACGTCGCTTGTTGTATTGTACAACGTTTGCTTGCTGTACAACGCTACTGCGAAACGTCGAGATTTTTTTTTTTGCTCTTTTTGTGTCGTCAGTTTGTCACTTACTGCTCTCGCGAACACTGTCTGTAAGGGAACATTGATAAGCAGAGAAGAGGACAGGAAACAAACTACGAGAAGGATGACCTCTCAAAATGCCAACAAAGCGTCCCCAACGTTGAGTGCCTTTCTGAACGCAAACTACTTGAAGGCGCGACCTGTGCCGTGGCTATTATGTGGGCTTTCTTTGTTATCCATTCACTCACTTCCGTATCCTAAGTTCGTTTATAGTGAACTCCCCATGTAGGGAATATAGATTGTAGTTAAACGATGCGTCTAACGTGCGCCGCAGGGCGTGATGTTCAACAGTGTCACTATAACTGAGGCGACACCTTTTTTTCTTTTTGTCCTAGAAATGTTTTTATAACATGTATCAGTGATATCTTGCTCCGTATAATTGGACTGCTTAGAATAGCCCTACGATGTTTTTTCCCCTCCGTTTTATGCTGTAGCGCGCTGATAAACCATTCTGGTAAACCAGATTTACGGAACTGTATAATTGTGTTTGTCACTGACGTCGATACAAATTACGCAATGCGGAAGTATCTTCAAAAGTAATTGAATTACATTTCTAAGTATTTGTACTCAACCCAAGGTACTTTACAGTGTAAGTTGAGTAGTATTTTAAATACTTTATGAAGCAGGTATTTATTAACTTAAATACTTTTATCGAGTATTTTGTCAACACTGGTGGGTCAGGGCGCACTCAGAGGCTAGAAGACACACAGACACATACGCACGTGATCATACTAAAACTATAATGCCATGCCTGGGGTAAAAAAAGTCATTTTTTAAATTTAAATTATTAAGGTTTATTTTATTTAACCCCGACTTATTTGATTTTAATCAGAATAATTTGATTTAAAATCAATGTTGCTACAAAATATTGATTCGTTATCACTTGATAGGATGGATACTTGGGAGAGTTGGCGAACCATATTCTACGGTGGTAGCGCAGAGAAACAATCACACACCAGGTATTCAGACAGACAAGCACACGCGCTGAACACTATATCGTTATCACTATATGCATTTTGAACACGACAGATTATTTGATCAATTCAATTCAAAGAAATTACTACAGTTTTAGCAACTTTTTTGGTTGTAAAACCCGCCATACTCAAACAATAACAGTTTAGTTTTTTTTAGCTAGCGAACAAGCTATATTTGCCTTTCTTTTTCGCGATGTGATTTGCTAGAAACACTACATTACTTTCCCAGTTTTCGTTTCTATAAAGTTCAGCACATCGATATCCTCCTAGGACCACTGCTTTTTTGCTCGTGTTCAGCCCGATAAAATCATTATTGTGTGATGATTCTTTGATTTAAATACAAAACATATGCGCATTGAAAACCGTGGATAATAAACAAACAGTAAATAAGGAAAAAAGAATGGATTAGTTTTTCGGAAATATGCGATTTAAATTATCATAGGAAAATCGGTCAAATTTACATAACGATTTAACCCATGTTTTGAATCACGATTTAAATCATCCTCATTTTTATTCTCCATCCTAGTGTTCTCGACTAAACCACTGAGGTTCAGTGAATGCGGCATGGCCCATGCTGCATTCACAGTTCTTCATTGGTTTAGCCGGGGATGACTGCGTAGAACTAAGTAGCGTGACGTAGGACTTCGCGCTGAATTGATTGGTCCCATATGCTCGTAGCTTTGACTAAACTCTCACCTAATCTGTAACCAAGTATAGAACATTAAAATAGCCAGTTGGGCTAGTTGAGTAGGGGTTCAACTGTAATAAAATACAAAAAAAAAAAAACAAGATTGAAGCAGGCAATGACGACAAGACACGGCGCGCCCGTTGTGTTCGTCTGCTTCGTCGTCGTTTTTGGGTGTACTACGTTAAAGTATAAATCGTGTTTATCAAATTGGCCAGTGGCGCGTACCTTGTCGATGAAGGTTGGTGAGGGATACTGTAGCTGGCTGTTGAATATCTTCGTCGGCCTCCTGTCGTTCTTGGCTTGTTTGGACTCGATGGAGATCTGGTCGTCTTTAACGGACCTGGACATTCGCAGCTTCTCCAGGAAGTACTCCATACTGCAAAAAGGATCACGAAAGCGAAAGACGTAAAACGCATGAGACACGTTTTTAGCGAGCGACCCGCAATAAAACCGATATCACACAATTGTTGTTGAGCGCTCGATAATACCTATAATACGAACGGACTGGATCAGTTTATATTTATTTGTTGGTCAATATCGCCAGCCAGTTGCGGCCAAAGCCGGAGTGAATGATTCAAACGCATTTGGCACATTTGTTACTGAAAAAATACAACTTTTGTACACATTCCTTTTTACGCAACATATTCAGCTGCACACAAACAAGAACTCTTCTTTTTTTTCTTCAAAATTTTATACAGCATGTTTGATTTATAACAATGTTAGACAGATTTATAGATTGATGCCTAAACAATTCACTGTACAGAACAACGACTCTATTGTGCCAGGACAACTTAGTACTTATATAGTTTATCTATGAACTTTGCAGAACCAGAAACCTGGGTAGCTTGTTCGTTCCATAGATTTATGGTATGCACGAAAATGATTGTATAAATACATTTATTCGAACAGTAACAGGAGTCACCATCTTTTAGTGATGTAATCGTTCAGTATAGAAGGTTTGTTGTTTTAGCTAGTTACTGCTATAAATTTTTAGAAATCTATTATAATTCTGAAAAAAAAAGAAAAAACTTAACGCGCTACATATTGTTAAACCCGAGACGTATATGGAGGCAGCAAATAGGAAACACACACATTCATTGTGCATGTTCGTTGACTTTTTTGTGTACCCTTTTGCTTTCGATGGCATTTTTGTCTCATCGAATATAACTTAGAAACTGTCAGGGACTACCACAAGTTTCTTGCTTTGTCTTTAGGGTTCTCTGGGTAGAATGCCCATGCATTGTATGTATCTCGTCGTCGGCCCAAGTTTCTGGCGTGCTGGAATCCTGGGCTGAAACCTAGTCAGAAACCAGGTCTTTTTAATATAGTTCCTTCCAAACGTTTTTGTCCGAATGAAACAATTTGAACTCTAATCCAACATTAAATGCTCACACACAGATTAACGTCTGAAGCTGCCTTGTTAGAGCGCGGCGTTGCTGCCAGTCGCGGGGGTACGACGAGAGGTTAGCAACTACCGCCACTTTCCCCAGGAAAGTCGTTCCTACCTGGTTACTAAACAGGAATGAAACTAATTATCCATCAGATATGAAATAACGAACCAAACAACCCGTTAACAAACAAACCTGACGCTTACGCAACTCACACTATGAGCGACGTTGGAACTGTACTTCATGATTTTTATTTTGCTTGAGTAAACCCTTCTTCTCTTCTTTACTACATCGACGAGGAACACCAAAGTTGTCGAGACGTGATAAGACTGGAGCCATCCTTCCACTCCAACAGTCACCAATGTGATATGACAGGACTGACAGGGGGGGGGGGGGGGGGGGGTCTCTTTTGTACTGGTTAAGTTAAAAGGACCAAAACAAGAAAAAAAAAAAAAAAAGAAAGAAAGAAAAGAAAGCCCTCAAGGGTTGACACAGCGCCCCTTTGTACAAACGATGATTGAAAGCCTCGAGACAGCGTATCCTATCATTTTATGGCGAATAATTCTCTTGTCTAACATACTTCGCTTGTAAGACGTACGTGTCTACCGTTGTGCGTAGGTCAATACTTCGTTTTCTACGCGCGCGCGCTGCGCAGTCGGAGCAAACTTTCCCTGCCTCGAACTGGAGGTAATTATGAAACCTTGACAAACAAAAAAACAAAAAAAAGAGAAAGTTGTTTTTCTTGCATTTGTTTTGACAAGGCGATATTGGATCCACTGGGCTTCGCAACCATCACGACGTGCATTTAATCCTCTTTCGCCTGTTTCACGTTCCGACCACCAGGCCGCTCCAGTTTTTGTTGCGCACTCGGATAGGCTCCTTTCTACCCTCTCTTATATCTTTCTTTTCCGCTTTGTTGCGTCGCCTCTTTCCAAGTTGTGAACGTTGACGGTTGAGCTAGTTGGTACAATAATATGTCTCTTTGGTGCACATTTTCGGGGGTGAACTGGATAAATAGATGAATTTTTGTTTCGTTATGGACAAGTCACATAATCGACAAAATTGGGGACGAATGGAGGTGTCCATATTAACGAGATATCACAGTAGTTCACTCTTAAAAGCAGAAACGGAAAACGACAAAGACAAAATAAAAGATGATTGACGGACAGCAGTGCTGACTTACAACTAAACTGTAATGGTTCTGACATCAGGTATAAGAAGTGCCTCAACCAAAATCATTAAGAGAAAGAAAAGAGAAAAAAAAAATTATAGAGGTCATCTACTCCTACAGCCACTTGAGCTCGGTGACCTTATCCGATCTAAATAATATAATAATAATTTTTTTATTTCCATCGATTGTGATGGTGGGACCCGTGGAAAAAAGCTGCGATATGCAGCTTGACTGTCCTCGGGTCCCTACAATGGTCAGCAGCAACGGAATGGAAATAAAAAAAAAAAAAAAAAAAAGTAAAAAAGTACACACAAAAAGTAACAATTGAAAGATACATAACTACGCACTCGCCTGTTCTTTTTTAAGCGAATAGACAAACATAAAAAAGCAACAATTAAAATTTACAAAACTATGCAATTGTGCCTAATAATGGAGCAAAATCAAACAGAAACTAGAAATCAGGTACAAATCAGGAGCAAAAATACAAACGCAATTCTTTAGAAGTTTTAAAGTCAAAATCTACACAATCAATATAAAAATTATTTAGCAAGCATGATAAAAAGGAAACACTCTCTATCCGACAGTAATAGTGAACGTAAAGTCAATTGTTTTCTATAAACTTATTTATATTTTCATAAGCTCATAAATTTCGAAGTTTGGCGCTGCGACATAAACTTGCCTTGGTTAGACAATGGGATTCTCACGACTGATATTCACGATATCGCGAAAATCATATTGTTATCTGAACGGCTGCCCGTATATTATTCGCGGCGAGAAGTTTGGGTATCGCCGCCTGGTGGAATTTTTTCACAACCCAGTCTAAGGATACTTCAACATTCTCTGTTGGTGCAAGCACGTGCAATGCCAATCTTCTATGCACTATGAAAATCAAAACATAACGGCGTAAGTAGCACGTGCACTACCCAAAGTGAGGAAACCGAAGCGCCCCTAGCGAGCTTCTCAACGCGAATACTGTGTCGCCATACTTGGAGCGTGACTCAGATGAGCACGCCAGTTTTTGCGTGGTGAGATTTGAGGACTATCGTTCTGCGTTTGATGACATCTCCACGTTCTAACTTCTGAATCGAGCAGTTATTCGTGAAGTTGCTCTGGATCCCCTTGACGTCCTGCCTTGCTTTGTGTGTAGAATTCGCACATAGTAATAGTCAGCTTTAAATTGGAACGCACTACTGGTTAAAATTGTGTATTTGTTCCCGTTCCCTCGTAGAAGAAAGGCAAGAAAGTTTAAGGACATTTTCCATCGTTCTTTTCTATGTACGACGCTGAATGTCGACCTGTCCGCCCGGCTAGCTCAGTCGGTAGAGCACGAGACTCTTAATCTCGGGGTCGTGGGTTCGAGCCCCACGTTGGGCGCTGGTTTTTTTTTTTTTATTTTTTTTTTATTTATTGGATTAGTTCAAACGATGATTCAATCTGTTCCGCGCGTCAAGTGGCAGCGATATGATACTCGTGCTATTTTTATTAAAACACGATTTCCTTTTTGTTCTTTATCTCTTCGGGATGCATGCGTATGGCTCAGTAACAGTATTATGTTTATTGGCTAGCTCAATACGAGCTGAGCGACGATCGCAAATGTGTTAATTTTGCTGTAAGGGTATTTGTCCATTTTGATAATATGTGATAGCTCTTACCACACACGAAATCGCAAATAAATGTTGTGCTACTCAAAAAAAAAAAAAAAAAAAAAAAATGAAGACACCGTGTGTTTTTTTTCTGTCCTGGTTCTTTTTTAGGGTAGTACAAACATATAGTTACGATTTCGTGTTTAAGCTCATTTAGCCCGGCAGCGCCCCCACTCCCTTCGATACTTACCAAACAAGCCCGGTAACGCCAAAGGGAATCAGGGTTTTAACCCTCTAAGCTTTGCGAGCTTACAAGCCTTCCCGTTAAGGTTTCAGAGGGCTAGCTTATGATATTGTCATGAATGGCAGACGTAAGAGCGCTATGCACGGGGCTAAGAACACTACATTAACCCTGTGTCTAGCAACCCCTTTTTTTTCTCTTTTTTTCCAATGGTCGGTTAAAGGAAAGGGGGAGGGGGGGGGGGGTTAGCGAAAAGAATGCAAGGGATTATAACGTTACTAAATTACTGATAAATGTTAGGGATTACGAGTTACGTACATGTCTGGTTACAAGTCAAGAAGGTAGCGGCAAATGCCCCTCAAAGGGAATGATTTTGTGCTAAAAAGAACATGTAACAAGAGACACCGAATGTGTGACTAAGGTAAAATATGAGATTCCTTTTTGTTGCGGCCAAGGTTACGTCGGTCAGACGGGCCGATGTTTTAATGAAAGAGCGCGGGAACGCAAGCTTACCGTAAGCAAAACTTCGGATGGGCATCTTGCGGAGTGCTGCAAACGGTGTGGTGTGAACCAATGTTAGAGCGCACAAGGTTCTAAAAGAGGGAATGAGAAGATAGGAAGGAAAATAATCGAAGCTTTCTGTATACACAAAGCGGCCGAAAAATGCGTAACCATGCCATCCCTTTATCTACTAAAGAAAGAGATTGTGTTTTTTGGTGGCTGCGTGGTGATGAGAGATAGGAACCTTTACCTTGTTGCTTGGACATCTGTATGAGTGATGGGAATCGAGAGTTTGAAAATGTTTGGTGTTACACTAAATCAGTTGGGAGTTGACGCTTGTCCGTGTCGTACGTGTCTTTTTTCATGCTGTTTCAGTTCGCGCCTTTTAACCTTTTAATTGATATGTACCGACAAGCCCAAATCAAAGTTTTATTGCTCCCATGTTTACCTTGTGTTTGCTTGGGTGCGCCACGACTCTCAAGTTCACTAGCTAGCGATTCTGTGAGAGCTACACTCCAGAAATGCCCCAGTGTCCTGCTTTTAAGTTGCCGTTGCGTACCGGTACGAACAAAATGTCGCGAGTGAAGTCATCTATCTCAATTATCACTCAAGGCGCTTGATGGTTCAGGGCCGGCCCTGGGCTGAGGTGTTACCTTTCTGAGTTCCTCTCAGGCTAGGCGATCCTGCTGTATTCTTGAGTCGCTGTCCGGCTGCGTTTTCCAACAGCTTCAAGAGACTTTTTTATTTTTATTTTTAATAAAACGAAATCACGAAACAGATGAAGATGAGAAAAGCAAATAAGTTTTCTGTCGTTGATGAGATTACGCAATAGTGACCTCATTGTCCTATGGATCGTGACGATCCGACGGCGGATATACATATATATATATTTCTTTTAACATTTGATATTTTCGTTGACTTCGCTTCTCTATCGTAACGATTCTTTTGTTTATTTCGCTATTAGCAAGGCCGACTGAACTAGTTATTTTCCTCCAAGATTTACTCCTGCTTTCTTTATAAAGGAGGTTTCTGTCATTATAATAGAACGGGATTCAATGGTTTAATATAAAAAGACTCAGTAAAAACAGAAAGGAACAAAGCATAGGCTGCGATTTTAACCATTATGGCTTCTATAAGCTATGTGACCTTTTTTATTATGAGGGTAAAAGTAGTGCCTACTTTTTTCCTATCTAGAAACCCAGAGCGTCTGCGCAAGCAGAAGATCAGACACCAACGGGGTGATGCTTGTTTTATTGCGTCGGGCAAACTGCCAGTCGAGGATATCAAAACTTCCGCTTGTGCCACCTTCCCCTTATCTTCCTTCTCAAGTTAATCTCCTCCAACATTCGCTGCCCGGCTAGCTCAGTCGGTAGAGCACGAGACTCTTAATCTCGGGGTCGTGGGTTCGAGCCCCACGTTGGGCGCATTTTTGTTTTTTCCTTTACATTTTGTTGTATTTAGTAAAGACCCATGAGTGGGCTGAAAATGGCTCTCAAGAGTCAGTATTTCGCGGAAAGAATTATTGGGGACCTCAATTTTTATTATATCAATTGTGCGGTCATGCACCTTTAACTCGATCCCACCTCCCTTTTGGGCTTTACCTACTAGATTTCAGTACTTGTTCCCTGTTTAAAAAAAGCGCCGGTCCCAGTCAACGCATCTTTTAGCTCCCTGTTTTTTTTAAATAATTCTTTTTTTCCAAAGCCGGTCAACCATTTTTTCTTCTTTTTGGTGGAGGGGAGGGGGAGTATTTTTATAATGTCTGCTGCTAAAACCGATGCAGATTTGTCGTTCACAACAAGATTCTCTCTTGTTACCTCATTCTTTCACGGGCTGCTTAGCGGCTCATTGTCGGGCTGCACGTGTAAAAGCACAGGCGAGAGGACTTCCCCGATGTCGATTTGCAATTCTGGACGCAACTGTAAACCACTGGGTCACGCAAAACACAACCCGCTGAGCAGCAGGGTCGAACTGCGACAACAACTCGCGCGGTGCCTCCACGCAAAAAAAAAAAAAAAAAGAAAAAAAAAAAAGGACGATGTTTTTTTCTTGCGACGGAAAGAAGCCCTTGCGAAAAAGATGGTGTAAATTCAGTCCGACCATGCCTCTACTTCATGAGTACGATCTCAGTAGTTTCACCCCCAACTGTTAGGCCATCTCACTGCAGTAAGGCTCTTGCTTTACACACCTTCCGGCTTCTCTGACCTAACCTTAAGCAGGTTAGGTTAGAGACTGTATTTTGTACGATGTACAAAATACAGTCTGAAGATACTGGCTGAAGTCTGTTTCTTTCTTGTTTGACGCCCCTGTCATGTTGGTCGTACAAAAACTGCCTGCAAACATGTTCGAAGTATCCATATCTATAGACGATTGCAAACAAGGCATCTCGCCACCGCCATGTTCCCGTTTGTGCGAGCAAGCACGTGCAATTTCAAGCCTGCCAAAGCTACGTTCATGCGCATGCTGCACGTGCTTGCACGCATCCCGGAGAAAAGCTCACCGGAGAAAAGCTCACCGCGAAACCGGCGGATGCGGAGAAAAGCTCACCGGCCTTTCAGCGAATACAAAGAAAAGCTCACCGATGCTTTTTTTTTTTTTTTTGCAGCGAGGTTGTGGGATTATGCAGCAATTTATGCTGCATGATCCCACAATTCAGCAATTTTTCCCATTAAAATTCTTCAGTTTTATAGAAAATGTTTTATTGTTTTCGTAATATTTGTGAAGCTTATTGGGTATATTGCTCCCAAATGAATAATTGCAGGCGAGGGTTTTCTGTGATCTACTTTGTAGGCAACGAAAGCCTAACTGAAAGCTTTATAAACTTGGAAAGCAGGATAAAGTTTGAAAACTTAATAATACCCGCCTAAAACCTGAAAAGCAAGACTGTATATGCCGAAAAATCGAAAGTGCATGCTCAACAACGCGGTGCCTGAAACTCTCTGAAGCTTTTGTTAATCTTCGAAAAATAGGATAAAACGGTCAGTAGGATATCGAGAGTTCTTTCTTCGACGGACAGTCACGTTTTCTAACCGTTCGTGCTGGTTTTTCCAGACGTTAGTTTTGTGTGATAGTGCCCTCCTATGGCGAATCACCCATGACCTACAGATGTGCAGACTGTGATCGTCCACACTCAAATCAGAAGTAGAGGACATACCTTTTGTTATGTTGTTCCTCGAGACCGATATAAGAACTAGTATTCTGTTTATTTAACAAAGACCCCTTGAATAAGGGGACATATTTAGTTGCTTAGCGGTTCCTTTTTGGAAAAGTACTTTGTTAGAAAGTTTTGCTTGTTTCTTATTAATTGAGAGTGGCACAGTCGAGCAGTAGCACCCGAAGACGTTTGCTATATAAAACAAGATATTTTAGCCGTAGAGTACTCCTGCTGTGACCTGTCATCATAGAGGTTATTCGTACCAGTGAGGGGAAGGCGAAGGTTTTGCTTGACAGTTAAGAATATGTACAAAAGCAGTCGAAAAATGGGTGGATCCGATGGCAATGTCGGCAGCAGAGAACAAGCGGATAGGAGGGCGCAATAAATACGCACATGCTGTGAGTATAAAAATCCTTATTTTTGCCTGCATAGATAACTATGGATTTCAGGTACATCTGTTTGTTGTGATGCATTGTACTGTGATTTTCTGTTTTTTTTTCATATTTAACCCCAATGTATCTATAGCTGCCTATGTTAAACACATGGGGCTTTAACATTTATCTGGGGCAAAAATGGTTTTGTGGATGTGCTTTAATACTGAAATTCTCTTATGCTTTCTATTAAAAAGGATAAATTTTGCCTATGAATGAAAAACATATTTTCCGAATGACAACATATTGCATGCTTATATGGAAGCAAGTAAGCAAATTTCGATTTTCAACGTCAAACGTGTTTTCTGCCTTTATGAGAGCTATCACGTTTTTTTTTTATACTAGTGGAAAAATTATACCTGCCAAGCTCATTTCTTTCGGTAAAAAAGCAAGAGTTTGTTCACTTAGGAAGTTTTAAACTTCACTGTTCTGTTCGAAGTAAGCAGAGTCTCATAAGCCTGTGTTTCCATATCCCTTGGTATTGCAGATCACTCGCTTTTGGTCGGTGACGGAGCACAACCACGCCAAGGACGTCCATGGTATTAAGGTGACGAAGTTAAGAAGTGACCTGAAAAGAAAAGCCCATGAATCTTCGGCACCTCCAAGCAAGTTCTTGGCTCAAGCGCTATGCAATTCGCCTACTGCTCAGCGCGAAAGCATCGGGAACCTGGAGATGGTACGTCGCGACCTGCGCCAACAAAGTCGGCTGCGCCCAGCGGAGCCACAGTTCACCACACAGCTCCAGATCAAAGATATCTGGGCAACAACCGGAAGGGAACTACCTCTACCGTTCCTCATGGATAATGGATCGGAGCGGGGGGACCGCATGCTAGTTTTTCCCAGCACTGAACAACTCAGAGCCTTGTGTACCAGCCGAGCCTGGTACATGGACGGTACGTTTTTGGTTTGTCCCCGACTGTTCAAACAACTGTACGCAGTGAGATGTGCAGTCGGCGAAAGCTCCGTAGCCTGCGTTTATGCTCTTCTTCCCGGGAAGAGCCTTGCTACCTACCAAGAGCTTTTTCCAGGCCATCCTTGACATCTGTGAAGCGAAGGGATACATCACAGATCCAAGCGTCATCATAAGTGACTACAAGAAGGCTGCCATCAGGGCTGCCAAAGAAGTCTTCGAGCACGACTTTTCATCCAGGGGGTGCTTCTTCCATTTCTGCCAGAGCACGCATCGCAAGGTAATTAGCGCTTCGGATGTTCATACGCGCAGACAATAAGCAAGTTACTTTCTTGCGATGACATTACCTATTTATAAATAGACTATGTATACTGATTGTTATCGAACAAATATAAGATATAGCATACTTAATGTCCCCTTATTAAAGGCTAATTGGGATAACGTGAAAAAAGCTAGGAAAAGCAAGTTAATAAGGAACAGATGCGCATGATCAGAATTACCATTAAAAGTGTATTGTGACGTTTCAAATGCGATGTGAACCCATCGTCCTCTTTTTTGGTTGTCTTTGCATTATACTGTTCTAACTTAGATGGTTTCTAATTTCGCACTCTTGTTCACTACAGGGCTCATCATTAGGTACTGAACCGACGATGTTTTCCGGAAGTTTTACGGGATGCTTGACGGGCTTGCCTTTGTGCCTCCTGACCTCGCACCATCCGGACTTGACTCCATCCCCGACAATGCTCCCGATGACACGACGGATCTACTCATTTATATTGATGCAACGTACGTGAGCGGAACATTTCGCGCCATTTCGACAGTAGGAGGAGCTTGGCAATTGACAACAACCGTGCTCCGCCGACGCCCCGAGCTCACCCCGGAGCTGTGGAATGTAATGGAAGCTACGCTACAAGGCGAGTACCGCACCAACAGCGCATGCGAGGAGTGGAACAACGCATTCAAGCACCTCTTTGGGCATTGCCGCCCCAGTGTTTGGAAGCTACTCGAGTGCCTCCAGCAAGACCAGGCAGTGACCGTCCCCACGTTGTTTCAAGTCAGCCGAGGACAACCATCTGTTAAGAAGACAAGGAGAGAGAACAGCCGCCTGCAGAACCGACTACGAAACCTCCGCAGTGACTATCTGCTGCAAAAGCAGCTCCCTGTCGTTCTTGAAGCAGTAGGGTACTGCATTCGCTTTTGAGGCGAAATAGAAAGACCAATGAGTTTATACTTGCACAATCCGCTAAGCTATGAAAAAATCAAAACGTCGGTGGGCTTTTCTCCGTATCCGCTCAAGGGCCGGTGAGCTTTTCTCCGCATTCGCCAGTTTTACGGTGAGCTTTTCTCCGGTGATCTTTTCTCCGCAGACCGCTTGCACGCATGGGGCACCAGTCGGGACGCCATGTTTGCAAACCTCCGTAAAGTAAACATGCTTCGCTTGACGCGTGTCATCAGATAATTCTTTCGTCACGTGTGCAGCGAACAATACGAGTATCCTCCGCGCAACACGACGTCAAGACTGTTTTCCCGCGAGTCCATTCGACCGCAGTTTTTTTTTTGTTCTTTTTTTCCCCGAAAGCAAAGCGAATGAACGGGTGACTCCGCGTGATGGACAAGCGGATGTCGATGTAGTCCGGCACGCTACAGACGAGACTCGGAAGCCCTGACCTTTTCGGCGGGCGCAGTTTAGCGCCACGGTCCGCCGGCGCCAGCATCGTGTCACGGCCTTTTTGGGCGATTCCATCCGTGTCCGAATGTAACGGATCCACGCTTTGCCCGCTTATTGATTCGAGCTGCCCACGGCAAGGACGGCCTTCTACGGGCAGCGAGGCGCCAACCCTGATGACCAGGACGATACCAGGCAAAGCCGAAAATCAGGAGCAAGGCCTCCAGTTCCAAGAACTTCAGCGAACGTTTTATTTTTATTTTCTTCGAGTAGACACGTCACTTTGTTGTCACGGTCATGTGTGCGGTGGCAGAAAGAGGTTAAAGGTAGAAAAAAAAAACGGTAGCCCGTGTGTTCATGACGCCGTGTCGCCAGTTGTTCTATGTCAAACAATGTCAGAAAAAAAGATTTTGCCCTAAAACTTTGACGCAAAAAAAAAAAACATAAAAAAACCGGTGATAGGACAGGGTAGAAACTATTTCCTTACAAACAACTTTTTGTGTGTGTGTGATTTCGACTCGCATAAAACTGCTTTGCCGATAAAATGAAAGTATAATAAATTAAGTATCTTTTGTACTCTTTTTTTGAATGACAGGAGGGTACCTAGTTGTAACACGAGAATCAACAACTCTGGTATAAATAATGTTTAACGCATATTAAGTCACACTTTGAGAACACAGTATCTAAGATACATTTGAGAAATAGTCATGGAAAAGCGCGTGTTATTGTTATCCTTAACCGCCGAAAATATAAATTAAAATGCGTGTTTTTCTTCTGTGCACTTTTTTTATTTACACAAGTATACCAAAATCAGCCTTTTGTGGGTGGGCACATCAGCACGAACTCTCAAAAAAGAATGAATACCGTAAAAATCCCTGAGCAGTTTCAAGAACACGAGACTCCAAACGTACTGATCCCACTATCTAAAATATCGTACAGCAAGTGACTTGAAAAAGAAGCCGACGAAGCGCCAAACACCTTACTACGAGAATACATTCTAATATGCCTACTTGCATTAAACAGGGCGCCAAGTCCTCCCCTAGCGGAGGGGAAACGCCGGGTTTGAAAGAACGCATGCGCATCGCGCTGTTCATACTTTCTCTGGTTCGCGCAGCGTGTCCATCCATTCCGACTACGCAAAAGCTGTCAGCGCCAAGGCCATTGGATTTTCGCGGAGTAAGATCTATTCTCTCGTAAGGCATTTGGAAGCACCCTCATTTCTTGGGACGGAAAGGAAACAAATGCATGTTAGCGCATCTAATGTATCATTGGATGTTTAAGGCACACAGATAAAAAACGAGAACTCAGCATCCTGATCAAACCAGGCAGGAGCCCTCCAAAGCCGTAACGTGCCGAACGTAATAACACGTGGAGTGCTATTATTACGTAATGGGAGTCTATTACTGAAAGGAAAGAGATGCAAGAGCGTGGTTTGTTTCTCGTGAGAATAAAACGGTACCTTACCCAAAGAAAACCACAATTTAAAGCGCGATCCAAACCAACGCTTCTTTTTGCGCCTGTAGGTCGTGCGGCTGCGGATGTGACGTATTTTCGTGACGTCGCGCCGCTTCTTCGCTCCTTCCGGGCGCGCATAAAAAAGTTGGTTGATTTCAACTTCTTTCTCAACGCGCACAAAAACGCGCGGTGACGTATAGGGCGCTCCTGTGTCCCGGCCAATCGGTGGAGGGCAAGCTAGTTCCGGCTCCGCGTTTCTCGCCGTCTGGCTGCCCTCTCCTCCCCCCCTTTTATTCTCTTCCAACATGACAACGCGATCTCTCTCTCTCTCTCTTTCTCTCGCCGTCTGGCCGGCCAGTCTGTCGCAATTGCACCTTGCTTGTGCGCTCGTGCCTGCGTGCGCGCTCGCCCGAAGTTTCGCCCGTCCAAACCAAAGCGCACGGTTCTGACTCAGAAAGCGCGCCCGGAAACAGCACAAACGCCACGAAATGCGTCACATCCGCAGCCGCACGACCTACAGGCGCAAAAAGAAGCGTTGGTTTGGATCGCGCTTAACCGGACGTTTCTTCTGCCGCACAGGAGACATCAACAGTGATGCCGAGATGGCAGGAACAAGGCACCACAAGTCATTCCTGTCCTCTCAGCGTCACTGATGATATGTCCTGTATGAAAAATGAAATGTCCGATTAAAATATATATATATATATATTTCTTTTTAATGTAGATTACATGTAGTTTGTTCTATCACGATGAGTCCCGGCTTCTGGAACATTCTTGCCTTCTCATGAAGAGTTATCTCGCACATTGTACGCTACAGAGATGTCTGGAAGAGAGCCACTGGCAATGTGGAGCGTTTGCAACCCTTAGCACCTTTCAAAGCTGGGCAGCACAGCGTTTTTTTGACATCGTTGCCGGAGAAACTTCGCCCCTGACATCTTGCACGGCATATAACTGGAAGCTTGTGCAAGGCACTCTTAAAGGTCGAAAATATTAAGCATACCTTTCAGTCTCGGTGTGCTTCTACTGCTCGAGCGCTTGCCCTTGACCCTACATTACTCGCTTCACTTAATCGGTCTCCTCTGTTTTTTTGTTTTGCTTTTTTTACAAAATATAACTTAAATTGCAGATTTGGCATAACTTAAGGATTATTTGCCCTTCACTTTATTTTCTGCGCTGCAGAGTTATGTTCGTGAAAACCACAAGTTATCGAAAATCACTCTTGTAATTATGCTTATTTATTTTTCGCAGCAATGTGTGATAACGCTTTCTGGTCGAAGACATTCTTGGAGAGCCAGTGGAGACCAGCAGTCTTACTATAGCCGAAAACACTCTTTTGTAGAAGGATGTCTGAAGGAAGGAATACAGTGCAATCCACGTATAACTACCACATATAACGATGCACTGCTTAGAATCATCAGTTTCTAGAGTTGCTAGACTAGAAACGATAAGTTTTTATTGCAGATACAATAATAATCGGTTGAAACGATTGCATTTTAAGATTTTCTCATTATCGTTATAAGTGGATTGCACTATATCCGAACGGAATACTGAAAAAGCCATATGCCCCTGCGGGAAACCACATCATCCATAACTTAGTACCATAACCTTGTTGATCTGCCAAGATTTCACCAGAGTAGAACCGGAAACACAGGGGATATTTCGGCCACTCAATTGAAAATGGAGCGAATAAAACTGCCTCAATACCGCTACGCACAACTTGGTCGGTTAGATACGATATACATCTACAGGGAACCAAATATAACCACAAGCATCATTTATATATATATATATATATATATATATATATATATATATATATATATATATATATATATATATATATATATATATATATATATATATATATATATATATATATATATATATATATATATATATATATATGACATGTATGCCATCGGCGAAATTGTCGTAATACCTATAATAAACTCTTAGCATAGCAACTCCGCAAGTACGGATCTCTGACGCATATATATATATATATATATATATATATATATATATATATATATATATATATATATATATATATATATATATATATATATATATAACTATCGTTAGATGACTGGTTAAAGTCACCCGAGGAAAACGACAATAGCCTGAATTTGAATCTAACAAGAAACGGGAAGATTTACGGCGGAAGGCTTTCGAAACCAGACGACCGTTTTCTTGCCATCCACGGAACCGAAATGCGCTGCCCCTTCCGACCTCAGGACGCTCATGTCTTCGGGAGATTGCCCACGTACTTCGTTCTCTTGCTCGCCGAGAACGTGAGGCTTTCGAATCCATTACCGAGATTGAGGCTGAATGTCATCGTTGAGCGAGGGACACTTTTTTCTTTGTCCTTTTCTATTGTGTAAAGAAAGGCGCAACTCCCAGTAGGTGTTTTCTTTTTTTCTAAATTACCCGAGCACAAGGGGCTGGGACCGTGTTCCGAATGTAATTACACGCTTTGCACGTGGTGGCGTCCGCGGCAGTAACTGTTCTAAAGCAAAAATCTAATGGATTTTGTACGTGCGTTCGTCAACGCCTTAGTTTAGCTATTTAGTTCGAATCTTTTGACAAATATGGCCAGCGCGTTTAGCTACGTTACCAGCATTGTTTTTAATGTTTGAGTATTTTGTCAAGAGGTCTCTTCCTGAATGCACCAGAAAATGCCAGCGAAGTTGGGCTTCAATGCTTCACCGCCCGAATTTTAGTATCATCAGCGCAGTTAGCAATATTAAAATAAAATAGTAAAAAAAAAACTTATTAAACACACACACACACACACACACACACAGACGCACGCACGCAGAAACACACAAACACACACACACACGCGCGTATATATTGGAATTTAGAACACAGGTTTTGGGAGCCTTTATGTAAAACAAGCCATATTCAGTTTTTCGTTTCTTACATGCAGTTAAGGCACGTTTTCTACTGCCAACACTCGAGGCAGCGAACACGGGAAATGATTATAAACCTCGCGATCACATTACTAACCGGCCCTTCACGGATTCACTAAAGTATGCCTTTAAATTATTCTTGTGCATGTAACAAATCCACTGACCTTACCATCACCCTATGTCACTAGAGTGTGAATAGACTGTCATATAGTGAAAATAAATATTTGTTCTCGCAGGTGTACGGAACTAGTTCCTTGTGACGAAAAAAAAACACACACACACACGAGGGAAGTAGTAAAAAAGCATACGAAAGTGTTGTGAAGAGAACAGTGAAACAGAAGGGACAGAAACAAAATATCTCTCCTCTAACAATAACTCGGCGGGGTATCTTAACTCAGTAAAGTCAGATAGGAACTTTACTCCTTCTGACAGCTTCAAATGAAGGTCACAAAAATAGATGGCTTAAAAATATAGGCATATATACTTGCCGTTGTACCATTGCAACAACTGCGCTTAGCCCTCTCACGCATGAAATATAATGACCATATAAAACAAAAAAGTATACTATATATGCTGGGACGTTCGTCTAAATCATTAAATAAGCAAATAAAAAAATACTCGAAAATATAATTTGCAGTTGAGGTGAACGCGAATTCTAGTGATCAGATAATCTAATTTTTTGGGTTGCGAAGTAATTTTTTCAAATACAAAAGGGTTGTATATTTGGGCTAAACAAGTTAACACTTTATAATGTCCGTATTACAATACTAAACAAAATCCTACGGAACTGGAAAATGAACGTGAAAGTCTCACAATGCAAGAAACCCTTCAAAGAACTCGGAAAAAAGTAGGACCTCGCAACGTCACCAGGTGCGTCACCTGTCTCGCAAACATCACAGACGACACCTTCTGCACCCTGTCCTTCTTCAGCTCTGCCGACGTCAAGGCCGTCTTCAAATTCGGTTAATGCCGAAACAAGCATAATGAAAACAAACGCAAAACTCGAGTAGGCGACTAAAAGAAATTGCAATTTATGCGTACAGATATTTTGTTCATTTTGAGTTGTGTTCGTCAAAGCATGCCACTCGACTTTACGGCGAACCTTATTACGTTCAAAGCTTACGGCACGCGTGAAAGTAGTTAACTAGTATACAACAATTACCCCTGAAACCACTACCTCTGCAGCGGTGCCTCGTCACAACCACGGTAAGACCTGCGGCCTTTGAGCGGTATCAATAAATAATAAATTAAACAGCACCGTCACGGTCCGTGGCGACATTGCCCTTTGCGCCGTAGCAGCCGAGCGAAGGTGACACACGGTGTTGTTTTGGCTTTGACGATTCGTAGCGTCCTCTGCAGGGTTTATTGTTAACTGAGTATTCGCGACTCCGGCAAAACGGACGGCACCTAGTGGGAAAACACAGATCCGAACGGAGCGGGTCCTCTCGCGGTTTCTGTTCACTCCTCGGGGCTTTCCTGATTCCATACTGTCGGCGGTTGGTGCGATGGAACACTCGCCCCGGTGATCCTGCTGTTGCTCGTCTTACGCATGAAATAACGAACAAATAGAACGTAGCAAAGGACACGTCGTTAACAACAAAAATGAAACCGAACCGCCCGCCCCCCCCCCCCCCCCCCAAAAAAAAAAAAAAGGCGTTGAGAAAATCTCGAAAGGAGAGGGATAAAAATGTTGACGCAAAGGTAAATTTCAGATGGGAAAATAATGCAACTAAAATGCACGAACTTAGGGTTTGAAAAATGAGGTGAAAAGCTTAAAAACACAGTATCGCGTCGATGTGTGAATTCGTTTGGAAAGTTCAGATTTAAAGAAATTCAACTTCTGTCTTCGTTAGTGAGAGTGAAGGAGCAGAAATAACGTTGCAAATGACTCGATGATTTCCCTCCCAAATCTGTTCTTGTGCCGCCTCTAGAATTCTGGTATCGCAAAAGCAAGGCGTTCTATCATCACACGTGCGGCCATGAACAACGATGGGGTGAAAGGACTCATCGGAGTCTTTTGAAGGCCCCAGGTTATGTTCTCTGAGAACATAACCTGGGGCCTTCAAAAGACTCCGATAACCTGGGGCCTTCAAAAGGTCGGTCGTAGACTCATCGGCCTGTTCGACCGATGTACTGGTTCCCGCAGCTCTGGAGGACCGAGTAAACCTTCTTGTCTTCACACTTAACAAACTTGTTGGCGTGTACGACAGTGCACCCTTTCGGAACCTTGCTCATACTGACCCTTTGGCACATCTGCTCGAAGCGCATGCGGCAGGAAAAGACAACACCCGCGCCGAACTTAGCAGCGACGAGCAGAAGTGACGAAATGACCTGTTTCGTTAAAGGGCAACTCCACTCCATTTTTACGCTTTTTGGGTTATGATCTGTTTAGTCGAAGTCGGCGACCCTGAATCACGAGATATAATTTGTTTTTCGGTAGTGTGTATAGTTTTGTAGATATCGCGAATCTAAATATCGTTCCGGCGGCACGGCGAAACCGAAACTACCGGCTGAAGCAGCTTAGCAACACTGATATTAGTGGCGCGTCGTCGGCATGACCTAGTTCTGGTCCCGCGCTTCTGAGCTGACGCACCGACAATGTCGGCTCAGCCCCACGTGGAGTTTCAAAACAGAAGTTAAGTTGCACATTTTCTTTTTTTACCGCTTCACTTTGTTAATATGCACCAAAAGTAGTGGGTTTGAGTGTGTATTTATAAATTTGCCGGCTGAAAAGCGAATCCGACTGCCATAAATATGACGCGGTCAGTGCCAGCGCAGCGTGACTGTATTTGTTTCTTGCTCGCGGACCGAGAGAAAAAGAAGTAAAGGGAGATAGATGGACAGATGTATCCACAAGCGGTCTGAGTTGATAAAGCTAAGGTGCCTTTATGTGCACGCTTGTTAAATCAGCCGCGACCTGCTGCGTCCGATTGATTGTGCCGGAGCAGCCGGTGGACGGTACGCGAACAGCGACGGCACCGCATCGTTCTTTAAAGACGCATATTTTGTGGAGAAACCCGCATCAGTCAGCAGCCGCAGATCCCGTGTAGATGTCTCATGTAAAGTGCTGGGAGCAAAGCTTCGCGTTGGAGCTCGGAGTCGGCGGTCTTCCGAAGTCTATCCGGCGAACCGCACTGACCCACACCTTGTGTCTCTTCCGGTCTCTTGGGAACTGGTGGAACCGCAGCTCCGGTTTGCGCACCGGATTGTCGGTGCAACCCGCAGCACTACAAGTCGTGCTCGACATTGCCCAACGCGAGTCCTGCGGGTCTCTACGGCTCCACGACACGCGCGTGAGCGAGCAGCACCGCTTCGCTCCCTTCCGCGTTGTCACGGAAGCGATGCTGGAGTTAAATGAACTGCTTGGACGCTAATAAAAATAAGAGAACACAGGATAACGTGGTAAGCACTCTTGCCGTCAGCAGAATCGCAGAATGCCACGGAAACGAAGCGTCCGCGGCGTCCGTATACGAGAGCGTAGGACTAGACCTACGTCATTGCCCAGTGTTGCTTCACTAGCTCACCCGGTGCCAGCGTTGCCCACCCGCTTTCGGGCCGCTAACCGAGCCGGGAGAACATTTTTAATATTGGTTTTAATCGGTAACGCGGCGTCGGTTTGACGTGATATTTTGGGTATGACCGTATTTGACCCCCTAAAGCGATATCAGTCATTTAGATAGGGTCGACTTTTTGAGTGGAGTTGCCCTTTAAGTTCAGTGCTTTCCAACAAGGTGATGTCAGTTTGGCTGTCAACCACCGACTAAGAGAACATAACCTCGGGGCTCCAAAGGTCCCAGATGAGTCCTTTCACCTCATCGTAGCTCGTGGACCCACGTGTGATGATTGCACACCTTGCTTTCGCGATACACCCTGCCCGGTGCTTACAAAACTAACCACCTTATCTCGGCTTTCATTGTTTCCAGAGATGATTGACGTGTGAAATGTTCGTTGTAAAATTGTTTCTACCTGCCGCAATAGTATTTATATCAACAATATTTTTTTTTTATGCTTAAGGAACAAATATTCAAGATAGTCATTATTGTTTTCAAAAAAATATCCCGTGATCGCCTTTCCGCTTCGGCTTCAAACGATAACAAACACTGCTACCAGCGTTTGCGACGTGCTCAACGAGCTACGCTCGTTGAGCTCGTTTCTTTTTATAAGTGCGAGTCATTCTGCGTTCACCGGTGTGTTTAGAGAAAGATCCCAACCGACCTAGTTTGCAGCAAACAACCATCGCAAGCACGTGCCTTCGGAAGCGCTGTATGTGGTGCTTGGGTTCGTAGCGGGGCTGGCCTAAGCATAGCGTCCCACTCTTTCGGAACCGTTATGCAGGTGCTTGAATTCGTAGCGGGATTGGCCTGACCCTAAGCCTACCGTCCCACACCCTCGGAAGCGCTGCGCGGGTGCTTGGAGTAAAGGCTCGTCCCTAGGGTGAATAAATGATGACTGCTCAGCGGTGTCTTGCGGGGCCAATCGTTTGATGCGGCTTGTTCGCTGGGTGAGCAGAAGAGAGCGACAGATGCGGGAGGACTTCGTCTAAACCGTATATTTAGACGTTACGAGCTATTTCACACAATATATCCAAAGCAAAGATAATTCGTCGTCCTCGAAATTTGTCCAAGTCCAAGCCAAAAAGTCTCTCTCTCTCGGCAGTCACGGGCTTTTGAGGGCGCTGACCCCCTCAATTTCAGGCGAGGATCCACCAATCATTTCGAAATGTTGCTGAAGCCACGTGACGTCCACCGTCCAATAGTTGGCAAGGGCGTCGACACACATTCTTAACTTGCCAGCGGACTACAGCCGACAGCTCCGTAACTTCGTCCGTGCATCTCGTTGCACACACAGCGGCGCCTCCCGGAACCCCCAGGGCCCCGTAGAATGCGCTAGCTCCAGTTTCAAAAGAAAAACAACATCCCTTCCCGAGGGGTCATCCCGATGGGGGAAAGGCTTGCGTATTCTACGGGGCTTCTTGGGTTTCAACCTGGAAGTTCCGGAGAGACGCCGCTGTGTCTGCAGCGGGATGCACGAACGAAGTTACGGAGCTGTCGGCTGGAGTCCATTGGCAAGTTACCGAATGTGTGTCGACGCCCTTGCCAAATATTGGACGGTGGACGTCACGTGGCTCCAGCAAAACTTTGAAATGATTGGTTGATTCTCGCCTGAGAGTGAGGGGTCAGCGCCCTCAGACACCTCCCCCAAGACTGTTTCTGGTCCTCCTTGGACCTACTAAACAGTTAATCTAAACACACGCAAAATAAATAAAACTAGATAACACTCACGTGCAGTTTTTCGGAACCGACTCAAAACGTACAAACATGATCGTAAGATGACAATAAAACAAAACAGATAAAGACACAGATTCTACTTTAACAGACCGGAATGTCCCAGTGCAAACATTAAAAAGGGACCGAAAGGTGTGCGTGACATTCCAAAGGCTAAAAAACCACACACACAGACACACGCAAAAAAGCATTGCATTCGCAATGAACGCCTTCACAGCAGCAACGAGAAGAACGTCCTTTTGGGTCTCCAAGTTAGACTTGCCAATTCACTTCACAGCCCCACAGCGCCCTGCGGCACGGGTGAGTAGGAACATAGTTTAGTAAGGTACGTTGTTGGGCTAGTTGGTTCATCTTAGTAAATTATATAAAATAGCGCAACAGAAACAAGGACAAGAAGTAAACAGGACATTCACGTCTAATCAAGGCGGCACGGCATGACCACTCAGCCGACTCCCAAGATAAATTGTGGAGCCTAGACAACACGTAAGCATTTCCGTTACTGCGTCCCTTCCAATGCTGGACTGTTACATTTGTAACGCTGAAGTGCCGAGGCCCACCTAACCAACCCCACAGGCCAGTGCTTCGCTGTCTTCATCTCTTCCGCCGTTCTGTTCTTAGACTTCACAAGTAAAGGCTGCTGTCCTCCCTGTTACACCTGAGCCTTACCGCTCTGAGCTTTCAAAACTTCCCAATCTTCTCCGGCAAGCAAACAGTTCACTTCCTCCGCCAGCTGATCAGTGAGCGCGCACGCTAAGTTGGCTTTAGTGAGATTTTCTACCGCCCTTGGACAGGTTAACCTTATTAGAAGTGTTGCAAGCTTCACCTGAATGGCGTGGCCAAGGGCGGACACTAGCTTCACCGTGCCCGACGGTTCCCTCAAATCTTGAGGTAGCAGGCTCTCCCGCACTCCCGTTATTTCGGTACCCGTGTCCAGCAGTGCTTCGGTGTGTACGTCGCCGCCCGCTAGTTGAACCAATTGCAGTTTCAAGCGACCCGTCTCCGAAATCGACCACCTCACCCCAATCTAAGCGGTTAACGCTCTGTCTGTCTGCCCTTTCGGTTTAAGCAAATTTGCCAGCCTCCGAGGCACTTTCCTATACCTGAAGCGCAAGGGCAGTGCTTGGCAATGTTTCCCTGCTCACGACAAACATGGCATGTTACAGCCGCTCGACCCGGGTTCACGAGACCTTTGAACCCTGGCGAGCGCTCCGTCCCTGACTGTTCCGCTGGAACGTACACCCAAAAGTATTCGGTACACCTGCTTTGTGGCGCGCCCTTTCCCTTGATTATTCACTGTTGATTTTGTTTAGTCCTCTCGGTCTCTCATTACCGTACATTGACAGACGCTGACGGACGCTTGTGGCTCGTGCATGATGGAAAGCTAGAACACCGCTTTCATTGTCGCGTCTTCTGAGTGTTGAAGAAGTCTTTAGACGGGGGGCGGAATAGAAGACGGACCGAGGCGAAAACTCATGCCGACGCGCAGCTTTCGTGCTCGCGTCCCACGGGCGTTGCAGACCACGACAGACTTCGGTGAAATAGCAGACGATGCCGGAGGCGGCCGCGTGTCCGCTCAGACGACTAGCAGGCAGTGTTAGACGCAAGACCAGACACACCGGATGTCGCAAAAAAGAGACACTAGGCCTGTTAGGGTGTTTAGCCGAACAGCCGAGTCAATCCAGTAGTAATGGGCGGAGCTTAGAGCGCGCCGTGACCAACCTCCGGACAAAAAGGGAGTTGCGCGGCCGGAACACGGATGGTGCCACCATCGAGGTGTACAGCAGCGCTCGCGTGGTCGGAGGCGCTCATTACTAAAAACTAAACAAAACAAGAATGAATCCAACTTCATTTAGCTCAATTTATAACTGCATATTATTTCACCAAATACAAACTACGGTATTCCTAAAAATATAACATTTTTTAAAGTTTGTGTCAATCACACTTTTTAGATTTTTTTTTTCCGTTTCTAGAATGAAATTGCTGCCTGTGCGCATGCGCGTTTGTGCTCTGCGCGCTCCGAAATCGGTGGCCCGCTTTGGAGGAGTCCGTGAGTCTGCTCCGTGCTTTCCCGCTTTCGTTCGCCTTCGGTGCGTCAAGCGTCGGCGCATCGATCATCGCACTTCGCGAGCCTCGCACTTTCGGGCGAGTGGAACGCTTTTCGTGTCTTTGATCTACCCCATCCGTGCGGTTACGCAAAGTCGTGCCCAAGCAGCATTGGGGACAAGGAGCACCCGTTCGTTCGGATCCCCAACTATATATATATATATATATATATATATATGGGGTGTTTCAGAAAACGCAGGTCAAATCGCTCCTGCGAAAACTACTCAGCGCAACGAAAAAAGGCTTGTGGCGTTTTGGTCCTGGGCCAGGGGCTGCGCTGTCATCGCGCGACGCAGCAGAGGCTGGTTGCACTATCTCTCCACGGGGCGCGGTGCCGCCGGGGCTGAGATGCGCTTCGATAGCAAACCGAAACTTAAAAACCCGTCGAAATTGTGCGGTTTTTCAGAAAGCCGTAAAATGCTTCGCGTGCCTTCTATCGTTCTGCAATTCGTTGATTTAGTATTTTTCAATGATGCTGAGCAATTTTCTAATTTAAACCATGCCCTTAAGCACAATATTTAAAAAGCTAATTACGCACAAATAATTAACAACTTAATTCTCCCGGACTTTAATAACTTTCCTAAATGGGCCCCTGGCCCAGGACCAAAACGCCACAAGCCTTTTTTCGTGGCGATGAGTAGTTTTCGCAGGAGCGATATATATATATATATATATATATATATATTCTGTCAGTTTTATAATATTTCAAAGAGTTCATATCTTATAATATCTGCCTGTATTTATAATTGTATCTCGTGTAGAGGCTTTGACAGCCCTGCGAATAGTTTGCCAAGTTTTATTTGTATCAGAAATAAAAAAAAGCTAATAGTAAAATAATTTAATTTCGAAAGACATTTTTAAAATCTCGAAAGATTTACGCATAGAAGGGAAGAATGCAGACAGCAGAGCTTGATCGCGAGATGTGCTATCCGTCCTTCTACGTGTAATTCTTTCCCAAGTTTTTACACCTACCAACGCCACTCCCCTCAAAATAATTACAACCCACGTTAGGCATTTGTTTTCTCGTTTGTTGCACATAAAATAGCAACATTTCCATTATGTTTTTTTTTTTTTTTTTGTGCGACAAAACGTGTACCTATCGAAATTTGTCCACGAAACGCGAGTCCCACGAAATGAGTTTCGATGAAACAATAAATACACGTTTTAAAGCGTTTCCGGAGGTCCGCACGGCCTGGAAAATTTAGAGTTCGTTGTCTTTATAACTGTGTAAGTCCGTCGATTGAGAGAGAGAGAGAGAGAGAGAGAGAGAGAGACAGAGAGAGATACGTCTTCATTGTTTCAATTCCAGCTTAAAGGGGTGAAGGGCCACGTAGGGATGTCTAGGTCAAAGTCCTTAGACACCCTCGATATGTGCTCCAAGAGGTGACGCATGGAGAGCTTACAGTGTGAGGGGTGAGTGAGCCATTCCTTCCAGGTGGGGGGGGGGGGGGGGGGGGGGGGGTAGGGAAAGTGTGTGTGTGTGTGTGTGGGGTGGGAGGGGGGGGGGACGGAGAGGGGGGTTTCGGAGCGTGGACAGCACTGCAAGATATATTCAGAGGTAGAGCAGGGTGGGTGCCTGGGGAGGTTGAGGATGCGGTGCATTCAAACGCGATGATAACTTAATTATCCGCGTTTTGCCCCTGCTAGCTTTGCGCCTGCTGTACGAGTGGTAACCTTGGTGCGCTCCAGAGTTTCCCACGAGCTTCAAGGCGTCCTAAAAGAAGGTGATTTAGTGGTTTTTGATGACGCTCAGCAAGTTTCTAATTAGAACCATTTGTCTATTTTCACAAATTAAAATGTTAATTAACGAATTTTATTTAATTAGGCGCCTTTTCTCAAAGATTAGGCCCCCACATAATGTATTCCTAGCCGTAAAACTCACCTGTACAGACCACATAACTATAACTTTCACGCCTTTTTTAAAACAAATCTGTAAATGTAAAAAAAAAAAAAAAATCACCCTGAATGTGCGTATTCACAACGCCACCAAACAACAGAATATCCTGTTTTCAAGGACACACACAGAAGCCACATCACAAAAAAAAAAAAAAGGAGGGTTATTAAATTAAACCATTAGCTGAGCTAGACACGTCTGCCCCTTGTTTCTTTTCCCACCTCTGTAAACTGTTTTCCTCCACCTGGCCCACTCTCGGGTTAATTTGATTGTGGTTACCCTCGACAGTAAGTTCCCTAACAAAACGTCGGCTGCACATCTGAAGCTTCCTAGACAACAAAGTTTGATCGGAAGCTCATCTTTTTTCTTTTTGAAGAATGGGATACTAGGGAAATGTTGACAAACTGAAGCATGGGCCGAAATCACATGATATAAGGCTTCTAAAGAGAGAGATTTATTCTCTTTAACTCTGATAAACGAGATTTTCAGAATATTACGAGATGTAATAGTGCATTTTTTAAGGTTTTTCATGAAGTCCTTTTTTATACTTGTTTTTTCTAGCTTGCCCTTGAGCTGGAACTGCGACCTGAAAAGAAAATGACTGAAATGGAGAAGGAAATAGTGCAAGTGCTCGCGGTGTTTCGACGAGACCAAGGAAATGAGTTCAGCTCGTTTGTCAGCATCGACAAGCATTTGAGGCCTCAGAGCACACGCTTTGAGCTCATCAGTCTGGTAAATCACAGTGTTCGCTATATAGTTAAAAAAATATTATTGTATATGTTGAATCGACTCAGCCTTGACAAGATCATTTTGCATACCGTGTGAGTGCGAATGTTTATTCTATATTGCAGCTAGGATGTCAGATGGCAACGTCGTGGAACGTGGGCTTAAACTATTTTTTGGCAGTGACCGAAAAGCCATTTGGTGTTTACCAGACCAAAAATCGTCCTCAAGGCAACTTCGATGGAGCGAGCACTGGTGCTCTGCCTGGGAGTTTATTACGTAAGAAACATAACCTACCAGTGGCGTTTTCTCAGCTCCTGGCGCTAATTCAAATAGTGGTGGCAAGCGACGCCAATTATCGCCAAAGTTCGAGAAGGGTACCTCTGGAGACCCTCTTAAAATCTTTGACAGCCTGAGAGAGTGAAGAAGCTGGATAGACGTTCTTATACAGTTTTTGAAACTAGCCACGTTTTCTTATATACGTAGAAAATCTCTGGAAGCTCACCAGAATTCACTGTACTATATTTCAAGGTCAAATAAGTACGTTTCCCATTGTTTAACCTTTGCTTCACGAATCATTTTCTTACGTTCTTTTGGCTGATTTAGTTTAATGCCTTACTTTTCAGTACCCCTTGAATGCAAACATAGGCTATCAACAGTTACACAAACATTGAAGATCCCTATGATCTACCTTGTATACAGGCTGTCTACCCACCTGGCAAACAGAAAACGTGTAATTGTCAGAGAATTTGGCGAGTTTGAAAAATTCGGGGAATTTCCACCTCGCACTCAGGGAAATTTAGCCTTTCTTTCTCCGAGCGACCGCACATCACGCGCATGTGGTGTGACATAATTGCATGCAACTCGGCTGGCGTGCCGACGCAAATCTCTGGAACTCCAATCGCATTCTCTTGAAACGCTCGCAGTTTGATGAGCTTCTCTTTTTGAGCACGTACTAAGATGAGCTTAAAAAGCTAGAAGATTCATTCAGCAAGCCATGTGGCTTTGTTGCAACGCCTTGTTGGCCGTCAGATATACCAGTGTTTTCCACATGTGCCTCAGGGTCCCGATGCGTCCTTTCCGCCTTGGAATCATGCCGGGAATTACGATAAAGTAGAGGAATCCTGGAAAAGTTGCTGAATTTAAAAGCAGCATATTGGTAGATACCGTGATATAATGTCTGGAGAAAGCTGATTAGAGTACACTGCGCAAACACGCGATCGCTGTACTTTTTTGTCATTTTTAAAGCCTAAAGCGCCGTTCACACTCTTGCGACCGAGTAAGACTGAGAGACCAGGCCGGTTTTTAAGCCTTTTGTGACTTCTTAGTACCGGATGAGACGCAGCGGAGCTGGTCCTAAGAGATCGCAAGAGGCTCAAAAACCGGTCTGGTCTTTCTCGGTCTTACCCGGTCGCAAGAGTGTGAACGGGCCTTGAGGGTTATTTATTTTTTTTTAACTTCCGACTGAATGTGTGAAAAAAGGAGTAGTGATAAAATTTTTTTAATATACGCTAAATGTAGCTATGTACTATGGATACCTTTTTACATAATCACCGTACAGTTTAAGGCAGTTATTATGACCTGGTGCAAGCTTTTGGATGCCCTCCCTAAAGGGGGTTTCCGCCGGGGTTGTGAACCCTTCCAATGAACTGAGGAAATGAAACAAGAGTGCTTAAATATATTTTGTTACACACAGAATATAGACACATATTCTAGATATTCCTACAAATAGTCACCATATTGAAGTCATTATGACGTGGCACGAGCTTTGTATGCCTCTGCACATTCGTATGCCTTCCCCTTTTAGGGAGGGCATACGAAAGCTTGTGCCATGTCATAATGACTGCCTAAATCTATGCGATGATTATATGGTAAAGTCGATAGAGCATGAATCTGAAATCTGAATGTACAAAGATTTTTTAATCGCTTCTATTTTCTTCACACTATTTGTCGGAAGTCGAAAAAAAAAAAGTAACAGCCCAGGCACGAAAAATTGCTGATGTACCCGTGCTCACAGGGTCCCGGAGTTTACATATTGTGCAACGTGTTGTGTTTGGGATGACATAGATTAGAAAGATCCGATGCGCTCACTGCCAACAACCGCCTGTTCAGTGGCATAATATAGCAACGACCCATGTACTTCTATCATAATGTGAGATGCAAATATGTGTGAAATACCGTACCATTTATTTCTTGCTTCTGACGCATTCTTGAAGCTTCTAGATACCCCCGTGTATAGGAGCAAGAAAACTTCAAGCTGTAAATATATTCACCTTTAATCATTTTTACCGTCACTAGCGCCGTCCTCAACACTTAAATGCCTGCTTTCACATGTGCCGACTATATTGAAAACATATGTTTAAGGTTTAGTGGATGACGTTAGTAGGGCTAAAAAAAGGGTTTAATTTGTATGGAATAAGGTTCGTAGCGGTGAACTACTCTGCAAATCAACCCACATAAAAATAGTTTAATGTGACGCAAAAAAAAAGTTTTCGAGGTGACCCAGACAAAAAACAAATTATCCGAGGTCATATAAAATTTCTTTTTAAGATGGCCCAGGTAAAACCTTTTCGAGGTGAGCCAGATAAAAGTATTCGTGGTGATCCATATAACAATTGTCCAAGGTGACTCAGATAAAACATTTTCAAGCGGCCCCAGATATTTTCGTCACAAATATATCCACCACAAATTTGCAAAAAAAAAAAAGAAAAGTGGTGGATAAATAGCGGATACATCCGCCACCGGGTTTAGAGTGTAGTAATGGTCGGGACAACTAATATGTGGGCGGGGTTTAGAGCGTGCCATAACGACTGCCTAAATTACATCTAAAAGCGTAAATATTGCGCGAGTTCTTTCTATTTCGTGGAAAAAGTACAAAAATATGTCTCATCGATGCCCTTAAAAAAACAAAAAATTTTCTTTTGATTTTGCCTTTTCCTTAAGAAATCAAAGCCTAGACGGCGTTACGAAGTGATTTCATTGACTGACAAGTAGTACTGACGAGATGATCGGGGTTATCGACATCATATCGTTCTTCGGCTCTTGGTGAATAGTGTTTTATAGTCGCAACGCCTATTGACAACTCAGTTACAGCCACGTTCCTGTTATGGGCACGATTCTAAGGATACGGCAATCTATGCACCGATGGACTGAAGGAGAAGTGAAGACGAGAGCGCACGGGCGCGTCAGAACGATGAGCTGTGGTTGGAATGGTTATACAACCTGTGCCACACGGGCAACTTGAATTCCATTTACAAAGAATGACATTTGTGTGGTCGGCGAATCATCTCGCAATCTGTCGTGCGTGGAATGCGCCACACCCGGAGTGTCGCGCGCTGATTGGCCGCCCGCTCAAATGTCATTCGTTGTAAATGGAATTCGAGTTGCCCGTGTAGCACGGGTAGACGAAAGGAGGTTAGAAGACACGGAGAGGGCATGATGTCATTTTGGTAAGCCTAGTCATAAAAAAAATAGCACATAAACATGAAGAATGTAAACATCAACAAGATTTGGTCACCTCCGCGAGGCCGAGTGACGCGGGTCACGTGTAAACAAAGTAACCTTTTTTTTGCGTTACGGTTTTGCGTTTGTTTGGTGCGGTCACGAGGAGACGCATTGGCCTTTCAGGGCGGCTGGGCGATGAAACAAAAGTGCGTGGCGTCGCACATCGCCGTGGCGGGGATTTGCTGCGTGAGCGGCTGCGAAAACCGCATCGGTTGTACTTCCGCGGGGATTTCGTTTTACCGGAAAGGCCCCTGTTCATAACATTCCAAATATTGCAGTAATGTGAAATATTTGGCGATCCTCTGACTCTCTGTAACAGGCTTGAGCTGAGCTAGTTGGTTCATAGTTCACTTACGGCCAGCTGAACTAGAAAAAACATACACATAAAGAAAAGACCATTCACGCCGCTGGACTAACAACTGATTTTCTTTTTCCTCCTCTTCTACTACAAGCCACACTTGAGGGAACAATTCTCTTTTGGTCTTTTCTTTATGTGTATGTTTTTTCTAGTTCAGCTGGCCGTAAGTGAACTCGGACTCTCACCGAACCGAGAAAGAGATAGGTTTTACTCCTCGGTGACCGGCGCGGCAGTGCACGATCCCGTCGAAAAGAATCGGAAAAAGAGTCTGTGACTCTGAGGACTTCAAAGCGGTTGACAAGAGCGTGTTGAAGGAATTGTAGAGCCGTACTCCTTCAGCGACACTGCATACGTTAGCTGCTTCTATTCTGGGACGCTTCCCCCCTACCCGCAGGTGAAGAAAAACACAAACCTGGCACGTTCGGGTCACCGAGACGAATTTAATAGTTACAAAAATACATCGGGCGCGAACACGAGATGGTCGCTTTGCCCAGTCAGCACGACACATGTACAGCGCTAATATACAGATGAAACGAAAAAGTGGAAAACGAAATTACAACGGAACGGAAGCTGACGCGCAGTCGTCGGCCGGCTAAGCATCTAAAAATTAGCTAAATCGTCAACGTACGCGAAGTGTGAATCTGACTTACGTATTTTCTGCCAGTCACGATATCTTCAGCCACCTATACGCTTGTTCCGCTCCGATTTAGGAACATCCGTTCAGTTCGTTCGTACGTACGTGAGGTCATACGCAATCGGCACTCGATGTTTTTCTCGCCTTACGATGTGCACCAACGCGAGCTCCAGCCGCCGTACACGAACAAATTCATCTCGCTCACGATTTGCGCGAGCGTGTAAGAGCCCGTCTGCCAACTCTCTGCGCCTTGCTCTGTTCACCAAGAACGTAACGACGCTTGTCGATAAACGCTGAGTTTCCAGCAAAGACGCCGAACGCGGCGCATACTCGCTCTCGTCGAGCGCCGCTGTTACGCTGTACAACCGGCACAACCGTCAACAACCGCTAGCATCATGCGAAATTCGTTTTCTTTCCGACCGAAAAGCGCCGATCGAGAACTAGCCGCTGTGAGTCGCGCTCAATCTCTTTAGCGCCACGTGACCACGGAGAATAGAGTCTCTTCTCCGTGATCACGTGCCGTTCTATATGGATTAGACACGCAGGCACACTGAATATAATTAAGGTCATGGGTCATCGGAGGCACACACTCAATATGAAAAATAAAAATATGATGAACCTTTTTTGTTACTTCCAAAATGATGCAAATACTTAATTGAATTTTAAAAAAAAGTTGCATAGAAAACCGAAAGCACTCTGTGCATTGTCCACGTAATCCTCAAGAGGGCGTCGTATCGCGGGAGCACAGTCTGTCCGAACGGCTGAACGAAGTGGATTAAGCGATGTAGGCGGACGACGGGCGTGACCCTCTAGTTTAGAGAGCTGTTGTTCGCTGTACCGGCGAGTCTGTCTAGCTTCGAAAGAGAAATCGTTTCCCGATCAGAACAATTAGGATTTATTCCGTACGACACGCCCGACCATTAAGCTGGTTCGTACGATGACGTCGCCGAGTCGTCGTCCTTTCTTCTAGCTGAAGAGTGCAAACGTCAAGAACGAAGTGCTTGACTTTGGCGTTTTGCGTGCGACGAGCGAATTTTTTTCTCTCTCTGGAACGGCCAGGGGGAAAAACGGGGAAAAAAAAATGAAAGTGCGGTCGGGTGTAGACGTGACTTCCGGTAATTCTCTCCTCCTCTAAATTTCTTCGTATTTCCCAGTCCAAAGTCGGTTTCAAGAAGTTCTGTTTTTTTTTTCTTTTTTATTAAAAATATACGTGACGCTGTAGCATAATATTAATTGAATAGTCTTCTAACACCATACTAAATAGGCCGACAATATATATATATATATATATATATACTTATCTAGGGGGTGTCAGTGTCCTTTTAAAAGAGTACTGAATCGAAACATAAAATATACCTCTGACGTTCAAAAATTAGTTAAACATGATCAACTCTCTACTAATGACAATTGCGAGCTTGCATTTAAAAAAGACGGCTGTATTTTTCGGTCTAAATGTTCGACTCTAGCGAGCGATTCAAAATCAGCCATCAAAGAGTGCTGTGCATCTCGGGATGTCCGTTGCACCCGCGACTTGCCCGCGACGTCATGGGTCTCCCTAGGGCCAAGCGTAGCGTAATTATGACCGTTGACACTTGGTGGCATCAACGCGTTACTACCTCGCTTAGGCAGAGTGCCCAAAGGCTGTAACGTATCACCGGGAGATTGCGGAGCAGGCAGAGTCCTGCGCGCAATGACAACACGTAGTGCGTCGTCTGCTCCGCGACTTGGCCGATATGGCGACATCGTCAACGTCGGTTTCGGGCGCGAGCTCGCGGCTCTTTGAACGGGACGACATCGTCGCGAGCGCCTAGGGTGCCTCTGTTATATCGCACTAGGCGAGATGCTGGTAGATTTCCTACCTCATGTTGTCTAAGGTGACAGCACCATCATCTGTGACATTGGTAGGACAAAGTAATTGCTGCTTACTTGATTTACCACCGACTGATCATAACAACCAGACTCGGCGAGGGCGCCGGCTTCACGGATAATTAAATATCGCTTTGGAGGCACCATACCCGTTGGCATCCTTCATTTAATAAAACGAGCAGGAAAGCAGGCAGAGCCCGGTGAGTCAGCCCGGCGGTGGCATCACTCGAGTATTTTACGCAGTGCATCGAATCGATAGTGGTGTTACCGCAGCATTGTCCCGCCATTGCGAAGAAACACGTACACCACGACAATTTTGCGGCATTCCTTGTCACAACAGCGAACACTAAACGAACGATGGGAAGGAATCGGTGTAGAGAAAGCTTGCGCTGGTCTCGAACGGACGCGATTTTCCATGCGAAGGCACAGAGCAAGAAGTGAACACGACTGTGGAATTCTCATATCGTCACACAAAAACAAAAAAAAAAGTAAAATCCCTCGCATCGCCGCCATTTTACAACGCGACTTGTCTCAATGGCGAGCACTGTACGAGTTAAGAACAGCGACCGACATTGCTTTCGTCGGTCTCGTCCAACAGGGGTTACGCGATCGAGCAGGCGGGGCCACTTAGTACGTCGACGGCGATTAAGTTGGACGGCGACACGATCGCTGAATTCTCATATCGTCGCACAGAAACTACCGCGCACAAAAGCGGATACCTGCACAACTCTGCGACGTGAACCCGGGTAACCTCAAGAGGTCGGCGTCCCTCGGCGAAAACGTCGTTAAAAGCAGAGCGCGCTATGTTTAAAAATATACGTAGTTCATTAGCCCCCGACGTCGGTGACACCAAAGAATGAGTGGAAGCGATTGGCTGGAGGAGTGAATCCAAGGTAGCCAACCGTGCTTTGGCTTTATTCACAAAACCTTGGGTATTACCTTCTGGCATAGGCAATCGGTACTAGTAAGCATGCTTCCCATACAGTGGCGCTGCCTTCGGAGGCCGATTCCGTCACGACACAAGCTTTATATATAACCAACAACCATGTGGTTTTAGAGCGCAGCTCTTAGGCGCTCGTTTTCGGCTTGAGCGGCGTCGGCGTCGGTGTCGCCGTCAGCGTAACCGCGCGGTGCATTATGGGTAAATTTCCCCGCTAAATTTAGCGGGGAAAATTCCCCGCTAGTCTAGCGGAAAAATTTCCCCGTTAAATTTAACGGAAAAATTTCCCCGCTAAATCTAGCGAAAAATTTTCCCTGCTAGATTGAGCGAAAAAATTTCCCGGCTAGATCTAGCGGAAAAATTTCCCCGTTAAATCTAGCGGAAAAAATTCCCCGCTAGATCTAGCGAAAAAATTTCCCCGCTAGATCTAGCGGAAAAATTTCCCCGCTGAATCTAGCGGACGGAAAAATTTCCCCGCTAAATCTGGTGGAAAAATTCCCCCCTCAAATTTAGCGGAAAAATTTCTCTGAAGCGTCGCGTGACCCCCCCCCCCCCCCAATGTCACGTGACACGCCGAGGTCACGTGACCCCCCCCCTCCCCGAGGTCACATGACCCCCCCCCCTCGCTACCCTTCCCTACTCCTCCTCAAGAGCTGCGCTCTAATCCGGCGTTACAGGGAGTTGTAAACGGCTTTGAATTTTTTTGGTTATAGTTTAATTCTTAAAATATGTTTTCTTGCGTTTTCCAACAAAACATTGATCTTTCCCGCACGAAAATGTCAGATATGGCCCTGATATATTTTATATACGGCCATATATGATAATATAAGCAGTCATATATGGCCATATTCCGCCATATATGGGAGCAAATGCGGCCGTATTTCGCGGTATAGACCATTTCACCCTCCCCCGCATGGGCGCTGCCATCTTGGAATCACGTGACGCGGCAGCCATTAGGTTGCTTCAACTTGCTGCTCCGCTCTCCCCTCCGCGCCTTGCCGGATGCGTTGTATTCGTGTTTGTCGTCGCGTTTCACCGCGCTTTCTTGGCTTACTTCAAAAATTGTTGTACGATATGTCTACTCGACCAGTAAGACGTCACGAGGGCTCGAAGGTCCATGTGATAACTGAGGTTTGTTTAGTAATAGTGGTGGAACATTCTCAGTAAGAAGAGCGTATATTCATATCGCGCATTTAGAATCGGAAGGCGTCAAGCGCAAAGAGACTATCTGTATTTTCTGAAAGTATCGTTCTCTGTATTCATAATATATTGAAAACAGTTTCTTTTGATTATGTGAGGACAACATCAGGCGATTTGTTTGTCTATAATATCACACCTACATGTGAATGAGGTTCTCAATGTTTTTTTTTGCGACGTAAACATTCGGTTGGTCGGTTACTTATGAAGATTAAGAAATTGTATACCGTGCTCGCTCCCATTTTGACAGTAATTTAAGGGATTTATTGATTATATTCATATAACCGGTGCCATCCCCTTAGTTTATTTTAACATAAAGGTTGGGACTTTCCGCGCAAGAAACTTCCACAGACAACTTAACAGTAGCGAGTTTTAGAATAGCGTGCACAAAGAAATAACGTCGTTTCTATTTGCAAATCCAAAACGCGGTTCGGGTTCGGCGCATGCGCAATAATGACGACTTTTTTTTTTTTGCGTATGTTGTTCTAATTTTTGTCAGTATCTGAAATCCGCAAAATTTCACGCCGAAAAAAAAAAACAAAAAAACGTCTGCATAACAATTATTTGAGTCCAGGATTGTCGATATCGAATAGAGGTTTACTTTTGGTGGCTGGCGACGCCGAAATTTACAAAGCGAATCTGTTCAAAGAAATAAATATTTGTTCACACAGGTCCGTGAAGTGGTGTCTGGTGTTAGAATTCAACCAAACTTTCCGAGGTATTTCTCCTCCTGCGCCCTTTAGCTTTATAGGGCCCAGTTTACGGAAGACATGCCAGATTTAATTTGACGGGCCTGTCACTTATATCATATCTTGAGTAAGCGAATGTTCATATAAAATAATTTATTTCTTAGGGCCTATATCGCGAAATGCTGCTTACGAATACTTTAGCTGGGTGGATAATTTAAGCAATTTCCTTCTCGGCATGTCAACACATGTTCTAGTACTGAATAAAAAAAAAAGAGGCCGAGGCGATACTACTTGTTTATGTCAATAATCTGCGTCATTACACGATACGTTTCTAGTCTGCGAAGTTCACTAAAGGTTGTGTGCCCACGAAAACCAAACGGTGAGTAGCAAACTCGCGAGTTCATCTGTTTTGGCCGATTCAGCACATTGCTAATCAAGCTGTCGATATGCTTAATTTTTACATTTCACGTGTTAGTTTCTTCATTAGTCCGTTTTCCGGGAAAGTGGTGTCATCGGGTACGGCCGTAGGCCATTGTAATCTCCCCTGTACATCAATCAGGCGTTTCGCAACCGACCACAATCAGATACATCAAAGGAGTTGGTAAAAGGGAGCCTGCACATTAGGCTAAAATAACCTAGTAGTCCTCAAAGTGGCTCAATACCACTGTTTCATTGGTTGTGTGCAACAAGGGAAATATTTGTATCATAGAATTAAAAAAGAACAACGTAAAACAGCAACATAGCCGCGTTCACGTTGAAACCGAAACCAACCGAATTGAAGCAACCTAATGGCGCCGAGTGCGTCAGCGCCCTCTACGCGCCGGTGAGGCAACTACTAAAATGAAAAGGTCTATAAGTGGGCAAATACTGCCAGATGTGGCCGTATAAGTAGTATAGGTGCGTAAATACGGCCATATATCACCATATACGCGTGCAAATGCGCCCCTGATAATGATATATAGGCCCGTTTCGGTCGTGCAAGCAACAAGTCATATGTACTCGCTGAGACACTAGTTGATTGAACTATATTGCATGAGTCTCATGAAATTGGTTAACTATTGTTAACATCCTTACAGTAAAGTTATTCCAGGTATTTCGGCCAATTAATCAATTGCGCATTTTGAAGATTGAAAGTCAAATGAAATTTGGTTCTCTGTTTGATGTGTGACAATATGGCGAAGTGCGATCGGAAAGCGAGTTAATCACATAATGGATTTTAGTCGCAGCTCTTAGGCACCCGTTTCCGAGTTAAGCGGTGTCGGCGTCGCCATCGGTGTAACCGCCCCGCTAAATTTAGCGAGAAATTGTATTGGTACGTATGTCACGTGACGTCCATTTTCCCGCTAAATTTGGCAGCGACACTAATTTTGTTAATGTTTGCCCGCTAAATTGAGCGGGTAAACACGAACCGTTAGCATGGTGAAGATGCAAAACGCGCTACTTCGTCGTCCCGAATCCTTTTCCCTTTGAACGGCTGCGAAGCCGTTGCGCCCGGAGTACAATACGCAGCTCTTTCAAAAACCGTTCGCGCAGCATCGCATCCGTTCGTTTGCGAGCGTGGGCGATTCATCGTGTGTTGAAAATCGGAAGATGTGCTGCCCGTAGTGTCTTTTATGTCTAACTCTTTCATAAAAAAATTTGAAATTTAAAAACACGAACCTAACAGTGTACACATAATTTTAAATTTATTGGTAAATAATATACATACATATTTATTTATCTATTTATTTGTGGACATCGTGCACAAAAAAAAGTCGCGTTTATTTTTTAATTTAACATTATAATGTGAATTGTACAGCGCGAAACATAGTATCTTCAAACTCGCATTGTTTTGGGTCACTTTCGAGCTGGACAGCTTCTTGGGAAGTTCAAAAGCTGGACTTCATAGAGCTGTCCTGTTCACTCGGTATTGACAGCAGGGTAGGCGCTACGAGTGTCTTAGGCCAATCGTGTTTCCGGTTAGGGTCACGTGACTACAGTCTAGAAGCTGGTGATAAAGCAGGACATGGCACTTGCCTGGAGCCCCAAGGCCACAGATAGCATTCACTGCACTGTCAACCTTCGTTACAAGTGACAAATTCCCTCGTTGTGACCCCATAAGATAAGCCTTTTGTTCGCGCAGTCCCGTTTTGGCCTCTTCTTCTCTCTCTCTCCCTAAGCTGAAAGCGTGTTAGAAGGTACGTGGTAGCGTACGGTTTGACGGATGACGCATTAGCCGATGGCTATCTCGTCTTGGCGTCTCGGCGAGCTGGCACACGGGGCCGCCGCCGACCAATCGCCGTCTGGCCGGGCTCGCGGCGCGACAATCGCCCGTACTAGGCCGGGAGCCCCGAAGGTGCGCTCGAAGCGGGGAAATGGTGTTATGTAGCGATAGGCACAGGGCATCTACTCCACGAATGGGCAAAAGCCGATGCAAAGGCGTGCGCGAACCTTAACAAAGGTAGAAAAGTGCAGTTGCTCGCCTCTATGAGATGCGTGCCGGAAACTCAGTCATCCGCGGTCGTATCCCTCTCCTCCCGCTCGTACTTTCTCTACCTTCGGCGCGACAATCGCCCGTACTAGGCGGGAGCCCTGAAGGTGCGCTCGAAGCGGGGAAACGGCGTTATGTAGCGATAGGCACAGGGCATCTACTCCACGAATGGGCGAAAGTCTGTCTCGCGGCTCATGCCGACGAAACGATCATCGGGATACCGGGTAATTGCTACAGCCGAGCGCGGCACAGTTTACCATTGCTCTCGGTGTGGAGGGTCGAAGAGTCAACCGCCAGCATGGTGGATACCGTTTTTTGTTATTCTTGCAGATTTGTTTTAAAAGAAGCCGTGAAAGCTACACTTATGCGGTTTGTACGAGCGAGTTATACGCCCAGGAGGACGTAATGTAGTTTGCTAATCTTTGCGATAAGTCGGCAAATAATTAAAACTCATTACTTAACTTTTAATTAGTGAAAATAGACATATGGTTTCAATTAGAAACTTGCTGAGCGTCGTCCAAAACCCCTAAACCAGTAATTTTTAGAAAGACTTTGAGCGCGTGTGAAGCGAAGTAGTGCGCTGAAGTTACCACTCGTGGACCGGGTACAAGGCTGGGGCTAGATAAGAGACAGAAAAATTGCGCGGGCGCCTTACCGAAACCGCTAGCGTTGTACCTCCTCCACGAGTGGTAACTTTAGTGCACTTCTCACGCGCTAAGAGGCTTTCTGAAAATGGCTTATTTAGAGATTTCGGACTACGCCCAGCAAGCTTCTCATTGGAACTGTATGTATGTTTTCACTAATTAAAACGTTAATTAGTGAATTTTAATTAATTAGCCGAGTAATCGCAAAGATTAACCCCCACGTAATATCCCCCTGGGCGTATAACTCACTCGCAGAAACCGCGTAAGTGCAGCTTTCATGACTTTTTTAAGAACAAATCTGCAAGAAAATAAAAAAAAAACAAAACAAAAAAAAACCCACAGGATATGGGAAGCAGATATACCCCTATTTGGCAGACCCAGATATGGATATATAAAAAATAGGGCAGATCTGGCTAGATAAGGCTTATATAAACTGATGTGCTTGATATGGCCAGATCTGCCCAATGTTTTTATATATATTTGTTTTTTTATATAAGTACAGATCTGCCATTTTCGTAAGGGTTCTGAGGTTCTACCGTGGACTACGTCATGTTGAAGCAAATAAATGGGCGCCATAATTTAAAAAAAATCAGGCCGTGGCTTTAGGCTGGTTCAGACATTTCCGTTTGAGTCTGATCGACTGCGTTGCAATCGTTTGCAACCGCTAACGATGAGAAAACATATTCACTCCACCTACCGGGTACACTTGGAGCACTTTCAATTTCCAAATATACGTATAATGTGCTGCAATGAACGAGAGAACCTCAACGATAGCCTTCTATCTCAATAACGAGGAACCACGTGCATACCCTACCAACGCTGATGCAGTAGAATCATATAGGCAGTACACGTAGCAATAGAACACGCTTTTCTGTCAGGAACATAAAAGAGTGAGTATTTTCACAAAGTACCGAGACACCATCGATGCATGCAGGATACACCTGGCAATCAGTTCCTACGATCCGACGAAATATGAATATGGCCGTTTTTGCCCCCCCCCCTCCCCCCGGAAACGTGGCATTACCACAGTCATCGGATGTATCTCCCGGCCTCATCGGCACCCAGGCAAACGAGATCGCCAACGAAGTCGCGAGAGCGTATGCGGAGCGCGAGTTCGTTTGCTTCTTTTGAAGGGGTTGTGGTAACGTCAGAACACCGAGCTCTGATTGGCTCTGATTGAATGATAGTGGGTACACCTCAAGGCAGTTTGCTCTGGGGTCAGACCACTATCCTTCCAATCAAAGGCCAACCCGAACTCGGCGTCGTTTTGTCGTCAGCGCAACCCCTGAGCAAAAAGCAGACGACTTGTACTCCGCATGGTCGTGCCCTCCTCCCCAAAGCCACTGATCAATTTCTGCTGGACCACAAAAACTCCGTCGTATGCGACATTTTTGAAGAGTAAAACACCCGCCGACATCACCGATGCCAAGGGATGCATCGAGAAAGATGTGCAAAATAAGCTCTCTAAAGCCGGAGTCAGACTGCTTATACATCATACAAAAGACAGACTGCATACAGATTCGAACCCTATAGGACCGAAGCGCTCAAGTTTCGCCGCTGACTACAGCGCCATTCCAGCCCCTGGCGGGACGCCCGAATCCGAGTGGCTCGTTGTTTTTCGCCTCGCTTCTCCGTCGTAGGCGGTCGGATATAACATTCATTGCAATAGAGACGATATAAAAGCCCGGCTAGCACGAATATTTCGTTGTTGATCGCAGCAACCTCCGATATTGTTGTAGTCAATCCTTAAAATTCTACCGCTCCCCTGAAAAGCCGTGCGAGACTCGAACGGCGCCAAGCCTGGACCACGTCGGTGCTCCGACAAAAGTAAGTTTGTCGTTCGTTGAAAGATCAGTTTTGCTGAATACGCGGGAAGAAACTAAAAATAGAATTGGTGTCAGAATAGAAACAGAATCACTACCGAACGCGGGAAAGTCAGTTGGCAGTGCCTGCGTGACGGAATATTTGATTTTCGTGCGCGTCTGTCGCTTCCCTCGAGGTGTTTGACGGGGCTTCGGTCGCGATGTTGGATCCCTTTGGCACGAATATTTCAACTACAATCACTGGCAGGGTGAGAACGGCAGGGAGAAGCTTCAGTTACTCCAGCACTAGCTTCCAACCTTCGACAGGGTTTCTATCTCGCGACCGTTGAGCGTTCACGTGCAGCCACATCGCAACGAAGGGCAACGAAGACGTGCTGGAGCTCGGCCGTTCACAAGAGACGCCCTGCCTGCCGTTCTGACTTTGTCAGCATACTTCTAGCTAGGGGAGGGGCTTTTGGGGGTTGCGATGTGTGTTTCTTAATCGCTGTTCCCGTTTTTTTTTTAGCTGTTTATAGCCATCATGTACGACGCTATAATATACACATGCATCCACCCCCCCCCCCCCCTCCCAAACAACACACTCAAGGAATGCACTTCCAAACAGCCTCAACCAGCCAGCCCCCCCCCCCCCTCCTTTTTAAATAAAAAGAAAGCCTGATTACGTTTTTACTTGCTAGGGACAATAATAGTTTCTATTATTTCGTGTCGATTTTCTGCTGATCACACCAGAGATCTTATATTATTGATTTATTTTTCAGTGGGGGCGGTTCAGTTTTGATTCCGCCAACGTCAGCGAGGATCTGCAGCGTGCACTTCGTGAACACCTGCAAGGACAACGCTGAGGCTCATCCTGCAACAAGTTACTAGACGAGATGCCAGCTGAAATGTTTAATAAAGACTAATTGCAGGCAACCTACCAACCGTGTAGTTGCTCGTGAAAGATTCTTAGTTAATTTAAATTAATATTCACTCCCTCGCTCGAAGATACAGGTGACCTTTCCTTATCTATGTTGCATTCTCTATATGTGCCCGGTTCTTAGCCAGTTAAAAGTTTTTAAAAGTATTGTTAGTTGATTGGCAACTTCTGTAGTCTTTTTCGTCTTCGAGTTGCACGCTTTGGTTTAGTCTGTACCCCAAGATTCAATATAGCTTGGCTAAAGATGGATAAGCTTAGGTGACGACTGCTTTCTCACGAACTGGGAGACATCTTTCGTGAGATCCGGAATATCTTGAACAGCTGATCTGCCGTGCAAGATCTCTGAAATAGTCGGGGTTCTCGGCCCTACAATTTCTTGGACAGTCCTTGCTTCTCGAGATGTGTACATTATCTACAAGTGTCCTGCCAGCCATACTTCGAGTCTGTGCCAATGTCACCGTGTTAAGAGCATGAGAAGAATTTTTATATTGTCACAAGGCTGTGTGTTTACCTACTCGTGATTGTGACAAAACTCGATAAAAATCTTTTTCACTGTCAACAAAACACTTCTGAAAGCGTTGCATTATGCTGCTGTACCATATTTTCCAGACTATAGTCCACAGGGGCAAATTTGGGGTAAAAAATAGATTGTGCTTAGATTGCACACATACGGTGCATCGTCCGCACCTGGTGCTTAGTTGTCACGAATATCCTCTCATAGACAGCACACCTTGAGAAATGTCTGCTTTCTTAGTGCAAAAAGAAGCTGGTATTATACATAAATTATCATTAACATACCCTTTCATTCACAAAATCCGTCTCGTCTCGTCATAATCAACGATATTGAAAAACAAAAATCCCGCATGGTCCGCACAGCCTAAAATTTCCACTTTTAAATCATAGCCCGGAAAATATGGTACATTCCTGGAAACGCTTGAAAACATGCCAACATGCCACGAAAGAAATTTTATTCAGTGAAGCAGCAATGAAACACTGACAGGCATGGATTATTTTTCCCGAAAATAAAAATTGTTCCACTAATGACAACCTATCATGTGTCACTGGTGTTTTCTTTGCTACACAACATTTTCCTCCTAAAATGTCCCACACAGTAAAGTATGAATCAAGCCCCCACCCAATATTTGAAAATCTTGCATGTGGACTGGACAACTTGAACCTGAAAGAGAAATGAAGTTTTTTTTATAAATCCATCCAACTGAACATTGTCATGAAAATTTGACTAAAATTATGTGCAGCCATATGCATAGCAGACATTTATGCTGGAGATTTAGTCTAGGCTAGCCTCTTTTCGTTTTCAACTGTTTTGCCCTCTTTTTGACAGAATCTCGCGGCACATTATTGTTCAAACTCGCAGAAAAAGTACCATTAATCAGCAGGAGCAGGTCCCCAGTAACTGCAACCTACTGCCTCAGTGAAGTGGGACAAAAAAAAACTGGTAATAAATCTACGAGGCGTTTGTTCAGGTCGTGCCCTGGCGTTTTAGTTCCCTACTGCTGAGGCAGGCTGATGAGGACGCGTGTTCAACAATACTAATAAAATTACGAGCGTCGGCACAATGCTCGCACCGGTCCGCGACTCCAGCCCAGCGAGGACCTGCAGTCTCAACTGTACGCAGGGGACTTATCTCTTCCCGGAATTATCACCCTATGCCCGCACGATCCCCGACACGTTAATATTTCTTCGACCTGGGCGAGCCCGAAAAGCTATCCCACTCGTAGCTTCTAGTGCGAGAACGTAGTCTGTCGGTGGTTCAGCGACCGAAAAATAGTATCCCGACGTCGTCTAACAGGACTCACGAGAACAGTGGTTCATTGTGATGAGTAATCTTTAAGGCACAATGTTATTACAGCGCAAAATTTAAACAAGTGACGCTCACCTGCTAAGTTATATCGTAAACGCCGCACGGCCGGCACGGCCGTACTTGCGAGGCGGACCCGACTCGTTGGCGGGGAAATCAACCGCCTTCTCGGTGGAAGATGCGTATTATTGAAGCTTTTCTATCGTTTCATGACTCACCATGAGAAATAATTCTCGCACGCTTTCTATCCTTCTCTCAATCTTCACCGTACGCTCGAAATACCTGCGACGCCAATGCAACGCTACGAACACGACCGACGCGACACGACCATGTGTTGTACTGCGGTGGCGCTACCATCGCAATTTCGAAGCGCCCCCTGGTTGGGCGAATCGATTCTATACACCGCGAGATCCGTGCTTCGAATACCGCATGGCAACGAGTTCAAGGAGAAGGGTTTGGATTTGAGCTAGTTGGTTGAACATGTTTAGGGGTTAAAAGCGCTAAAAACGACGGACGAGTAGAAGAGACACACACCACAGAGCGCTACTTGCAACTGTTTTTTTGTTAAAAAAAAACAAAAAAAAAACAGTTGCAAAGTACCGCTCTGTGGTGTGTGTCTCTCCTACTCGTCCGTCGTTTTTAGCGCTTTTAACCCCTAAACGAGTTCAAGGAGAATCTTGGCACGCCGCATTCTAACCACGGATTTGGCGGTGACTCCTGTTTGCAGACTGTCTTTTGTATGATGTATGACCTGTGTGACCCCTCGGCTTAAGCTGTCTTGAGGAGGCTTCTGAGGTAACCTAAATATGGCGATAACTCACTCTGTGGGCACTAAACACCCTAGAAATACATAAATCATAATTACCGACGCGCTGCCGATTTCCTAATTAAAAAAAAAAATCAAAGATCGAACACACCGACGTGATTTCTGGCGATGGGAGGAGCATTTTTACGGCAGCCAGGGGGACATGGCCAACGAAAACTACGAGAACATGACATTTCGTTGAGATTGCAAAGGCTGTTATTCCAAAAAAGTGCTTTTGTAGATGATAAAAGCAAATATGAGTTATAGTAATTTGTTAATTTTTCGAGGAGAGGGAACATAATACTGCAATAATCGTCTAAAAGCAGCACACTACGATTTTTTTCTTTTGTTGTCTTTCGCGGGAGTGAAGTGTCTGGTCGTCGGCTCTAGAGCGTGCGCTCGCTGGGTTGAATCGTAGTCCAAGCTGTATGAGCAACGAGCCGCGTGCTCACCGATCGGAGGCGCGAGGATCCTTCGCTTGCTATAGGAGGTATTCACTGGACGCCATATTTGAGGGCGATGTTTAGAGCGCATGCTCAGAACGAGCTCACATTATTAGCCTGCTAAGACCGGCAACCTTGATGGTGCTAAATGCACGCTCCAAAAGGACTGCGGAAGCTCGCCGTCAGCACGCGCTCAGCAGCAGCGCACACGGATATGGCCGCCAGTGAGTACTCCCTATTGACTGACAGTGGTCCTGGTTTCGGAACATACATATGCTCCTCCCATCGCCGAAGATGATATCGGAGTGTTGCTCTCTTTGATTGTTTTTTTTAATAGGGACGTCGGCCGCGTATCGTCATGATTTAGGGATTTCTAGGATGCTTAGAGCCAACAGAGTGAGTTATCGCCAAATTTAAGCGATCTCAGAAAACTTCTCAGGGCACCTTTAACAAACTAGTTCGGTTGGGACGAGTATTCACTGAATTCAGAAGGCACAGAACACTGCTTCTGAAGAGGGAGAGAACGGGAAGTGGGGCCCTCATATAACGCACACACCCAATAAACGAGAAACCACTACAACAAGATGATGATGAACTCGAACTTCATCCAAGAGATTTTCTATACTGCAAGGAGAACAGATTACCCTACACCAACGTTACTAAAACACTCGGTTGGGAAACTGCCATAGAGAATTGTCTGAAAACGTGGCCCCGATCTGTCCTCCAGAACCGAGCTAATGACGAATACAACGCCGCCATTTCTCCCGCAGCGGCTACTCGAGGAACTGTATGTTACTTCTATTTTGGCTTTAATCGGCCATTTTCGAGCCGAAACAGACACAGCGGAAGAGGTTACAGGGGTGCCACCCCCGTCTCCCCAGCGGACGCGCCGCGACTTACTACCGAAGTTAAAATGCACCTAGGTCGGGACGCGCCACCTGAAAGCACCGCTGAGGCATGGTTGCATAAAAACAATATTAATTGTGCCGCAAAACCCTGCAACCCAAAGATTTTAAAAACATCACGCGCCCATCATTTGGTACTAAACTCCAATAAATTTCATACAAGAAGAGTCTTTTCCGTTTGTTCTTACGCAAAAACATGCTTTCTAAAAGCTCAAAATGACCACAGTACAAACAAATGATAAAGAGTGGCGCTGTGGTCGTATTTAGCTCGGTCTCGGTGGACGCCAGCGGCCCAAGTTTCGACGGCGAGTTTCCCAACTGAGTGTTCTAGTAACGTTGCCCTACACCAAACAGCTTCTTTGGGACTGCGCGGCGCGCACTTCAGAGGAGAAGTAAATAAAGCAATATCATAATTTTAGAAAGAAGCTCACAGCCGCGAAGAAGTGATAAAGCCGACGGGGGGCGAAACCGGACGTCTGATTATGCTGATCTCTACAATTTCCCTCCTGGAGAGGAAGGAACCAGCACAATCCTCTAGCATACCTTTTCCTCTGAAACTTAATTTCTGCTTATGCTGTGTTCGGAAGCAACGAAGTTTAAACCAGTCTAAACTTCGTTTTTGATTCCTGCATAATCTCATATGCCGTGCATACATCGATCGGAACGTCTCAATGCGTCAAGAAAATGGCGGGGGCGCCACATATTTCTGGATAACTCTGTTGCTGAGTTGGCGCCATCGGACCGTGATGACGTTCCATGGAGGCGGACGAAGTTGTTTGCGGGCCTTGATTCTTCTATTTCATGTCGGGCTTTCGCACACCCAGTTTAGCCCGCTTCGGCGAGGCTGCCGCCGCAGGCTGTGTGTCGACCACAGCCTCGCACGTGGCCCTGCAGGGGCGATGCCGTGTCAGAAGGGCCAGGACGGATGAGCTGACCGAAACTCGCGGGTACAGCGGCACGCCTCGCGATCGATCCCGGCCACGTGGCGGAAAACGCCCAGCCGCTCGGACGAGGCGCGGAAGCGGGAAATTGAATTCACGGACGGGACTTCGGAAAAGCGGCCCAGGACAGCTCGGGCTCGATGTCCGTGACCCAGAGGATCCGTACTCTGTTACACTTTACAATGGACCGCGGCGGTCGCTACGAGCCTCTCGGAGCAAATGGTATGTTCGTGTCACGTGACCTTCGGCAAGTCCTCAGGGATTTGCAGGCGCCTAGTCACGTGGCGCGTTCGTAGCGCTGGATTGGCTGGGATGGTCCGTAGCTTTCGCTGCGGTCCATCTTATGGCGAAATTGTGACTTGCAACTGGAGGACACGTTATGTTCCCTGTCAATGTGCCAACCGACTTCCCTAGCGTCAAACGTACAGATAAGGCAGGAGTCGAAACATATGCGGTGCCTGGAACGCGCCTTCAACTGGCGTGTTTTGCGCATCTTAATAAGCGGTCTCTCGATTTCCGCCCCATGACACCATAAATGTGTCACGCTGTCGCCGGTCGCGATCCTGGCGCTGTTATCGCAGCGGTGGTGGATGTATGGCGGACACCTGTTCTGCCGTAGGTCGCCCTCCTGTTTGATTGTCCACGAAAGAAGCTTTAACAGCCATGGGACTCCGCGACGACTTTTTGCCGCTACTATCCCGACAGCACGACAGGCCGGCATCAGTGAAGTCATTTGTTGCCACTTCGGGACCATAGAGTTATTATAATGTACGCTAGAGGTTCAACTGGCGCTAGTGTCTATGCGACTTCCGGGGGCCAATCGAAGCAGACAGCAACCGGTCTACTTTTGCGGTGCTCCTGTGCATTCTTGGGAAAACTCGCGTGCGTTTTGGCTCGTCGCCGGAAAAGAACATGGAACACTTTTGCTATTTTGGCCGTACCGAATAGCATGTATACCCTTATTAACACTGTAAAACTGTACTTGTTTCAGTTACAGTAGTTTTCTTCATTAGTGAACGATATAAAACTTCGCTATGTTTAAGACCCATACCTCTGTTCCATAAAGGCTCGTTCACACTCTTGCAACCGAGTACGACCGAGAGAGACAAGACCGGTTTCTGATCCTCTTGCGACCTCTTAGGACCGGGCGCGCTGCTGCGGAGCTTGTCCTAAGACGTTGTAAGAGGATTGAAAACCGGTCTTGTCTCTCTCGGTCGTACTCAGTTGCAAAAGTGTGAACGAGCCTTAACAGGTGTGTGAATACGAGCGACGATTCTAAGCAAAATAACAATCGAAAGGAATGTAGAGTATGTTTAATGTTCACCAGCATTCCGGTGGCGCCTATATATTGCTAATATTCCCGTCTTGTCAATACATGAAACTGACCCCGTCGTGCATCTCTACATGGCTTCCACATGTGCTTTCGAGGTTTGTGCTTACCTCGGCAACTGTAAAGGGGGAGGGGGGGGGGAGGGGGTATATCTGAGTGGTGTGCTTGTGTACGATTCGACGGTGGGGGGCAAGGAAGCGTAGCGAGGAAGTGGGGGATTAGCAGTGGTGGCAGTGGCGGGTGATAAGTCAACTGCGTGGACGTTCCCATGGACGCTGTGGCGCCTAACGCATGTGCATGTATGTTTGTGCGAGGAGGGCTGCTGACGTGGACTGGACGGGAGGAAGCGGCTTGACCTCTTCGGGACTGTGGATGTCGGTTGGGACACCGGAGGGGGGGGGGGGGGGGGGGGGGGGGGGGGGCTCGCCTTTTTAAACGAGTGTCTGACAAATAAACCTTCAGCTGTGTTTGAGATGTTGTGTTGTGGTTGTCCCCTTCTGTGTTCCTGAGTCTCGGCTTTTAATACCATTAATCATCACCAGCTCGCTTGTTTTTTTTAAGTATTATTGCAGATTGTAAAGAAGTAAGTACGTGGGCTATGAAGGGTGTCTCTTTTTATTATTTTCTATGCCTGCTTGTTATTTTCTGTGCCTGGCAGCTTTTATCAAGCACTTGTTTTGAGAAATTTCGAGCGTGCGGGCGATGTTTTCAACGTAGAACAAGTATCTTCGCACAGAGCAGGAAGAATAAAGCCGTACCTACTTATTGAAGATCGAACTATATTACGTGGCCTTTAATTTATGTTGATCGTCTACATGCACAGGAAGTCCCTGATCCAGTGTTACCGCGTATTTCTTGCCGTCACAGGCTCTTGGTTTTTCAGATGTCCTTCGTTCGTTTTGGCACGTTTATCCCCAATGCTAAAAAGCGCCAACATCGTGTTCTCGGTAACAGCGTCCGACAGTGCACAAAAATAAATGTACGAAATCCCGGCCGAGGTGCCCGGAATCTGACGGAGGCTTATTGCGAAGAAGGCGCCGTGTAACCGAGCTTTCGGTTGCACCTAAAAAGATCCCCAGGTGGTCTAAATTAATCCTCACTCCTCCGCTGGGGCGTGCCAGATGCCCGTCGTTGGTTCGGCACGGAAAACCGCCCAATTTGACTTGGCATATACGAAGCCGTTTTTGCACCGGTCGTAATGCAATAAATTTGAACGAAGAACGCCGTAACTGACCAATTATATCGTCTGCGTGACTGAGAAATGTTCCAATCTACCTATTACGTACGAAGTATTCGTGATTTTTTCTCTTATAATAGAGTGCAGAGAGAAAATGCACTCGCTCTTTCCAATATAAATTCTTTACCGGGAGTCAATTTCCGACTCGTTGCTCAATTTGCCACATAAAACTAGCGCCAGATGAACTTCTAGCGCACATTATAATAACTTTATGTTCGAGAACACCTTTGACGCATGCATGCATCGGAATCGGACGCTGAACACATCAGTTCAAGACGCGTTTCACGCATCATATACTGGAGACGCTCGTCTATGCAACCAATGATATGGCGGTAATTTGCTGTTGATAGCGCACGTTCTTGCAGATAGTGTTTCATCTCTCCGAACGTGATGTTTAATCATCGTCCTCAACAACGAGTGTAAGCTGAGAAGCGCATTTTGCATTGGTATAGCTAGGGTGCGCTGGAGTGTAGGTAAGCGTGCTTCTAAGGAAAAAATACAAGGACCGCGCGTTTACTTTTTTATTGACCATGAACATGAAGGCAATCGGTGCTTTATTATCATCGAATGAAAAAAAAGAAAAACGAATAAGGAGATTTAGGCCTCTAAGCGTCGGCTTCTGCTTCGGCATGCGGGTCAATAGTGATGTTTAAATTGGAACATGCATTAGAAGATTGCTTAAAGGGTTAAAGGCTGAACTCCATGGAACGAATTATGTGACGAATAATTGGCGAACGCCGCCCGACGTCACGCTCACTTTGCGCGCGACGTAGCAGCCACTGTGTTGATTCCACGCGCAGAGCAAAAGCCGTCGGGCAAAATTCGTCGGTTATTCGCAGCATATTCGTCCCATGGAGTTCAGCCTTAAGTCAAGCGAACGCTGCAGCCAATCGTAAGCGAATAGGTACAAAGAAAAGACGCTCTGGGATGCAGTGCATATTTTATATTCGCTCAGTGGTTCAGCAAAGATACCATTTGGGTGTGTGTGTGGGTGAGGGGGGTGAGAGGTGATCGTGATGTTGTTTTAGCCTGGGTAATCGCTGGGCCCTGAGTTTCCTGAAATGGTTGGGGTTAGGACGAAAAAGTGAAAGGGTTGTGGTGGGGGGGGGGGGGGGAGGGGGGATTCTAAACAGTGTTTCGTATCTCAAATTTTGATGACTGCGAAGCTTCTGGTCCAGGTAATTTCTCATGTTCATGCGTATTGCGAGTGCTTCTTTTTTTTTTTTTTCTGAATCCAAAGCGACGAACATGAGCGTGCTAGGCCGTGGAGATGGCACGCCTAATGAGCTTTATATTATTAAAAATTGGAACAGTGAGCTAGCTGTTACTATTTGTACCGAAGAAAGTCGGCGGTTGACAAGGCCGGAAATACGTTTCTACCGGAAAGGGAAGTCTACACGGCGACGCTGGACATGACGTTACACGTGCTTTGGTATACGCCAGGCTCGGCGGTCTTCGGGGTAGGCAAGGCTTGCAGATATGGGTTTGCGACTCTTCACTTGAAATATAAGGACATGCCCCAGTCCTGCCCAGCTCAGCCGATGGTATCCGGGTCGCTAGAAGGGAGTCTACCAGCTGCGCGGTGCAAGAGCGACTCTTCGCCACATGGTTTGAGAATGCAGCCGGCTCGACCGCAAAGCCCAACCGCTACTAAAAAAGATCACCAACCAAGCGAACTGGGAAGCTGTACTTCTCTGCACCGACCTTATGGGGCAGAAACAAGTTGTCAGACTGGCCGAGGACGCCGCAGGAGTTCGAGGGATTCTGGCCGCCGCCTAAGGGGTGGTTGGGAGGAGACTCCATAGGTCTCCGACGAATCGTTTAGTCTGTCCGGGAGCAATATAAGGTTGTTCTCTACTACTACTTTTATGGTGTTGTCATGAGACCTGACGTTTTGAGGTCCGTAGAGCTGTCGGTTATTGATGTTTAAAAGAAAACTCCCGGCGACTTTTATCTTTAAAGTCCTGTGATACATAGAACGCAGTATTTAAAGAGAAACTGAAGCGGTTCTGTATTTGAATAAAACACTTAAATTGTCTGCATTTAGCCTTAAGCATCACGAATATCAAGATTATTTGTTTCAATTGGTTGCACGGAGGCTGCAGGAAATAAATTTCAAAGTACCGCTGAAGCCCCTCCTTCCCGGAGCATTATGTCGTATATGAGTTTTTTGTAGACTCCGCTTTCGGGCATCTTCAGCGTCTATCAAAGGTACGCACGCGCACTCTCGCTATTTTTTGAAAAAGGTCAGAAAAATCCGTCACGACTGGTGTCAGTGCGGAAGAATATTCTCGGCACGATTGCAATTGCACGCGCTGTCCACACGAGCGACACGCGCTTGGCGGCCGAAAGGTCCTTTCATGACGTAACGACTGGTCGGAGGTTTTTCGTGTTTAGTTACATCTGAGGGGAAAACGAACATGATATTCAAATTTACAAGATATAAAAAAAAGAAACCTCTAGAATTCACTTTTAACTCGTTTTAATTTTTAGAAGACATTGAACAGTTGCGTTTGAGAGCCCTTGGGAACGTACAGGCGCGTCTGGCAGCGTTGCATCGAAAAACGAAAGCGAGTCACCGGCACATCTCTGCTTCGTGTGAAGCGTGGACTCCGATTCAAGGAATAGCCTGGCACGCAACATACGAAGCAGGTATGTCCTGGTTTCTCGCAGCCGCAACGCGCTCAAGCGCAGCTCTGAGTAGGGACCTTTAGACGGTCGTTTTGCGGTGTAAACAACGCACTGCCTATTTATATTCCCCGCTAGATTTAGCGCTGAACTTGACATTACAGTTTTAAGTCGTTGTGACACGCGATACGATGACGTCAGGTGACGTGACATCACAGTGTGAAGCCGTGGTGTCACGTGATACCCCGACGTCACGTGACGTTGATTTTTCCGCTGAATTTAGCGGGGAAATGCGCGGAAGGATGGATGGATGGACGGACGGCGGACGGTCAGGCGTCTGCGATTAGGGGGTTCCGTTAAAGGGCTTTGATGCTTTCAATTGTATTTTTGTTCAGCAAATCGTAAGCCAGCCACGATATACGCAACTCTTTTAAAACGCAAAACGTTATAGGTCCAAGTTACGCGACATAAGCGTTACTTTACGAAACTATGACACAAATCCGGCACATGTCTGCTAAAATGAGTGGAACACTAAGTCCCCTAAATTTAGCTGTGTATGCCGATTTTGTTTTTTTTGTTGCTCTATCATAACGCCTTGCTCATAGAACTTAGCCCTATATAACACGTTCCGTGTAATATCGATAACAAAGCTTCGCCGGGTTGCGTGCTTCTGAGTCGCAGGGTGTGACTCAATGTCTGTATACGGAGAGAAACTGGGGGCGAGGAGGAGACGAGAGCTCGAAGACGTCTGAGTGTTGAGCTGATCTGTGGGTAGGCTATATACCCACTGCCTCCCTCGATTCAGAACAACAAGAACGTCGTCTGCTCCTCGCGCGGTGTCTCGCGTCCGAACGCTTTCGAACAGCGAGTAGAGTCAAAAGAAGCTCAGATTCCGCGCCTGCCCACTGTCCTTGCAATCAGAGTTCGGTGTTGTGACGTACCCGCGCGCTCTCACTTCCTCGTCTCCCTCAGTTTCTGTCTGTATGCGGAGCGTAACTTCGTCTGCTTCTTGCACAAGGGTTGCGATGATGTCAGAACGCCGATCTATTATTGGCTGATTTAAAAACAAAAAAGTGGATAGACCTCGAGGTATCTAGCACTGAGGTCTACCGACTATCCTTTCAAGCAAAGCCAATCAGAGCTCAGCGTCGTTCTGACGTCACCGCAACTCCTGCGCAAGAAGCAGACGATTTCCTCTCCGCGTTGAAATCTGCCGCATTTACAACGTACGCTAATCTGACGCTGTGTAGCTGCACAGTTTCTAAATCGCCGAACAGGGCAGCTTGGGAAGGCACCGGGGCGATAAAACGACAGTATCGCATTATCGCCTAAAAAACATTTTCTTCAAAAAACGCATATTGAAAAGAAAACTAAGGTGTTTGTGTACTTAAAAAAAAATTTTTATTGTCTTTAATTGTCTTCTAGAACTATGAATACTAAAGTCATTTTCCAGATTCCATGCTTCGAGCAGCCCAAACATTCTCAACGTTAGCGAGAGCGCACGAAAATAAAACTCCAGACTCGTGGCAGTATCTTTCACATTGTTATTTTTTTTTATTTGTGAAACGGAATAAATATTTTTCTTCACTACGACCATTTAACCCTAAAAAAGATTAAAAAAAAAGAAACAAAAAAAAAACAAAAAAAAAAACAAAAAAAAACTTCGACAATTGAGCGTGCGTGTTACTTTTCCTATCTACCTTGTTAAGTACGATTAGTTTTTGTTTTCCACTGGTAGGGCGCTTCCCTGGCCGCGCCTTCTGCCCCGGTATTTTTAAGTAAACCACGCACGCACGTTCCACCGGACATGAGATCGAGGGACAAGTGGGTAGGGCCGAACGCGAAGGAGCGTTAGACCCTTGACCCGCCGTAATCGCTTTAGACGAAGCGAGCGCGAGTCAACTTCGTTTAATGCAGAAAAATCGCGTAATCGGCTTTGTCGCGGTGGGCAAAGGGCGTGACAAGCTCGTAAAACTTTATTAAACTCTGGTTCGATCGAGCCATCGTTTAGAAAGATTAGGGACAAGGACGCTTAAGTGATTTGCCGTTTTTTTTTTACTTGTGTTTTTTGTTCTTGTGAGGGTTGCAGGGGGTGACATTGAAAATTTTGCTGCTTTACAATTTGTTTGTTAACTTTCTTCCTTCCTTTAATATACGTAAAAAAAAAAAGAAACACTCTAAAAGGTAAGTCTAACTCTCGTACTGCACTGTAGTTAGTGACAGCCTAAAGTCACACTGCCGATAATCCCACGAAGGAAAAGTCTGCGGACACTGGCTTAGGCGAGTTCGGTACGGTTGATCGAACGCCGTTTGATCGAAAAACGTTTTAAGCTTCAATAAAACGGGCACGTTTTATCGAAGCTGGGTTTAGTGAAAGCGGAGCGACTTTTATGGAAAAGGGGGACGCTTAAAAAAAAAAAAAAAAAGGCTAGCGCGTGATTTACTGAGGCGTGTTTACCCAAGCCCTTGGCCCTTCTTTTTCTCTCTCCCACGCCGTAAGCCATTCGAGACGCAGAAAACAATTTTCGCACCGCCAAATCCCGAACTGTATTTCTAAAAAAACAAATTAAATAAAAAGAGGCTTGCCCCCCCCCCCCCCTTTTTTTTATACTGTGTTTCTCCAGAAAGGGATTCTATAAACGGGATCTCTAAATCGACGTTCGCTAAAATGAGCTTCAGTAGAATGGATGCCTCCGACCTGAGGCGTGTCTCTTTTTAGTATAACAATCTTGTAAAATTAATCATAAAAAAAATGCAGACACGTTTGAAACATTCATGTGTATGAAGTAAACATGCCTCGAGCATGGTTGAGGCATGTCCGTAGACCATTCTGTCACCCTCTCTGCAGCAGATGCAGGGAGAGGCTTCAAAGTTTCAAGGTTAATATTATTGACAGGTGATGCGGTACGCAAGTGTACCGAGCGGAACATTTTATGAGAGTACACATAGCTGCGCGTGTGGAGACAGAGTCGTATCGCTATCGTTGATTCTTCAATATACGGGTTCGTCGTCCTGGTGGCGTCTTTCTGGTTTGTCAGTTGACCCCCTTCAGAAGTGCCCGCCATCCGTTATCTGCTGTGCCATTTATACGATTGCGGCCGTATTCTTGCTGTGCACTCTGAGCAGGCATTGGACGCGAGTGCATGCGTCAGATTTTGGCGTCGACTCACAAAATGGCCACAATATATGGCTGCCAGGGCGTTACGCCAACAGGCGCCCTGGGCGAACTTTGCTTGCGGCCTTACCGATCCCTTATGCTTTCTATGACACGTTTGAGTACGACGGTGATGCGCTCTGTACGAGCTATTTTGCGACACCCTTTTGAGCAGCAAAACATTTTTTTTGGGACCCGAAAAGGTATTTTCTGAGCGCAATTGTACGCTTTACCCTTATTCAACACACTCCAACCGCTATTCTCAGATTTGTGTGTTGGCCTGTCTAACTAAACAATAATGCCTCGTTTGTCTTTCCATTTCTGTGAAATCACTTGTTGGCCACCATTTCACAGCGAGTTTAATTACCTTTGACGACCTGACTGCAGCCCCCATCAAAACAATAAACGACCTGATATGTTATCCTTTTTAGCATATATATGTAATATAGTCCTTGAAACAGGCGTATTTCCCCATAAAATGTAAAAAAAAAAGCTAGGATTTGTGTCAGACATAAAGGAGGTGCACTAAGTAATCAACTATGTGCCAATTTCGATACTTCTGTTATTTCCGAAGGTCGCTGAAAAAGTGAGAAACAGTAGGTTTTTTTGAATATTTATATGACAGAAGTATCATAACGCCTTGTCAATATGGACTTCAGAAATGAAAATCTAGAAAATCGGCTCTGTTGAACATAAAGGAAAAAGTAGTCAGTAATATGAAGTCTCGCTTTTACACATTCTGCATATTTTTAGACTTTCGCAAAGCGTTCGATTCTATAAAGCATGAAATTCTTACAGGAAAATTACCACAATATGGAGTAAGGGGAATAGCTCTTGACCTTATCGAAAACTATTTATTCGATAGAACTCAATTTACTGTCCTGTATGATTTTAGATCGCAGATTTCCTGCGTACAGTACGGTGTCCCACAAGGTTCCATCCCTGGACCCTTTGTTATTCCTAATATAAATAAATGATATTGTTAACGTGCGGCTTACTCCCTATATATTGTATGTTGATGATACTAACGTGTTCTTTTCCGGAGATAATCTGCAAAAGCTTGAAGAAACTTCAAATAGCTGGTTTAATGAACTATCTGTATGGTTAGACCCTAATCAACTAGAATTAAACAGGAAGAAAACATAGTATGGTATTAATTAGATAAAAAACCGTTGCAGTATAAAGCGCATATTCGCTTTCTAAATTAAACAATAGGGTCTATGACGGCACATAAATTTCTTGGAGTATGGTTTCAGGATTTTTTAAGTTGGACAAATCATGTAAATAACCTAAGATGTAACATCTCACGTTTATCTAGAAAGCTGCGCAAACTAAGGAAATTACTACCAAACTGGCTCAAGCTACAACTGTACTTCGCTCTTGTATATCCTCGGTTACAATATTGTCTTTTAGTGTGGGGCACAACAAAAATAAACACTGAAAAAAATATTCCTTTTAGAAAAGAAGGCTGCAAAAATTACCGACAATTTAGGCTACATCGAACATACAGTACCCTTATTCGAAAAATACAAGTTACTACTAATAGAACATGTCGTCTCACATAAATTGGTGATCATAATTTTTGATCAGATCGAGCATGAAGGGACATATTTCTTTGATTACTTATCTTCATAAAACTGCGGATTACGATCTGAGGCGTACCAATTACACAAAGTCAAACGTTAGAACCAACTATGGAACTCAAAAACTAAATTACCGAATTCCTAACCTACTAAATTGTACGAATAGCACAGTAGTATAGAAAAATCCACGCGTTCAGGAAAAAAAAGTCAAAACATATTTCCTTGAAGCTGACCGCCTTCCTTAGATTATTGTAAGATAATGTAACTTTTATGTGTGCTTACTGCTAATACAGTGCATTATATGTCTTCCTTTCATGGTGTTATGAAGTGTTCTGATATGTTAACGTCAGACGTGCGTTGGATGACATTGTTGATAATGACGATGTTAATGTCAATAAATGCAGTTTTCTCTTTTTTTTTCTTTTTTTTCTATTTCTTGGTTTTTTGTGACGCATTGTTTATTAGTTTATATGGATGATATTTATCCGAATGGTTCACAGCTGTCTATGTTTATTTTAATTGTGTTGCTTAATTATTGTATGCTGTTTCTGTTGACTGCTATTTGGGGGGGGGGGGGGGGGGGGGAGGGGAGGCCGGCGGCCACGTCGGAGGGCTTTTTTGCCTTCCTTCGCTGCAGCCCCCCAGACACATGTATGACACATGCATGTCTGAAATAAACTATTCTATTCTAAACACTCATCTAGAGCTGTATAGATCTGTTTCAAAGCACCGGGCAGCAAAAAAGGTCGTGTCAAAAGCCCTTCCTTTTGTGATTGATTACGAGCATAGGGTGAGCATCTAAGGAATAGTTACGATTAAGTATAAATCAAAAGTAAACCAAATAGTATTCACTAAATAAAGCTAAAATATTCTAACATTGAGGACCACATTTTTAAGGTTTAAAGATTACAACGAGACTGAAATGCAATCATTTGGAACAGCATTAACGAGAGCGAGAAGATTGTTTCATGGTCTATTCAAATAGACAACGTTTTTTTTTTCTTCCGGGAGTCCCTTATATTGAAAAGCAAACTGCGAGAAAAATGCGTGACTCGTCAACATTCATCACAGCGGGTTAAAACAATACCTATGTAAAAAAAAAAAAAAAAAAAAAACACACACACACGAAAGAAACTTATTTTTTCGTAACGGTTCTCTTAATATTTACGTAGGAAACAGTTATTAAAACTAAGCCCCTCTCAAAACACATACTGTCACAGTAGGCGAAAGGACAAAAAAAAAATAATAAAAAGAAAAGAAATGCAGATGACCCGAAATCCCATAAGAACAAAAATCACGAGCGAACCTAAACAGCCGAAAGATGACCTCGCCATATTGCTATTCATGACTCGGATATTAGGCGAGAGAACGCTAATAGACGTGGCCTTCAGAATGAACCGTACAAACACACAAGTATAGAAAAAAAGAAAGAGAAACACGACAGGAAGAATGGCGGCTGTCCGTCCACGGTGTGCGGAATAATGCAAGACGAGACATTAAACGCCGATGGGATTTATCTTGGGAAGTGCGGAGCCCGGTCCGGCGCCCTGGGTCGCTGCGAGGGTTCTATTCCTTTCTCGTGCCGCCCACCGGCGCGCGAGGGGCTTCGGAGCTCGAGTCATTAGCTGCCCGGAGAAAGAGAGCGAATGCGCCTCACGCTCGCCGCCACTAATAGGACTCCCAGGGCCCATTCACGTCGCGGCGCCCGGTTCGTCTCGTTAACCATGCACGAGCGGCCTTTGAAGTCCGATAGATCGCCTTCGCGGTCACATTGCGCCTTCTCTGCCACGTCGGGGCACGAGACTTTGCGAAAGACCGTTTAACAAAAAATGATACATCTTCCTTTTTTTTTTCTCTCTTTTTTTTTTTTTTGCTTTGTGGAGTTGAGAGACTTGTAGAGTTGTTACAGTATACCGAACCCGTAAATTTCACCACAAACCAGCACGTGCCGCGGGGAGCGAAAGCTCGCGCCGCGGAACTCAGGAGGAATGACGGGTTGAATCCCCGCACCCCGCTGCCTGTTTCAATCTACTAGGTAAGCATCGTACAACACTGCGTGCGGACGTGTATCGCTACCGCGTGATGCACGTTTAAAGGGCATCTCCGCCGTAATTTTGATGGTCACCGATTTCTATAAAATTTTCACCATGTATTTGGATGCCCTTCCTGAGCATGTGTACAAAATATATCGGAAAAATATTAATTTTTTTTAGAAGAAAATGAATTTTGAAATTTACATGTACACACCCAAATCACTTGCTGCAGCCCTACTGGCAACACTGAGCAAGAGCGGCACACGGAGGCTGCCATGATGGCGCTGACGTTGCCGTGACGTCACATGTTGGTGAAGGTGCTTGCTTTGTAGCTAGTTGGTGCTAGCGACTGTCTGCTTTTTGCTTATGTTATCGGTTTATACAGTTATGTAAGAGCGCGTAATGGCGACTGGAGGAAATTGGTGTTGTGTGTGGAAGCGTCGCTTGAAAACACGGTCTACTAAAACCGTCTATTGTCACACCCCAAGATATAACAAAAAGTGCCTCCAATTAAAAGGCATAACGTCGATCAGTTTTTCTTGGCGTGCTAGCAACAAAAGCTGCCTTACCATTCCGCTTCGGAAGCGGCATTTGGGTCCACATGGCGGCGGATCACGAATGCAGCCGCCGCTGGCGGTTTTCTCGGAGGCGATGCCGGCGGATCGTATGAGAACGGGTTATCGTCATCGTCCTCAACATCTAGCAGCATATCCCCATCGTTGCTCGATTCAGACGAGCCTGATGAGTCCATTTTTATCCGCGGCACGAACACAAAACAGTCACCTGCTGCCAGGCTGGCCAGGCTCAAACTGCACACGTGCGAGTGTTTATACCATATGTGACGTCACGTCAAAATGGCGGACCAGTCGAGTAACAAGCTAGTTTCGGTATCGGTTTCAGCGTATTTTAACGATTATAAATTATGTAAACAGTTTTTTAATGATTTAACCGCTGCTATAGGCTAAATTTTTAGTACCCTTTCCGAAAATATGTTTTGATAAAAACGCTCAAATTGACGGCGGAGCTGCCCTTTAAAGATCCCCAGCGGCTGTACTGCACCGGCGAAATTGCTCATCTACAGCTGAGAGACAAGTCGCCCGTTGAGGCCGACTAACTTCCGGCTGTGTAAACGTACGCGCAACGTTTATTATTATCTTGGCAGGGAAGCACGTGTTTTGTAACTATGTTCGTATATCTCCATATAATAGGGACGCAAAGCCGTGTTTACGAGACGGCCGTCGTCTGATCGCAACCTGAAATGCGGACAGGCTTCAAGCCCTTCTCTCGGAGATCGTCGAGTGGAGAACCGGTGGCCGACGAAGTATATCCCGCGACGTGTTTAACATGCGCCAGTCGTCGGCCCTGAGGAAAGGTCGTATATCTTCCGCGGTCGGCACACGCCCTTCAGCGGACCACTTGTGTTTCCAGGCTAGACGGTCTCCCGGGAAGAGACGACGGCGGCTGCCCAGGGAGGGCTGGATGAAAAACAACAAATAAAGCGTCGCCTATTTTTACTTCGTAAAGCGGCGCTGGATATATCTTTGCCACGGACCGCATTTTAAGTTAAACGTTATTCAGCTTTTCTTTTTTTTTTTTTCACTTCTGGTTACGTCGTGCTGTTTGTTTACACAGGAAAACGTCTTTTGACGGCAGGATATAGGTTAGTTCCTATCGAACTAAATTGAACTTTCTCGGTTGTCTGGTAACAACTGTACCTCCCTGCTAAAAAAAAAAAAAAGTATACGGTGGAAAAGCGTGTTAAAATGCATCTTTGGCGCGTAGGAACGCAGCGAGAGGCACGCCAATCAGAGGGCAACACAACGAACATGCAGGAACTGATGACTGTTGACCGGTTGAGGTCGGCGATAAACAAAAGCCCGTTGGCTCATTTCGCGGGTAAACAAACGCACGAGGTACGCAAGGAGCAGGCAAACTTGCACGCCGTACATGCGGGGTGCAAATTCGTCTGCTTTGCATAGGGGTTCCGAAAAACAAAATAGTGGGTAGACCTCGGAGCATCTAGCATTGATGTCTACCCAGTATTCCTTCAATCACAGCCAATGAGAGCTCGGCATAAGTCTGACGTCACCGCCACTTCTGCGCTAAAAGCAGACGACTTGCTCTCCGTATAGCGTTGGCTGCGGTCGAACCTAAAGTGAAACGGAGTATTTAGTCCGAGTGCCAATAATCTTATACGAGTGATTTGCACGTAAAAAAATACAAAGGTATAAAACAAACCGGACCGCAATGGCCACGCATAATTATTGCAGAGAGGATTGACTCGCAACACCCGAACAACCAAGGGGCCAAAGCGGGGCACGATTTTGACCCGACTGCCGTCTCGGCGTTTGGCCAGGGCTCGTGTTCTCGCTGATTGGACACAAAGTTCCGGTCGAACGTAGACGCAGCACTCGTGACCAATCAGTGCCCCTCGTTGGTCTTCTCCGGGTGACACCGAGGGTTCAGAATAACGGCCGTGTTAAACAAGAGGTGTCGCCTTAGGCAGCCCATAGATTTCAGAGACAGAGTAGCTCAAACCAGAGCCGTATATGTAGAGAGTTTGGCCATTCGTTGGGAAGTATAGGAGACAAATGAGGAGGCGCCATTGGCCGAAAGCTGACTGGGCGTGTTCCAGGGCGTCTTCAGAAATTCGAATCTGACCAACCAGAAGCCGGAAATATTACCCTGGTGGTGGTCGCGAGAAACAAACCTGATAACTGCATTGAAGTAACTCTCGATGGCTGAAAATATGGTACACGTGATGTTTCAATCACGCTCATCCAAAATGATGGTGGAAGAATGCGACTAGCGGAACGATCGACATGATCCGTACGCCAAACGCCGAGGGCCGGGAATCTGCCGTCAAAGCGGTCACACACTGTCCGCGCAAAACAGAGTTGAGCGGCGCATTCGTTTCTTACATCTTTCTGCATGATCATGATGAAAACAACACGTGCACCCTATTTTCAACCACAAAAAGTTACTACACTTCACTCTTTTGCACTTTTTAATACCATATACGAACATAGACCTTCGATGATCGATCGGCTCAGAACTGTTTCTCGCTACCACCGCTAGGGGATTCTTTTCGGCTTCTGGTTGGTCAAGAGAGCATGCCAAGCCCTCTTTCCGAGTCTGCCGCTCGCCCTGGCTCTGCCCGCGCCTCCCATTGACCAAACTCTACATATACGGCTCTGGCTCAAACCACGAAGAGCCATTTGCAATTTAATGGCGGACACTTGCAGATCATAGACGCTGTACCGTAAACACGACCCGTAGGCCACGTGAAAACACTCCGGGATGGATGCTATCTGCTGTAGCCTTTAAACGGGTGGTAGCTTGCGCCACCTAGCCTAGAACTCTGTAATCTAGGTAAACTCTGTTGCCTACAGCTATACTGAAAGAAGGGGAAGAGGAGCAGAGAACAGCATTAGACAGGCAGGCGCAAGAAAATAATTCCCGACAAATATTGTTTTCTTTGGGGGGAGGTTGGGTTGCGGTTGTTAATTTGAAAGCCGTGAAAGCTATACCAATGCTCTTTCAGTGCAGGCGATTTATGCGGCCTGGGAGACATAATGTAGGGGAATAATTGTCACGATAATTCGGATAATTAATTAAAATATGTTAATTAGCAGTTTTATTGCAGCCGCACGCGAACTGTACAAACAGAAAAACAAGTACGACGATACAAAAACTATAGTAGGTTACAAGTCAAGAAGGTAGCGGCAAATGCCCCTCAAAGGGAATCATATACCCCTCCGCCACCTTCGCATCCAATGGCGTCCCATCGTTTCCGTGACGTCGCGGCCAACGCGCGAGGAGGGTCTTGCCTTTCTGTACATATTTGCTTTATCTTTCGACTTTGACTTAGCATTTTGGAAGCCACGAGAGGAAGATTAGAGTTTTTCCCCTCCGATGGAAACAAATACGACTTTCGGGGATTAGGTTCCCCCTCCAATGGACACAAAGGCTCCTTTCAGGGGCTCGGTTCCCCCTCCGATGAATACAAAGGTCGCTTTCTTAAAAAGTGGGATCGGAGACAAGTTGGAATCCATTGAAGAGGAACAAGGAGTGTTTCCAGTTGACTCTTCTTTCGGCTGCGGAGGGATTTAAAACGGGCGGATCACACTTGTGGGAGGAGCTTCTCCTACCTTCTTGACTTGTAACCGACTATAGTTACGACTTGTTGGTAGCGGAAATAAAACAAAAACAAAACAGATGTCTTGGAACCGCAGTGCAGCGGCTTGTTTAATTGAATTTCAAATAATTACGGCATGATCGTTTACTTTTTACTAAGAGATTCATCCCCTGAATCGTCCAAAATACTTTCAGATGTAGGACATTATTGAAAAAAAAGTCGACATGCTGGGAATATTATTTATTGCTTAGGGGCTCATTGAGAAAATCCGTAACTTCAAAACGTCGAGTATAAAAGGTGGAAGGGCAGAGCTCGTTAACTAGTAATCCGGTTAGTGTACGCGCTGCTGTATTGATTTTTGTATGTGCCGTGTATGTGTATACGCTCGTTGTATATACTCAGATGATGTTTCTGGTACGCGTAATGTATCTACATACCGGTATAATAAAGGTGCCCGAAGGGCAAAAATGACGTGAGGAACTGAAGAAAAAAAATTGTAGCACATGAATTCGGCGGTAACTAGCGCCACCTGCCTAGCTACTTGAACAATTAGACTGATTATAGTGCTTAACCCTGCCATCTGGTGGCGAGCAATTTAACCGTCTTTCTTGATTCGCCACGCGATAATTTCTGGTTACCGTGCAACAATGAGCCAGGCTGCTTCGAATTTACCCTTTTGAGAGTGGCTTTTGGTTTCGCAAATGGTTTATAACTCCTCCGTGATGTAAGGTGCTGAAAAAGGTAATGTGGCTCGAGGAATAGCAAAGGTAAGACGTTAAAGTGCGCGAAGTAACTGGGTATCGGTTGTCTCCGTTTAACATCGCAGTGTCGACGACGAGAAGACGGAGTGACTGCTTTCAAAATTCAAGTTTATTTACCTACGGGGGGAACCTGGCTTCGGAAATAAGGACAATTCGCAGAAAGCACATGTAACGCTTTTATTTGCTGCTCATATTGCTCCGTACACTAGACGCAGCATCCTCTGTAAGCATTATTGAGCTCGATTTGCTTGATTCGAGGCCGCCATATTGAGATGCAGACGACGGAGGAAGTTTTGCTCCCCTACTTTCAGGGACGAAAGTTTCTCGCTTTCTGAAGGAACATAGGCTACAAGTTCGTTCGTCCCTTTAGGGATGACTATTATAAACCCTCTCTTCTAAGAGTTCAGTCCGCTCAGGCTTGTTAGCTTTGTTAAGTGCGCTTCTCATCGCGCTCTTGTGTACTGCAGTGAAGCGGCAACCGCGAAGTAAGCAACGCAGTTTGTATGTATTGCTTTGCCGCAGTGCATCCGAGTGCAAAAGAGAAACCATTCCTTCATATCGAGACGTTAAACACCCAAGAGTCTAATATAACATATTACGAAAAAAAATAAAAAAAAACTTTGTGAGTGTTAATTTAACAGCTCTTAGTTGCAGTTAAACTTTTTTAATTAAACTGCGGCTATTATTTATGAGAGACTGTGGTGTTCTGACGATATATTATTCAAATTCGGGACTTAGGATATTTGCAAGAAACTTTGTATGATCTGCTCTATAGATTTATTTCTATTTGAACTCTGTTGTTTAGTTGTCACCTTTATATATGTTTAATCCGTTCGAGGTAAAGTTAATAGAATTAATAAAAACTAAATTAGGGGAAGCACTAGAAGAAAGCTTGGAAATAAGCTGAACGACTTTGGCTGGATTGTTTTAAAAAGTTATACCTATCGCTCACATGCCGACGTCTGTTATTATGAGTATCTACATACAAAATGTCATAAAATATCAATTGAATGAAAATATTTTTTTTAATCTGAATTAACAATTTTTGTTTTATTACAGCCTTTAGAACTTGAATGAAACATCAATTCGTGTGCTGAAGATTATTGTAACATTATTTTAGTAGAATATACTATTTAGTTTACATTTGATTTCGTACCTAAAGTGACCATTCACTGCAGTCTATACTGTCCTTCATCGATTAGCATCTTCCGACCATACCTAGAACTTCTATGTGCAATAAAACAGCTAGTTCTGTGTTTGCGGAAATCAAACCTGCCGTAGCACAAAATTGTGAATTGTAAAGCATGCACTTTTTTCAGTTGGATAGTTGGACAGTTGGACACGATTCTTAACATATAATATTCAGAGTGGTATGAATAAAAATTAAGCGCGTGCCTGTGCTCCAAAGGTAGTTTTTGCAGCTCCATTATGGACGTTTGGCTACTCCAAAAGGTTCTACAAAATTACTCGGGCTAATCGCATCACTATAATTGGGCAAACCTCGAGTTTGCATATGCTATGTGAAACGTGCAAGGAAAATTAATGTCGGTAGGCTATTCTCATCCACGTCTTTAGAACCGAGCCCCTACGTTTTGTAACATTAACATTATGGCTCAAAACGGGTTGCTTAAAAAATATTCACAAAAGGTTAGCTTGGGAGCGCGTGAAGACCTTGCTCTTCACGTGCTTTTCTGCTATACAGCGTCAACCTCTAACATAGAATACGCCTCTGGCCTGAACTTAGAAAGTTTCAGCGTGACTTTACCTTACATGACTTTTGAGCTCTCCCGTGAACACAGCTAGAAATAGTGAATAACTATGCAACAATTTAATTGGTTCATTATTGCATTGCGAGTGACGTTCGTAAAGTTCGTGTTAACTTTACGAATATGTTGGTGGTATGTAAACATACCACCAAAATTTGCGGTGCGGGAAGAGCCCTGTAGACTCGGCACGTCCAAAGAGGTTTCTCTTCTACGATGCCCAAGTTGATTTCCACGTGGAAAGTGATTTGCGCATGATGAAGGTTCCGGTGCGGAGGGACTGCTCACAAGTCCCGCCCATGCCAAAACAACGCCGAAAGGAATCTGCAGCGGAAATTGTGCAGCTTGGCCAAGCCGACCCTGACGAGTTTTTTTATCGCTGCCAATCTCTATGAATGAGCGCTGGACAACCATTACAACCCCGAGACAAAAGGGACAAAGCGAACAGTAAAACATGCGAATTCAACGCATAATAAAAAGGCGAAGGCGGAATCGCAATGGGGGAAGGTGATGATTAGCGTTCTTGGGACTGCAATGGTGGGCTGCCAACAGATTATTTGAGACCTCTTGGCTTGGTTACAGGAGGCCATGAAGCATCGCGGGAAGCTGACGAAGGGAGTGCATTTGCTTCAGGAGAACGCACCGGTGACGGATATGCATCTGCTTTGGGTTATGAAATTCTGCCTCTGCCCCCATATTCACCCATCTTGGCACCAGCGACTTCTGCCTTCTTCCTCTCATGAAGGAAACATTGCGTGGCAAGCGTTTCCAGGACGATGACGAGGTAATTATCGAGGGAAAACACTTCGGAGAGATAGAGCTAGGAGTACTACAACCATGATGTCTGCCAGCTTATCGGTGGACGGGAGAAGGTTGTCACCTTGCGCCTAACCTCACCACCGATTCTCGTGATCGAGGCTCTCTTTGTTTATGGTATTAGCGCAAGCTTTTCGAAAGTAGCTTATATGCTAATTCATCTACTAACTAGGCACGTTCTGCATAAAACACGCAAAAGATAGACGATGAAAGCATCGTTTCTTCTTGCTCTTGATGCCTCATAAAAAAAGGAAGGATACTACTTATGTACTTTGCGCATGACTCATAACGCCGCAATCTAAAGTCTTAAGATACTTTTTTTTTATTTTGGGACGGACAGGGTTAGTACAATGAGGAGCTTGACAATTCGCAATTTATATTTAGCTCTCAAACACAAGTACTCCTCCCTCCCCCCCCCCCCCCCCCCCAGTAAGAAGAACGGACGAGGGTGAAGATATACAAAAAATAGAAAAACGATCAAGACGACGTAAGGTGAATTCTAAAGTTTCTATTTATCCCGTGAATCTGAATAACGTCGCCGTCGGCGTAATCCTGAGGTCACGTGACCTTACGGTTACGCCGACGGCGACGGCGACGCCGCTCGGAGGAAGGAGTAGCAGACAGGATGAGGAGGTGAGGAGGAGGGAGGAAGGATATACCTTCCCCTCGCTACCCTGCCCTCCTTTTCCTCAAGAGCTGCGCTCTAATTCGGAGTTACAGAGAGTTGTAAACGGCTTTCATTTTTGTTCTTTGTTATTCTCACAATACTAGAGGACTCTCATCACAACTACTATAGTGGTGGAAAGTGCTCCCCTGGGACTCTAACCTAACTGCTAAATTTTGATGCCCACCAGTAAAAAGTAATTGTGTTATATGTTTGTGTAGACAGAGGGCCAGTTACCCCCAATAGGCGTCTGGTGTTAGAGCCGTTGATGAGAAATTTAGCGGTGCGGTACGACTGCTAGCCTGGGTCCTTTAACGTGCATTCACGCAGTAGTGATGCACGACCGCACGCCGGTACGATGCTCATCCAGATTGAAACGGGCAGGGGTGGGGATTGAACACAAACCTCCGCGGTTTCTGCAGCGCGAGCTTTCGATCCACGTTCTCCGATTTCCAGTGCGCTAACGGAAACGGTCACCGATTATTATTTTTTTTTCGTTTTAACTTCATTGTCTGCCCTTATGCCCGTTAGATAACCTTTCGAAATAAAGTGCGAAGAATTGCTCGTGTTCGGGCTAATAATGCCCGAGTCCCACTGGGGCGACAAACAAAAACAACCGGCTGCGACAGGCCTCCAGCACATGCAGCGTACTCGCGATGGTACTTTTGGCAGGCGTTTAGTCGTTCAGTGCCCTTGAAGTAAGCACGAGCGAGATTGCAAGCCCGCCAAAGATACCCTCGCGTGCATGATGCTCGTATTACAGTGTTCTCATATTTGAGCAGAGCCTCCTTTATTCTACAAAGCCTGTCAAATCGCGGACGACTCTGGTTTGAGGCTTGTCCCTGTCTCTTGTTTCTGTTTGTCGCTCTAGGGGGACTCCGGCATAAGGGTGTCGCGCAGTGTACGAGCACGTGGCAGCGTGTTCCGGGGAAAAGAAACTCACGTGACGCTGCCCCCGTTGCGCGCTTCTCCATGGAGCCTCGCTCCGGGCGGCTCCAACGTGTCAGCCGCTGCCTCCTCGTCGCCCTCCGCTGGCGTCCCGAGCCCCGCGTCCCGAACCCCGAGGAGGAGGACGCCGCCGCGGACGCCGGGGCTGGTTTCGTGCTCCGAGGCCGCCGCCGCACACGTGGGCGCAACGCCGGGCTTCCGACGACGATGCCGGCACACTGGCCTTTGCCGGGAGGAACCCCGAAACTCCGACCGCGGTGCCCCTCCTCCCCCGTTCCCCTCCCTCCTCCCTCCGTGCACCCTCTCTTTCTCCCTGTTATTATTTTCGCTCTTTTAGTTCTTTTCTACGTCGCTCAGTTCTGCTCCGCTTGTGTACTCCGCTAGCCGTTTATTGTGCTCGCATACCCCGGTCTCATATTTCAGTCGCCCCTGTGTCTAGGCCAAGTCGCCTTTGTGCCGACTGCCCGCTCACCGAGGTACGAGAGTAATGGAACCACGCTTTATTTGACCGAGTATTCCTTTGGTTGTCATATTGTCGCCGTATGAACCAGTTAATTAAATCGGTTAGCTAGTTAATGAAATAATTATTAACTCATTGAGTAATTAATTATTTTGTAATTAATTTATATACTCATTCATTTAGTCGCTAATTCATTTTTGTTTATTTTACGTGCTCATGGACAACTGACGCCTTGGTAATGATTCAGTAAAAAAATATGAAAATGTCGTTTTTAATTTTTTTTTTTTTTTGCGCTGGGTATTTATTGTTTAAACATACTTGGGACACAAGAGTACACGAGCAAAGAAAAAATATAAGAGCGACCTAATAAATAAAAGTAAGTGGTAAAATATACGTCGCACTTTACGGGATGCTGGCCATTACGAGGCTCAATGATTGTTTTACCTTGTTGTGGTGTAAAGTTCTGGTCCTGCTAAACGTGAAATGTCCCGCTTTTAAAATAGATATGCTTTTTGTCGCCTGACGACTAGCCATTGTGTGCGTGTGTGTGTGTGTGGGGGGGGGGGGGGGGTTGCAACCTGTGCCATAACTAATGTTAGGCTCATGGCGCATGGTTTGAACTTCTTGTACCCTCCTCCTTCTCACGTGGTTTCGGTGTTTTCTAACGACAGCACGTGTCATTCTTAATTATCACAAGACATATTCAACGGCCGAAATTGCGGCTTCTACTAGAAGAATCGAATGTTCCAATTTACGTTCAAGCTGTTTATCGACTACTTGCATCGCGGAAACGCTCCGACTCATGCATGCCTTCCGTTTCATTTCTTTAAGAGGGCAAAAAAAAAAAAAAAATTGTTTCAATCACAATACAATTCACACTCGTTGTAGCTGGTTTCCGTCACATCATAAATGTTAAAATAATGCAATTTATAACGTTTTCTGAGTTTTCTTTTTACTTACCGAAGTCAGCGAACCGTTTTCTCGATTAAAGTTTTCTGTAGTTCATAAATGATTCTGCGTAAACCTGTATTAAAAGCTTTTTTTTTATTTTTTTTAAGGACGGACAACGAAAACACAATTATGAGCGGTGTGACGGCTGTTTCTGATATATAATTCCCATTCAGAACGCTTCAAAAAGGGGGCAAAACAAGTGTAGATGCAATCCCACACTAATTCGCGGGGTCTGCGTTGTTCATCCTCTTTAGATATGCGGTTTCATTTTATTCCTAGTTGTATTTTCTTTCCAGACAGTTTGCCTGCGACATTTTCTTGTTTTTTCGTTTTTTTGTTATTTTTTACACGTCGATAAAAATATTGCTAGTGTCATTAATCGCGATATTTCTATGCGCGGCACGACAGCCGTAAGAGATAGAGTAGTTTTTTTTCAAGGTGTCAGAACTTTACCATTTTTATAACTAGCAGCTCCGGCACATTTTGTACCTCCAAATTTGTGTGGTCTTTTGTCATCGCCCTCAGCATAAAAACAAAAAAGAAAATGTTTTTTTCTTTTTTCTTACCCGCGAGGGAACATTTATCTCACACCTTCAAGGAGTGCGGTGAAACATTACCCTGAAATACCGCACTTTCTCACGAACGGCACGCTCAACTGCAAAATGGTGTGTGTGCGTGCGTGCGTGCGTGTGTGTGTGTGTGCGTGTGTACGGTTGGATTTTTTTACACGCGTGACTGATCGAATATCCCGGAGTGGACATCCGGGACTGCCTGATAAATACAAAGGAAGACAAACGGCCACACCTGTCAGTCGCTCGGAATCGGCGAGAACGCCCCCTATTTTTTCGTTTTTGTTCTTATTTCTGAAACGTCGCCTTTTCATTTCCGATGAGTTGGGTGTCGTCGTTTCTGGATTCAGAACGGGACGTGAGCAGGAGAACAAAATCATCCTAACGCTTAGGAAAAAAAAAAACAAAAAAACAGAAATATACACAAATAAATAGCTAACTAAACATATAACGAAGCTCGAATCTCAGGTAGAAGGACCGTCCAAAGGAAGATTACAGTCAACTTGTTCTGGACATCTAGAGACACGTAAAAACAAACACGCAAGAACGTTTTTTAATGCAAAATTGTATTCTTACGCTAATGCTAACTCGGATTTGATCTTGAAAAAAGGTATTGCGGCGTGGCAGGCTGCCTGCCGAACACCTGAGCCGCATGCTCCGCCGGCCGAACACACAAGAAAAAGAAAGAAAACAAGAGAAAACTGATGAAGCAAGAAGGAAGACTCTAATGGCGAATTCCACTTGTCGTTTTGGATGAGCTCCCACTCCAGATCTCGATTTGGATCCGAGAAAAGTCGCTCCGCCGATTTCGGCGGATTCGACCGGCAACCAGGCGGGCCAGCCCTCGGCGCACACACGTGACTTTCTTTCTTCCGGGGCATCTCGCCTGATCTCGCCCATCTCGGCTCAGAAGAATTCGCAATGGCCGCTCGGGAGGCGCCGCCTGTGCCGCCCGCCTTACTGCTGCTGCTGCTTGACGACAGTTCGTCGTCAAGTTGCTCGAGCAGCTTCCGGCATTCCGGAAATCTTTGCTAGAAGCTCCTAAGCCATTCCTGCGGCTCGTGCGTCGAACACGTGTTAGCGCCGCGACTGCGAAAACGTCTTCGAAACGACCGTGGCGGCTGCAGAAAGGGGATTCCCGGGCAGGTGAATGACGGGAAGGCATCCGCCGATCCCGGAGTAGTGGTCATATTCCACTGGGGATCCGTAGGGGGTGCGACCCCGTTCGGATCGTGTGCTCCATTCCGGATCTGGTCAGCTGATCCCGGCGCGCTCCAAAACGCCCAGTGGAATTCGCCATAAAGCGCTTCGAAAAGACTCCACCAACCGCAAAAATATATATAAAAAAAAAAAAGAAACGGTGCAAAAGGGGGATGTAGCGACGCTAGACGCGGTGTTGCTTGCCTGGAAGGCTAAGCCCGAAATTAACGTCTGCTGCGTTCCTCATAAAGCATTATTCGCAACTTTCACGACCTATAGGGGGCGCGCTGGCACCTATCAAAGTGGCTGTCCTCTGTATGATCCTCGTAAAACAGCAGTACGAGGCGGGGTGTGTGACGCGTAAGTAATTCTAGTTTTGATGCAAGCAGTATCAGAGCCCACTTTATTTTTTCACGCCGGGAAGGTGTAAAATGGCACCTTTATTATGAGGCCGATCATCCAGGAGGTAGGAAGCGCGATTCTCACACCGTGGTACCACTGTCGCTGAAAGTTGCGAATTCTGAGGGGGATAGTTTGATTGATAGATCGAAATAAAACTGCTAATTTTTGCTAGTATAAGCATCCTAATTTGTTTTGCAAACAAAGCACCAGGTTGCATCTTTAGGAGAAGTGTGATTTTTCGTGATAGAGATAATAATAATAATAATAATAATAATAATAATAATAATAATAATAATAATAATAATAATATTTTTTTTATTTTTTGGGTGCCCCAAAACAACCACATTGGTCTTCTCATTGGTGCACCAACACAAACAAACAAAATCAGCCAGTAAATGCATCGGCTCTAAACACGCTCACTAAAAAGATAAACCATCTAACACTAACATAATGATAAGGGCTAGAATGATATCATTCTAATCGTGACGGTATATAGAAATTGATGCAGATATGTCAAGGTGGGGTGGAGCGAAGGTATTATACATTGACCGAATCCGTGAGAGAGCTGAGGTGTTACATGGTGAGCGAACATCAAAACACGGTATCTGTTTACTCGGAATGGAATGTGAAAGTTCACTTTCGCAAGTGTTGCGCCGAATCAACTACGTCAATTGCAACCATACGACAGAAGCAAACTTGAGTCGCGACCTCACTACAGATTTAAATGAATGAGGGTTTCTGAAATTACGCGTCAGACGAGAAATTACCCCTAACACTAAAAGCATTGCCCACGACCCACGACACATGATATCTAAAATATTAAGCGCTGTCAAGACACACACCCAGGTCCTTTAACATTGACAGACTCTGTATTGGCAATCCTTCGAGATAATAAGTAGACTAAAGAATGGACGCCAACGGCAAAAAGAAATTACTTTTTTTTTGGAGGGGGGGGGGGGCGAGGGGGGGGGGGGTTAAGCAGCAATGGTAACCGGACAAAAGCTCACCGGACAAAAGCTCACCGGACAGAAGCTCACCGGACAAAAGCTCACCGGACAAAAGCTCACCCGTTTTTTCACACACCCGGACAAAAGCTCACCTGATTTTTTTTCGCTACCCGGGCGAAACACGGGCTGAACTAAAATGCGGACGCGATGGACATTGCACCATTTTTAGGTGAACTTGTGCCTCATCCTACGCAAGGGTTTACTACGGTAGATCGAATGTCATTTCGTCGAAACATTTTTTAGAGAACGGGCACGTTTTATTGAAGCCCGGTTTAGAGAAACCAGAGCCTCAGTTTAGAGATATACCGTTTATCAAAAAGGGAACGCTATTTAAAAAAGGCTTTTCTACTTCACGCGTGTATCACTGGTGCGCGTGTTAACCCAAGCCCCCTGCTGCGCTCCCGCCGCTTCGCCGGCGGCAGTCTGCGGCGGCTCATTACAAAAATGTTAACTCACCTGACTCATCCGTACACGCGGCTTCGCGGTGGCCGAATTCGCTAAAAGAAGGCTCATCGCCTTTTTTTTTCTAAACTTGGTTTCCCTGTGAGACCAACATGAAATTTTCTCTTGGTGAGCTTTTGTCCGGGTGTTTTAAAAAATGGGTGAGCTTTTGTCCGGTGAGCTTTTGTCCGGTGAGCTTTTGTCCGGGATTCAGCAGCAATTGACGTAAAGAGAGAGCATAAGTATTTATTAGAAACTATTTGGTCAACCAGCGTGTTTAGTAGCCATTTTATGGAATAAGAAAACGAGGAGAAAATTAACTTTGGATATATTACATTTAATGTTTATTGAAAGAAATATAATTTGGCCCTATAATGTAGAGCCTATTACTTCAAATTAACACATGAATAGGATGTAAATTATGAGCTTATAATAATAAAAAAAGCTTTTCTAACGGTACATTACTTTTCCATATGTATATTCGGCATATTTACGAGTAATCTGCACAAAAAGCTTTCTTTAAATCGCTGCAGGAATACGTTTACGAGTCAACGTCTTCGGATCCGGACGACTCTGTGCCGTTGTAATTTGTAGTTGTCCTAGAATAATAATAATACTAATAAAAAAAAGAAGAGCGGCACGCTTGTTCTGCATTTTGGCTCATCGATCAAAAGTGCGCGCTCCGTGATTGGCGAGGTCAGCAAGTTCTTCCTATCTTTTCTTGTTTTTATCTTGATGACAATAACTGTTGCTCGGAAGATTTATACAAGGGCTCCGTGGCAGCAGACGGATCAATGAGACTGCTAGCCATCCGCGCCGACGCCTTCCAACTTCCTTTGACGTCACTTGTTCCATGCGTCATACACTGCTTAGAGGCAGCGCGCGCTATTCTTTTTTTTTTTTTTTTCACGTTGCATGCTTTTTGTTACGCTCTCGCCATTAAACCGTTTATCAGACATAATCATCATATACATTCTTGCTTTAGTTATTTTATTTTTGTACACCCCAATTTTAGAGTTTGCTGAGGAAAACAGCAGACTGTATTATTCTCTCAAGTGTAAAAAAAAAAACACACACACACACACACACACACACAAACGCACTTTATTTTTTATAGTAACTCTGTCGACGGAGAGGAAGATCTTTAGCAAAAATGCATCCAAAATCCACGAATGCTTCGTAACGACATGTTACATTCTTGAAATTTTGAGATAGCTTTGACACTCCCCCTCCCAAACAAAATTCTGCGTGAGGTTAAAAAAAAAAAAAAAAGAAAAAAAAAGGAAAGCACCAAGGGGCGAAACTATAAAGGCGAGTTGGTTAAGAAACTTGATAATCTAAACCCCTAAGACAAGGAGAAACAAAAATAACGAACACGACAACGCGCCTTGTGTCGTCTTGTCCGTTATCTTATTTCTCTTTTTCTCAGGGTTTAGAATGAAGATAGTGACAGAGATACCTCGTCGGCGTCTCGTCGTATCTTGAATTCGTTGAGCTTTCTTGTATGCTTCCAGGCGTCCAGTTCGTCAATACCGACGCTCCGCTGAACGTCTCATGCATGGATGTTATGGTGCGTTTCCACTTGCAGATTCTCGGGGTGGACCCGCGCAGGCGGAAAGGGAATTTTGGAGCTGGGTGGCGGAATCGACTCGTCCCTGGAGGGAAATCTGGATCAGTCCGGGACATATATCCAGATTTCCAGCCAGCGACTAGTTGATTTCGTCACCCGACTCCAAAATTCACTTTCCACCTGCGCAAATTCGCGTGCTCAAATTCGCCTACGCAAATTCACCTGCGCAAATTTGCCTGCGCAAATTTGCCTGCGCAGATTCGCCTGCGCAAATTCGCCTGCGCAAATCCGCAAGTGTCAACGTGCCGTGAGACGCTTTTATTCTCCGTCTATTTCAACGTGGCCTTGCGGAACTGTAAGGTTGCGTGTCGCTTGCTTGAGGTTCTTGCTCTAGCAGGTTACGAACTCTTCTATCGTTGTAATTTAGTGAAGGCTGGCCGTGTTCGATCAACAAAAAAACTTTTTAAATTGTAAAAAAAAAAAAAAAATACAGTTTTTAATTTTTATGGCGCAGGAATTTAGGATGAAGTATAAGGAATGCTATGGTGACCAACACCTTTGGCTTCCAAGTCTGTTCTCAACGTCACTTCGACAAAAAAAAAATTCATTGAGTACATGGGTAAGTCTACACAACTAGCGTGACAATGTCCTCTTTCATAAATATGGGCGATCCATCGTTAAGAATAACGATAACCTACCTCTTAATCGTATCTTCAATTAAACGTCCTCTGGCATCACAGTGGTTGCCTCCCCATATGTTGTGCGCATGAAAGTCTCCACAAATTATAAACTGCTTGCTGAGGATGATAAAAGACACTGCTGCCCTCATTGCTGGTCTAATGGGGACACTAGAAATGTACACACATGCCTTTCCAGTTTGAACTTTGCAAGTCACATATTAAGGCACGTCGCAATACCTTGAAAAAATAAACAATAAGTAAGATTCCGTGTTTACGGAGTTCATTTTTCGTTAAACACCTACTGTGTTTTTTGGAGTTTAATTTTTTTTTGTCGACGGAGCTCATCGGATTTTATTTTTGTTAGATTCCCAATTCTTCGAAATTCGGAGTTTAATCTTGCCGCGTCTCCTCTTTTTCAAATATAAAAATAAGTAATATCCGGGTGTAAACGTATACTAGATTAAAGAGAGCGCGATTGTAATAATTATTATTTCTTCAACTACCTTTCGCATTAACTCCATTGCCATTGGCAATACCAATTTGTCTCACGACAAAAAATGAAAACCAAGTGTCGCATCGATGAATGTCGATACCTTCAAATCAACAGAATCTTGGAGGTAGTCGCTGGGAAGCTCAAATTTATCCCATCCTACCCACCAACCTATCCCGGGGCTACGCGAGGTGGAGTGGTAAAGAGGGTAATATAGAAGTTTCAGCTGCCCACCCCCTCGTCCCTTATAAAATCTCTACGGCTCATAGCTTTCAATGTTACAAAAACGCAACCACTCCTGCCTCTAAAGCACAAATAGTATGACCCAAGCTGGAAACGGAGACAGTGGCGCCTTTGTCATAACCCAGTACAACGACCTGTTATCCTGAATGAGCCCTGACGAGGTAGCCAGTAAGAACCCTTTTGCAAATTGTCCAAGAAAAACAAAAACAAAAAACAAAAACTGGGGTGGCATTTTTTAAGGACATTGACCTTGTGCCCTGACCAAAATTAAGAACCGTCTTTTTTCTTCTTTCTTTTTCTTCTGACATTTGTGCGCTAAAATTAGGAGTTGATCGAATAAATCTAAATTCACGAGAATTTCACCGGTGGGTGTTTTTTGGAGCTTTTCGGATTTATCCGAAAACACGGAAATTTAGTAATAAGGCAAGGCATTTGCGGACCCAAAGCATTGCGCGAATGTGGCTACTTGGTCTTTGCGATTTGTAAGTAACGTAGTTGGAAAGACGAAAATGATTCGCGCCTCAGTTATAGCCGGAAAAAATTATATTAAGGTGTAAAATACATAAAACAACCCTAGTTTTTAGGCGCAGTTAATTTATGTGCCACTAAATTATTGTACAACTTTGGTAAATCTCATTCATAATGAATAAAATGTTAAAAACGGGGACAAAAAGAAACACGGACGACCGGACAGGCGCTTCACAGCGCCTGTGCTGCCGTTTGTGTTCCTTCATTGTCCCCGTTTGTTCGCGCTTTTTAATCTTTTAATCCGTACGGAACAACTAGCCCACACCCAAGTTTTGTGCTCAATCTTAATTATGAACGGGAAGGCCCTTTTGCGCCAGTGAAATCAAAGGCTCCATGGATATAATGGTTTGTACTTCAGGCATCTTGTTTAACATTAAAACTTCTCGAAGGATTGCCTTCATTGTAGCAAAAATGGTGTTTGTATTGGCTCTCGTGTAGCCCCAAAACTATATGACTTGTTCCTAGCTGCATGTGGCAATATCATCCTGAAAAACCTAAATGATAACAGAACCATGGCGATCTTTAGGTACGTTGATGACTTTCTAATTCTTACAAGAGCGGAGGTAGAAGATAAAAAAACAATGAATGCAAAGAAGCCGCTTTATGATGCTTACAAAAAGCCGCCCAGAATTAGTATTCACACATGAACTAACCGCTAATAGGTCCATCAATTTCCTCGACCTCACACTGGAATTTAATGAAACGCACGTTTGTTGGAAATATGAAAGAAGGTCGAGCAACGGATTTCTTTGTTTTGCGTCAGGACATTCTAAAAGAGTAAAACGAAGTGTTTCTAATGCTGCGCATATATCGGCCTTAAACACATCGTGTGATCATACTATTGGCAAAGTTTTAACAAGCAAATTTCCCACCTACGCGATTCTGGCTAACCCATCGGTCTCCAGGTTTGCGTGTGTGGAAATATCTGCACAAAATTGAAGCGCAAATCAGCTGGCGCACATAGAAGAGAAACGACAAGAACTTAACGAAAATGCTCAATAGTACTTTACATCCATGGGGTAACCCATAAGTTAAAAAAAAGCCGCCAGGCAGGACATTAAGGTTGTCTGCTCAGCGCCAAACAAAAGAGTATTCTATGTGCGGTAAGGTAAACCGCAACACCAACCAGAATAAAATTTGCAACATCTCCCACAAGACACAATATGCCCCGTGTGAAACAGGGGTCGTTTATAACATTCCCCTATCGCGTGGCAAGTGTTACATAGGCCAGACTGTCAGTAATGGTAGGGCACGTGAGCATGCAGCATTTGTCAAGGGAACTACAGCGGGCCATCTACCAGCTCATTGCCGCATATGTAAATGCTGTGCAGATTTCAGCACCATCACCATCCCAGCAAAAAAACAAAAACCCGTATGCACGAGAGATGCTAAAGACCTTGGCTAACGGAGAAAATGATAAGCATACGTCCGCGTGCATTGTATCCAGCTCACCGCAAAATAAAAACAGTGCGGTGCGTCCCATCGTGCTAAAACTCACCAAAAATGAAACAAAAAACGGTATTTGCGGTGTGTCACTTTTTGCTGAAGTGCGGGTTTTTCAAACTGGCATTGTATGTGGCTCTTTTTTAATTTAATTTTATTTCATTTCATACTTGGTTTGTATGGGATGAAATGGGGCTCTCAGAATGAGACGAAAATAAGAACCAGATAGGTTGAAGAAGAGGAAGGAGCATTAAAACCGGAGTAGGTAGTCCAGCAGTATCTTTATCTCAGTCTCTTCTATTTTTGATTTTTTACGTTTTGTGTCACCCAAGTTCAAACTGACTCTATCCTAGTTATACACCAAATATCTTAGCTCATACCCGTAACTCAGTATATTGTGCCGTTCGGTACGGAATAAATTATGTTGAACGTTATCTGTAAGTACATTACATTTTTTCTTTAGTTATCTATACTTTACGTACAGACTACACGAAACGACATGGGCCTTACAACGTTGTCGCGCACGACTGCAACTCCAGAGAGATGATTGCAAAGCGTGGGTTGGGCGGTGCCGCTTCGCATCTACATCCGGGCCGCAGCGTCCATTTGCCGCAACACCAAAACCTTTTGCTTTCTTTTTGTTTTTTTTTGTTATTGTTTTATGCTCGCTGTATTGCAGGAAGGATGCTGTTGTTCCGAGTAAAACGACATAATAATAAAAATAAAAATAATAATAGCAAAAATGTTATCTTGAACGCGTGTTTTAACGCCAACGACGATGTGTCTTCTTTTTTTTTTTCCTTTTTTGTTGGTGTTACTTCTTGCGTAATGAGGGCCGTGGAACCCCCATAACCGCCCCCGGGTTTTTCACCGCCGTCCTCAACAAAGGAAACCCGGTTCTCTTTGGACCCAATATCTCGAAAAGCGGAAACTGGGTCTCGCGTACCATTTTAGTATCCTCCATTCACGAATCGAGGTCGGAGGAATTGGGCAAGAGTGCTCCTTCCCAATACTAAGCCTCGTCGTGACCCGGTGGGCGTATGAGGTCTCTGACGTCACGTGCGCTTTCGGGCATTCAAATCGATGATGTAACCCGTCCTTTTCTTCTTTATTTTTTCCTTTTTTGTAGCTTTTATTTGGGAACGTGGCCAACTTTTGGCGAACTTTGAAGTTCGAGTGATTTGGAGAACACTCTCCGAGTTGCCAAGACTTCTACACACAAAAAAGCGAATTTTGAAAAACGAATAATCTATAATGCACGTTATTTTAGATTTTGTATTAACGATTGCCAACGTTTACGGGAAATAAAAGAATCCATATACACTTTTGATGCCTTAGATAGTCGTTTTCGCGTGAAACAATGAACTATACGTAGGTACTAATAAAGCACGTTTACCACGCCAGAAAAAAAAAAAAAAAAAGCAGGGAGAAAAAGCGAAGGTAAGTGCGTCGATAAATTCATTACTTATTGCACCCTTGCTCTGTTGGGTAGCGTCAAGTTTTAAATTTTCGCCCATGCGTGCGAAATCAAGCCGAAATCAAACTTTCAGCTAAAAAAAAAAAGAAAAAAAAAAGGAAAAAAACGTTTTCAACTTGAACCTCTGCAGGTTCGCGACATTCCTATTTAAAATTACAGGCGGGATCAATGTTGGTTACATCACTTCGTTTTCTTCGATGGAAAAAAAACGAAGTGATGTTTTCTTTTACCTTGAGCGCGTCTTGGACCGGTTTCATCCCGTCCATACATCATAAGTGGTCCCGGAGTTGCAACAAAAGACGCACAAAAGCCGACGTGTCATGTTATCGGATGACGCGATTATGGCGGTTGGCGCTAGTAGGTTGGCAAACAGCACGAGCGACGAAGCCGGCTGACATACGATAACGATACAATACAATACGATGCAAAAAATCGAGCTGTTCCATTTATGGTTTTGGAACCTTTCCCCGGCTTGACATATCTCGGAAACTTGACAGTTTCCGAGAAGTCAAGCTGGAGGAACCCCTGCAGCAGAACGGGAGTCTGCCACACCTACCGCCTTTGCTGTGACACCGCCAGGATCGCGGTCGGCGACTACACGACGCTTGTATGACGTCACCAGGCGGACATTAAGGATCCACTTCTTAAGACGAGATAAGTGCACCAGTCGGAAGACCGTTCCGAGACCATAGATGGGACCAATCGATTTTTTTCCGTGTCTTTACGATAGCAAGGGGCGCTGGCGTCCCTCCTCTCTTTTTTTTTCTTTTTGTTTATTGTTGTTGATGTAGAGTGCTTTTCTTTTGTGGCAAGTTTGTGCGCAACTTCGATCTTTAACGCCCTGCCGTGTAGTCAGCAGCGCGCTTCGGAAGTTTTCGGCCTCTGGGCACCGTGCCAACTCAGGGTGCTGATTAGAAGGTTCGCGCTTGACGCGCGCACAGTAGCTGCAGGCTCCCTCTCGAATGGACTGCCGATCGATAGCGTCATCACTCTTTTGGATTTTATTCCTCTTGTTGCCTCCGCTCATATCTCTTTGCCTACGACGCTCCACTTTCACACTTTTTTTTGTACCTTTATCTTGCTCAGACTTACACCCGGAGAATCATCTTCGGGTGGTTCGATGCGGGGTATCGCTTTTCCGCAAACTCCTAAATAACTGTCAAAGTACCCGGTTTCTCGTTTGTGTTCGGTCGTTTCAGTTACAGAAAGGCTGCAGACCGGCTGGATTCTTGCTGACATCATGACCAATTGAAACGATCTTTCGGTTGCGCGGCGTTCACGCTTGCGCTTTTTCACGTCGCCTTTTTTAAAGCGCGACCTAAAATGTTTTTTCTTTTAAAGCATAACACGCTTGCAAGAAAGGCTGCTGTGCGCTGTCATTTCGAGGAATGCTGCTCGGCGTAACGTTTACACCATGTGGGGGTTTGCTAGGGGCACCTCGTTAAGGTGCGCGGATGTGGACCAACCAGGAAATGCTAAAGCCATGACAACTTCTGAGACGTGCGGGCATCGGGAAAAGAATGACGTTGACGCGGCCAAGGGCGCGCGAGGGTCGGGCAGGCCGGGCCCGGCAATAAATTGCTGGGCTTGCTCGGGTAAAGGTTTGCTATTTCTGTGTACAGCCTGACTTTTACTCCTTGCGGGTAAGGGGGCATTCACACCGGGGATGTCTTTCGGGGAGAGATGTGAGTAGTATAGAAAATGAAAGGTCTGGACCATCCCCCTTTCCCCTGACCTTAAAATATGACCTTCAAGGTATAGCATGAAAACAATATACGAAAATCACACTGTGTCGGAACGTATTTCAACATGTCCTGTTCATAAATCGTCCCCAGTATATCTTCTCCCTCCATGGCAACTCAATAGTAATACGAATCACTGGAGACTTCCTTTATTCGAAAGACTTCGGTTGTATAAATGTGTTTGTATCCATTAAAAAAAACTTTATATTTTTGTAAACTCACAGTGTCACAAACTTTGAATTTCGGCTTTTTATTGCGTTTCGATGGAGGATACACTTTTTCCTGACAGCCTCTTTATTATTTTTAATGAGGCTTCGATCGGAGTCATTTTAATAGATCTATGATAGTATGCATTATAGTTTTTAACGGCTTTATCTAAAACCCGCGGATTCGGAACCTTCTTAATTTCTATTCTAATGTTCTGTTGAACCTTTCGACAACTGATAGCTTAAGTTCTGAATAAGTAATAAAAAGTTTAATTCCTTTCCTTGAAACACTCAGTATTTAGTATTGTAAAACTCGTTCTCATTGAATTAAATATGTCAAGGAATGCCTGAGTTATTTGTGCACCTGTTTCGTTCCTTAATGGTATTACCCATGCGTATTTAGAGAATACATCTATGCAAGTTAAAAAATATGTGTAACCATTCACTTCAACAAGATAAGCTTGCCATTGATCATATATTACATTAACGATTACTATATGTCTTTCAATTTTGTTTCTAATTGGGTTGAATTTTGTATATACATCTTGTTTCTCAGCAAACACTTTACGTCTTTAATTTACTTGTTGGACCTGAAAACCCTCTTTCCAGGTCAGAATACATATTTTCAAAGGAACTTAATTTAAGAATAAATTTATAGCAGTTCAGTTTTTCTTTTTAATATACTTCCTTCTAGCAAGATATCTGGTTGACTTAAAGGACACATGCAAAAGAAAAAAACATTTTTTTTAAACGGCTTAGATGGAAAAAGGACGCCATAAAACGATTTTACAACGAAGAAAAAAAATTTTTAGAGCTATATTTACGGCGCAAAACGAATTTGTAGTTGGCGCCCGCGGGCACCGCGGAAAAGTGGTCTGTATTTATCACGTGACTGGTCTTTAATTATCACGTGGTGCTTGCGCTCTTTCGGAAGCTTCCTATGGCCTCTAAAAGTAACTTATTCATCTTTGTTTGAAGTATAACAAAAAACCAAGACGAATAACTAACTTTTAGAGCCCAAAGGAAACTCCTGAAAAAGCGCAAGCAGACGTGATAGACCTGTGCGCCGGTCAGACGACGGCGGCGGCGCCCCGAAGCAGACGAACTTGTGCGGCGGCGGCGACGGCGGCTTGGAGAAACGCGTTGAAGCGGCGTTCGCACAACGCTCAGCGTGCGGCGGCGACGCAGCGCGGCGGCGCGCGGGCCTACCACGTGACTAGCGGCGGCTCCCGCGAGCGCCAACTACAAATTCGTATAGCGCCGTAAATATAGCTCTAAAAATTTTGTTTCTTCGTTGTAAAATCGTTTTATGACATCCTTTTTCCATCTAAGCTGTCTAAAAAAATTTTTTTTTTCCTTTGCATGTGTCCTTTAATAAAATAATTTTTTTCTATTCCTAAACTCAATTTCAAAATTTTTATTTGTTTTGTATAGGTTTAGTTCTTCATAAAACTTGTAATGAATTAAATGTGATTATTTTCTGTTGTGTACTCTCAGAGTTTGTTCAATTGCATCAACGAGTTCAACCAGCGCAGTGAAGAAAAACAAATTTACTAAACAGACAATCTTGGCGAAGGTTAGAATGCCAATTAAATCTTAATAATAATGATTGGAACTTTTGATTATGTATACTTTCCTCTCAAATTCTTCCATTTATTAATAAGAGAAAAATACCTAATCAATTGTTTATTATTATGTTCTGTATCTGATGTAAACTCTTGTATAAAACCATATTCTTTTTTACCCCCTAGATAATACAGAATATAGTGAACACATTAATGACCACACAAAAAGAAGTTGCTGCTTTGATTCTGTGATGAATTATAGTGTCTTTATTACTTGCTTTGCGATACTTTAATATTTCTTTAGCAGGGTGTAGACAAAAACTATCAAAGAATTTAATATACTTTGGACCATTAAAATAACAAACTCAATGAGTTTCAGAGGATGGAAAATCATTATTATTTATCACACAAAACTTCTTTATTTGTTTCTAAAGGCAACATATTTTTTGGAAATACACTACTAAATCCTTGTTCCTGCTTTAATATCACAATAATATATGTAGAAATTATTGGTAACCTTATTTTTTATCAATTATCCTAACACCCTGGACAGCAATTTTCTCAACAACTTCTGCAGCTCCAGCCGTTGCGGCTCCTGTTATGACCCCCTTAACAACAAGTGGCATGGCTCTCTGGTTGCTAAGGCCCCCGAAGACTGGCACAAAAACCACCTTCTTGAGTCTTTTGATTTCTTAACTTTGTTTTTCCGAACTTTATATCCACAGGCTTCCCCTTTTTTAGTTTCTGAATATGAGTGGAAGTAAGAAATAATCTAGAAATTCTGGGATTAGCCCTCGTATCAATTCGAATTTTACATTCTTCTTCTTCTTCCTTAATTGAAGCGCTTATGTGGGCTTTCAATCAAATTGTTTACAAGAATTGCTCAATAAACGAATTATTATTATTATTTTATTATTTAATCCTAAGCTACTTTTGTTGACCTTCTGATTGATGTACTGGGCATAAAATATACATTCATATAAGGAAAATATATTGCGGCAAACGTCATTTTATTATCAGATAGAGTTACATTAATTTTTTTATCAAACTTGTACATCATATACATTCTGTACCTTGTAGCCGGAGTACTTCGAAGTGTAACATGTACCTGAATGAGAGATGTGCGAGAATTTTCGAATGCATTCGTGGGCATATTTGTGGCATCGAACAGAATATTGCACAGACCTGCTACAGTTTGTTTTGTTACAACTGTCCCGATATCTACGTCTACAGTGTTTTCAAGAATTTATAATAGGCATCATCAATAACAAAATTGGTTGCTATGAAACCACAATGAATTAAAAAGAACCCATGGGAGTTTACTTTCACATTTATAGTTTCCAGGTTTAAATTATCAAGGCACATATTGTTTCAAGTTGAAGAATTGGTTCAAAAATGTTTTGGAAAAAAATATATATATATTTTGGTTTATATGATATTAATGGAAAATCTATGATGTGTTCTGCATTATCAATTACAGTCTACTGTTCTAATGGTTTGAAAACTTTCCCGTTCGTATGATGCAATCTCATTGCACTTTTATTGTTCGTTGAGGATAGCTCAAGTTTTCAAATTTGGTGTTATCTTTGGAATCTGTTACAAGAGCCTGTCAATTAGAACTTTGTAATTTCCTGCAGAGTTAGTTAACAAGTCTTTGTAATTATTTTTAGTTAGAAATAGCTTAAATGTCATTCCTTGAAACACCCTACTTTGTCAATTCTGAAAAAAAGGTATTACATCTCCGACTCTAGCAGACACTTCTACAAGTTTTGAGTTTTTGGTGATTTAATATTTCTTGGCAAATCCTTTGTTACGTATTGGGTTACTTTAACATCAGTAACAGTCTTTGGGGAATCTACGAGGACTTTATATTTGTTCAGTTCCTATGTTTCAGACGCATCTAAATACCAAAACTCGGACGTGGCTGTAGATCCTGAAAATCATCTAAGTATCTGACTAATTTTTCTATCGTTGAACTACTTCCGGGAAAATATTATGTTCGATTTCTTTATCATTAACAGTTAATCTGATTTCTGAAAATGTATTATTTTAACAAATGTCACAATATCAGCATCATTGAGATTTGTACCATCACTTTTAATAATCTGGAGCTTGCATGAAGTACACTTTTGGAAAACCTAAAGGCTTCCTTGTTGTTGGAACACAAGAGTTCTACTCCTTTTTGAGATTTTGTAGTGTCATTTGAATTTCCAATAATTTCAATATCACGACATTCATGAGTTGGAATATGTATGCCTGTTTCTCATAAGTTCCAGTAGTCTATTTATACGATTAAAAACATTTATGCAAGAAGGTGATTAAGTAGAACTTCCGATTTTTTGCCCATTCTTTTATTTATCATAAATCCCCCTCCGTGTAAAAGTTCATGATACGTTTCTTGTACATTCTGTTTTACTATTGGAATAGCTGTTGTTTTAGGTCGTAAATGTTTTAGCTTTGATTTGTTTTGGATTATTTAAGGCATTTTCAACTAGTTTGGGGGCTGCACTTTGCCATATCGATTTAAACTCTGCAAATGTATCTTTAGCAAATGAAATCCTTTTAAGTTTCGCTCGATGAAAAAAAAAATACTTACCAGATGATGCTAAGAGCCATGCAACAGATCTTATTTAATTCGCTAAAATTCCCTTACATATCAAAATAGACATTTTTGAATGCTTACGAAAGTGTTGATGAAGATTTGTAAGTAAAACCATTCACTGTAATTTTTTTACCCACGTTTAGTAGAAATATCTTACGTAATGGAACTTTTTTTGTAAAAATCAAGTTGTCTATTCTTTTGATCTGTATTTCTTGAAGAAAACTCCATGATCTCACTATAGTGTATCTCAAACTTCTTAATTGGGTTTGGAATACATATTAGCCATTGATGTTTTTGTATTTAGAACTAACGTGTAAAGTAAATAATTTTTATCATAATTTCATTATCATCTGAATAAGAACCTTTGACTAAACTGCATTAAATAAATATTGTCCTAATATCTATTTCAACATTTGCTAGCAAATCCCAAATTACTTCAGTGTCGTCCTTAACACTTCCATATAATGACTGTATGAATCCAAGTATTTTTCTCAAATAAATGTCTTGTCCGAAATCCACCTTCCATTTTTTTCTTTAGGGTTATTGATATTCTATGTGTAATACCTGGTGGTACTGCAAAAAAAAATTGGAATACCCTCTTTAGGCATTTTAAAGTATTTAACCATTTGATAATTCAGAGAATCGCAATCATGATCACTATCGTCAATGGTTATACGTTTTGCTTCCCCTTTGTCTGATATGTATGGTAAAATATTACGTTAGAAGTTTGCAGATATATTATGCCATCTGTAAGATATTGCACATGCTTTCATTGCAATGAAATTTTTTCTTTTTCAGTCGAACTTTTGTGTCTTGGGAAATGTTACAGTACCTTCAACATATATAAGTGTTTTATTATTTAGAATATCCTTCTTATTAAACAAAAATATTTTATCATATAATTGCTTATGCTGGTTCATTTTTATTTCTTTAATCTTTAATGAAATGTATATTAGAGAACATGATTAATTTACAAGTTGCTAAGAAATATTTCGACCTCGTATGTTCAATATATTCTTATAAGATCATCAACACTTGTATAGATTTTATTTCTAACAATTTTTCTCACATTACTTATTATGTTTCACAGTCCACCTTTGCATTTTCTCAGAAATTATATATTTCCAGCATCAACACTACACTGTACTTCTAACCATTTTCCTCTCTCTTCATCACCAGCCTTTTTTAGTTCCCTACGTGGTTGTTTTTGTTTGTACTTACCAATGACTGATAGCCTTTTCTATTCATTTAATTTTATGCAAGTTAATCTGTATTATTTCGATATTCATTAAAGTTATCTTTCAAACGAGGTTCTTCAAGTTCTCTGTAAAATTCTGGACCAAAACTTTCGTTGATATTTTCTAACTCGGATCTAGATTGAGATTTATTGGAGTGGATGCAGTAATGGCTGGCAAATACGGCTGATCTAATAATTGTGCAAGATCAAATGTCTTTGCGTACTGATTTGTTATCGTCTCAGTCGGATATTTAAGTTTTTTTTGTAGCAGGTTCTAAGACTAATTACATATAATTTCTTAATGATTCCCTCTATTCTTTATTTTGTATCACTGAATATTTAATAAATAACTTTCTCATTCTTTATAATGTCATGTAACATGTTGACATACTTTACTGAATACATTTATATAGACAAAGTTTTCTATACTTGAATTCTTTTCAAGAGACAAAATAATAAACTATACTAATTGAAAGATTATTCAGTGTTTATATCAGAACCAAAATATACAAATGCAAATGTACTAGTATGGCCATTTATAAATAGAGTATGTGGTCCAAGCGGTCTGGCAAAAGAAATTGTTTTTAATTTACTGTTTGACTATGTTTATTATGACAGACTGTATGTGAATGCAAAATATTTGTAAGGAGTTGAGTGAAAAGACAGTTGAAAAAGTGACATTCCAGTGATAATGAAAATGATATACTCGGCGTTAATGATTTGGGTGAATCTAAACAAAATATTATAGTTGTTGATGCTTTAGGAAATACTCGAGATAAATGCTTTTGGGAAGAAGTCTAAGATTTGTTTACAATGTCAAGAAATAAGAATTGCTCAATCATTTTTATCGCTTATGATCTACATAGTATTCTACCAGTATTAAAAACAAATTGTAACTATATAACTTCGTTTGGATTTAAAGATAATTAAAAGGGATATGACAACATTGAAATGTGAATTTGCATTAGATGAATTTAAACGGTTTACACCCTTATAAAACAGTGTATATATTATGTTTTACTAATTGATAAAGTGAATAATGTGTATAAAATAAATATTGATAACAAATATTCTAGTTTAATAAATGTATAAAGTGAGATGCTGGTTTCTAAAAAGAAACATTACAGGAATTAGAGGAGATCTGGGGATTGGACTTTAATTACATGATCAGGGGAATTATGATATGAAAGAGAAAAGGTTGGCAAATGTTAAGAATCTCAGTGAAAGCCTTGGTGCCGTTAATCTTATTACCTTGAAGAATACAAATGAAGTAAACAGTGTAAATGATATGAATTTAAAGGTAAACCACAGAAAATTGAAAGAAAGTTTTCAAACTTATTTTTAAAAAATGAAAAGAAATCCTTAAAAATAATTTTAAGAAATTAAAAGAAATCCATGCAAAATTAAAAGAAAACCCTGAAAATGTTTATAGCATAAAGAGTTAAGTTTGAGATAGCCTCTGAAAAAAAAAAACAACTTGAACCAGTTGAGGATCTAGTTGAAAAAGTTATGATTTAAACAGCAGGGTTTATATCGTATTAAACTTGTATTTTCGAAAAAAAAAAACACTTAGAACGAATTCGTATGATAAGTTTGGAATTCTGTTGTTGGTTAAGGGAAGATATATTAAGCGAATCCAGCACCTTTATTGAACTATTGTTTACAACTCTCTTTAATCTTACCAATATTTTTTCTCCCTCCCCCCTTATGTAATGCCTAGCAGGGCCTTTAAAGGGAAGCTACGGAGGTTCTTGAAAAAAAATGAGTTAGAAATGAATTTTGATGTAATCTTACCCCGTGAACTCGAATACCCAAAACATTTGCTGCGTAAGTATTGTTAAACGCGGAAAAAACGCGAAAGACACTCGCTGTACGTGACGTCATCGATGGATCTTTCGGCTGCCCAAGGCCAGGGAGGCGGGGCTTCAGCCCTATTTTGAAATTGCTCTTATGGCTCTCCGGCGCGTCGCATTGAAACATAATTGTGATATATGTTATTCTAAAAGCCAAATGAACGCCATACAAGTGTTTTTCTCAAATGCAGATGTGCCCGATCTTCCCTTTAGGAGCGAAATAAATGAAATGAGAATTTTTTTCTAAATAAAGGGTGACAACATCACTCTGAATAATTGGTATCTATAATAGAAAATACTTCATTCTTATAGCAAATAATGTCCATATGCTAATGAACTTATTCTATCTCATAAGGGAACTCTTTTATCATCCTGAAAGGTTAGGGCTTCCTTCGTTACAGTCGGTGTATATTTTATGAATTTTCCATCTTTTCACATTTTGGTTTGTGACTACACCTTTTTTATCTTCTAATACCTTTTTGTACTCGTCAAAGTGTAAATTCTTTTTCTCTACATAATTTTAACTCCGTTGGCCTTCTTCGATATACCTGTACCCAGAGCTTCATATTAATAACGTTTTGGTCTAGGTGCGACAAATTCCCCCATTAGGATATTTCTATTCAACTCTTTTTTAAACTTACCTATTACTTTATTATTATTCTGGGAACATAGCTCATGATAGCTATAGTGCCCCCCCTCCCACGCCCAGAAATCTTCCATTTTGCTGGACCTCCTCTCCCCCTCCCCCTTATACAGCATTTTGTCATGGGCGCTCCCCCCCCCCCCCCCCCCCCCCGAAACAAAATCCTGGCTACGTGCCTGTCTTGGATTATCAGAAGTATAAAAATACTAATTTCTTTCTTTCATTTATTTGTAGATGTCTTCACTCTGAATTACATTTATTAAGCTATCTGTGTCTTTATAGAGAATCTTTCTCCCCACACCGTATCTCTTTTCTATATCATTATAGGGAAATTCGTACATTCAGGTCTTTGACAAATCTAGAGCTGATTTTCCAATATATATTGACTTGGCAGCAACTATTTTTGTTTTGCGAAAACAAATAGAAACCAAATCCTCACTGAATATTTTTCATGATTTGAATTTAAGTTTTTTTAACAAGGTTTTGAAGTTTTTTGAGGTCCGAAACTAGTTCTATGAGCGGTATGTTTCAGCTATTCTCCGTCGTTTTTTCTATATACAACATTGTTCATTAACTTTAAAAAAATATTTTCAACGGCATTTTACTTTGACTTCGTAGACCTTGTGTTAAGGTCTATGTAATCCTTGACAAAAGGTTCCTCTTTGAATATTAAAATTATGTGTATCTTGGTTACGTTTATTCCAAGCTTAATGTATTTTTTTAAGGCCACGCAATGGACAACGTATTTCTTTTTATCTTCTAGGCTTAAGAGAAGTTTTTTGTTGATCTAATTGGGACCAATGGAAAGTCAATATGTTTAACGTGTAACTCTTTGGGATATTTAAGATCGACTACGAGGATGTAACCATATTATTTTGATAATATCTTGTGAGGATCTGTAACTCAAAATCATCATATGGTAATGGTCGGGATAAAGTCCCTCCATATAATATATTTGTAGAGCCCTGCATAACCCGAGGATTACCCACGGATTACCCATGAATATCCGGAATCAACTGAAGGGTTCGGATAAAAATGAATCAGATTTGGCGGATTGCGGATCGGATGCGGATATCCGCGGGTCCGGATCTATATTTTTCCATAGTTGGCTCATGAACGTGCGCGACCGCAACGTGTTGAGTTGAGAGGTGTGTGATGCGACAAACTTGCGGCAGCACGAGTTTCCATATCCCAATCTTGTAACGCAGTTCGCGCATGCCACTCCACCATCAAATGCACAAGCGGAGAGAGGCTTCTCATTAGCGGATCTTAATTTAAGAAAGCCGAACCAGTTTGAATTCACCCATGCTGACGATATTTTATTTCTTCTACGAGCAACCTCGACAAGTGAAACGTTGTATATGTGTTCGTTTTTTTCTTTTTCTCTCGACATTTGGCAAGTTGTTTCTAAGTATATGATTCCGAGCATGCAGTTTAGGGTTCTTATCTAAAACTTAAACCGATAGGAGGCGTTGACATTTTTGAATATTGGGATAATTTCCAATTGGTGTACTCGCGCCTTATACAAGTGCTTTGGTGCGGTCTGTGACAGCCTTTCCTCTCCCAATTTTTTATTGTTTGGCCTAAATAAAATGACGCAATGTCCTTTGTTAATAGATGGAAGTGCTGCACCATTTGCGCCAAAATGCGCCATGAGCGAAGGTCTGCTACATCTTGTGCCAAAATGCCATTTTTGCTCAAAATTGCGCCACACCTGCGCCGAGATGGGATTAATATTTTATTATTAATCTACCCTAATATTCAGAAAAGCACAAGGATAAAATTTTTTTACAAATATGAATTCTACAGCGTTTCTGTTCATCGTATAGCTTGTTTCGCCTTAGGTTAGATTAGAGTTGAAGGCTCGAACACATACAACCACAAACACACTTGCTAAAAGCGGAAGTCACCGGACATTCGTTGCACTTGAATAGTTTAGCGTATTAAAGAACACGTATAAATAGATGACGAATGCCATGATGTCGCGCTGTGATGCTGCGAATCAACCGGCCAGAGCCGTTGATGCTGGGTATCAATTGCTCTGGCCGGTTAGTACTCTGGCAGGTTAATCACCGATAACGCCAAAATTTCCGGACGTTGTCGTCGATGTCAGGAACTAAGAGTCTCTAGAAAACTTTGCAAAATAGTAGGATTGCCGATTGCGGCTTTCGTGATAAAGCGGGACCAAGGTCTTGTATTCGTGAAACGATCACATGATTATCATGTCTGTCACATGCCTTCGTTCCGCGGCTGCGTAGTGCTGTGGCACCTCCGCTGTTTCTTGACAACCTTCTCCTCTTTCCATAGCGCACACGTCGAGCTTCACTGCTTTGTACGGAGTGCTAGGAGCAGCGACTGACCTAGGGGAGCGCCTGGCTTACCGCCGCCGCCGGCACCGCCACCGGCGACCCCATCGGCGAATTCCGTTTGCCAAAGGAGGTTATAGCTAATTAGGGCGAATCTAATCGTTAACAATGACTTATCTACGTTTGTAACGATCGACACTTGAGTTTAGATGTGCCGGAATATGTAGTAATGTTTCAGTCGAAACATTTGTGCCGTTTTCCAAATGTTATATTCCTGCTTCAAAACCAAGTCAGTGTGCCGCGCACGTGGTGTGTCTTTGTGTCAAGAATGATCTGTATAGAAACACGCGATAATTTTATTCGCAACATTCATCGGTAAAATATACAATAATGTCAGCTTGATTAGTGGCGTAGACGCAAGTAGCTCTTGACAAGAAGCTCTCTGATTTGTTTGCATTTACACAGAAAACTTATTTCCGAGGTTGCGTTGTTTCCCAGATTTAAGAGCAGATGCCATTGGAGATCACTACGCTTTGAACCAGGAGAGATATTTAGAGACTTTTTTGACTGATTGACGTCAGAAACAGATCAGTTGATGTGATGTGACTTGTATGACAATGAGAATAAATTTGCCCCACCAATGTATCTACCACCCAGTTTCCATGATTATGAAGCGTACTGAGCTTCAACTAATTTATTGACACTATTTAGATTATGTTAAATCTGAGACGTGACGAGCCGACCTTGCAGTTGCCGTTGTTCCTCGATGTCTGTGCTGTCTCGAGCCCCGAGAGAGGCCGTGATCGCGCGGGCACTTCTTTCACTTCTTTCGCGCTTCGCTGGGAGCCGCTCCATGATTCCCCCCCTAGCGAGGTTGTGGGTAATACGAGCGATGTGTATCATGTGCTTGCGAATGAATTTGCTTCAACTTCTTGTAGCTCATTCAATCAATCAATCAATCAATCGAGTTTATTGTCATGAGTTGCATCGTACAATTTATTGAGAACCATCTGGGCCCATAGCCTTTTGGCTAGTTTGGGCCCATTTTAATAATAACATATTAGGAAGGCAGCACTCTTAAGAAATATTACTGGAAATACAATAAAAGGAAAAGAAAGAAAGAAAGAAAGAAAGAAAGACAATAGAAAATAAACGTAGAAAGTGACTTGTTCAACTATGTCCGGTAATTTATACATTATATAATAAAAACACGAGGAGCACGAGTGTATTCAAAGTGAAATGAATTTTTATGAATTCAATAACAGAATATGCGATTGAGTTTCAAGACGGTGGGAGACATGTTCTATTTAAAAAAAATATAGTATTTCAAAGCGCTGTTAAAGTTGCCTGACTGGGTGACTGAAGATGGTAAAGTGTTCCAGATTTTAGTTCCGCATGATTGCATCAGTCGCTCGCCGTATACGTTATGAGACCGTGGTATGTTAAAGTGACCAGATGTGTTCGCCCTTGTTAATCGGTTACCCTTAATTAAGATGTTCGCTGGCAGTGGATTGTTTGATTTTAAAATATTATTTATTAAGCAAGCAATCTTATATTGTTTAATTTCCAGAAATGTGAAAATGTGAAGTTGATGAAATATGATATGAGACGGTTGGGAATAGTGGGAGTATGTCAAGATTCTGAGGGCTCTCTTCTGTAATTTAATCAATGGCAAAAGGTAAGTGTCATAAGTTACGCCCCAGGCCTCAATACAATATGTTAAATGACTATGAAATATAGCAAAATATATAAGTTTCATCGTGGGAGTGTCAAAGCATTGTCTCGCCTTCAGTAAGACATAACAAGCGTACGTTAACTTTTTACATGTATTTATAATGTGCTGTTGCCAATGAAGATGAGAATCTAATGTTACTCCCAGATATTGAAGTGAACTAACTTCTTCCAGGATTGAATTTCCGATGCAAATTCGGAAGCTGTCGGTATTAACATCTTTTTTATTGGAACGAAAAACTATATACTTAGTTTTATTTATATTTAAAGTCAATTTGTTAGAATTAAACCACTCCTGGAGAACTGTAAGTTCTTGATTGATTGTGTTTTTAAGTTATGCAATGAATGGTCCGTGTAAATTAAGACGGTATCATCAGCGTACATTATTATGTCAGAGTTTAAAGCCATGTTAGGTAAGTCATTAACGTACAATGAAAAAAGTATCGGTCCCAGTACAGAACCCTGGGGAATTCCGGTGTTTATTTGTCTCATCGAGGATTTATGATCTAACAAAGAAACGAATTGCGAACGAGATGACAAATAACTTGTAAAGAAATTTAAAGAGTGACCTCTGAAACCATATCGTTGACATTTATTAAGAAGAATTTTATGGTCTACGGTATCAAATGCCTTTTTCAATATCTAAGAATACACCGATACTAATGTTATTGTCATTTAAGGACTCATTTATTTTCTGAGAGAGAGAGATAACAGCACTAGCAGTTGACTTATTTGGAGGGAATCCATGTTGATGCGGGGTGATAATATTGTATTTTTCTAAAAATGAGTTAATGCGTCGTACAATTAATCTTTCGAATAGTGTATTAATCGTGCTTAAAACTGATATAGGCCTATAATTTACAGGTTCATTAACGTTCCCACATTTATGTATTGGGCAGACTTTAGCGATTTTTAGTGAATCTGGATATACACCTTCTGTTATAGAATGGTTAAAGATATGTTCCAATGGAGAGCTAAGTACATCAATATTGCATTTTAAGACCTTAACTGATATGCCATCAGAACCTGCAGATTTTTTATTAGACATTGAATTAACTAGATTTATAATTTCTATAGTCGTAATTTCTTCAAAAATAAAAGTTTTTGGAAGGAAGTCAGGTAGAGAAACGAAACGCGCACTGCCGCTGGCAATGTTGTTAGCTAGGTGGTCTCCAATATTAATGAAGAAAGAGTTGAATGCGTCTGCAGTCTCATCCGTGACTATAACAGGAGTTGTTTGCTTTTGCGATCTTGGCTTAATAACAGAGTTAATCACATTCCACGTTTTCTTGAAGTCCCCATGACTTTCGGATATAAGTTTAGAGTGATATTCTTTTTTACGCGTTCTTATCAGTATAGAGATAGGTTGCGATGCATTTTGTATTGTGCCAAGTAGTAAGAATTATGTTTATGACGTTTCAGTTTCTGCTGCCACATGTTCTTCTCTTGAAGTGCGCATAAAATTTGACGAGTCATCCAGGGGCAGATCGGTTCTGAATAATGTGGTTTTCTTAATTCACTCGACGAATCAGCGATTGCAGTTTTTAATACTGTGATAAAATTTCCAAATTCGATGTTGATATCTGAATTGAATAGTAAATCAAAGTTAAATGCCGATAATTTTCTATGCAGAAGTTCGTAATTAATGCGATACCTTAAATGGGGTGTACTAAAGTGAGGTGTTTCTTCAGCGTTTATAGGTAGAAATATGAATATTGGAAAGTGGTCGGCAATGTTTGTCTCATATACACCAGCACCGTCGTGTGCGTCTTGATTACATAAGATGTGGTCAATGAGCGTGGATGAATCAGGTGTCACTCTTGTTGGTTCTGTTATTACATTCGTAAAGTTAAATGACTGTGTTAGAAGTAGATAATCTGAGGGCACAGTTTTACACAAATCGATGTTGAAGTCACCACAAATGACAGATTTCTTACTGCTTTGAGAAATAAATGTAAGAATATCTTCCATTTTATTTAGGAACAAAGACATAGATGAATCCGGCGGTCTATATACAACAGCCACCACGACACCATAACAAAGTTCCAAAAAGAGAGCTTCTATATCATTAGTTGAACATGTTAGATGAGGGAGCGCATTAAATAATATAGACCATTTTATATACAGTGCAACACCACCGCCTCTATGAACTGCATTTCTAGGTAGCGAAACCACAACATACCCAGGGATATCAAAATTATCGTCACTTTTTAGCCACGTCTCGGTTATGCCTATTATATCATAAGTAAACGAGTGTTGGGATAGAAAAGCAAGAAGGACGTCTCCATTTTTGTGAATACTTCTGACGTTGCAGTGTAGCACGGAAAGACAAGCTTTCTTTGAGTATAACGTATTCACCGAGGTGACAGAAAGCATTTTAGTTCAAAGTCTCAATTTATTGTATAGAAGCAGAGGGGGGGAGGGCATTACACAATTTGTACGAGGTCGTCATCACAGGTAATTTGAATCACCTTTGAGTTTTCTGCTTTTCTCATCAGAATCCTACCTCGTGAAGTCCATGTGTATATCATTGTATGCTAGATGTGCAGGCTTAATGCGGTCAATTGAAATTACTTCTATTCGGCCGTTGACTGAAAGCGTGAATGTTTTGTCAGTTCGTTGCAACACTGCATAGGGTCCGTCATAGGGACACTGTAGTGGACGTCGCACAGTGTCGTTTCGCACGAACACGTGACTGCAGTGGTGAAAGCCGGGACTTATGAAGACCTTGCGTGACTGAGTCCTGGTTTGGATTGGTTGGATGTTTTGGAGAACCGAGCGCAACCGGGTGGCGTAGTTCTCGCAGTCTATGTTACTGCTCTTTTCCGTTGTCTGAAAAAAATCACCGGGTAGTCGGAGGGTAGTGCCCTAGAGTAGACCATTTCGGGGGAGGTGCATTTAAGTTCGTCTTGCACGGCAGTGCGGATGCCCAGCAGCACCATTGGTAGGCCTTCGGTCCATGGGCTTAGTGACGTGTGCGCTCCGAGTGCCGCTTTCATCTGTCGGTGAAACCTTTCCACGAGCCCTATGGAGGAGAGATGGTATGCCGTTGTTCGGATGTTGTGTGCCGAGAAGAGTTGACAGTTTATGAAAGAGAAGACTTTCGAAGTGTCTGCCTCTATCGGTTGTTATTGTCGCCGGCACACCAAAACGGCTGGTCCACATGGTAATAAATGTGTGGGCGACTGTCCCGGCGGTCATGTCTTTCATAGGCATTGCCTCTGGCCAGCGAGTGAACCTGTCCACGCACGTCAGCAGGTAACGATAGTCGTGAGACGGAGGCAGCGGTCCCACGATATCGAGGTGTACGTTGTTGAATAGGGCACCGGGAAGTCGGAATCTGCCTACGGGTGTCACTGTGTGGCGATGGATTTTGGCTCGCTGGCACTGTTGGCATGCCCGTGCGAAGTTTCTAATGTCCGACTTCATCCTTGGCCAAACGAATCGAGCTGAGATGAGGCTTTGTGACACACGTATCCCTGGGTGAAGGGTGTCAAAGACGACTCGTCAAAACGGTGTCGGTACGTAAGGTCGAGGATGGCCAGTAGAAGTGTCGCAGAGAAGTGTTTTGTTGCATTCAGGAATTGCAATGTCTTCGAGGACCAGCGCTGTTGACGAAGGGCGAAGGTACTGAAGTTCTTCGTCGAGCTATAGCGCGGCGGCCAATTCCTGGAAATTGATAGCTGTCTGTTCAGTTGTAAAGGTATTGACACCGATGCGGGATAGCGCGTCGGCAACGGTGTTTTCCTTGCGGTTGATGAAACGGATGTCGCTAGTGTATTCCGAGATGTAAGCCATCTGTCGGACTTCCCTTGTTGTGTAAGAGGAGCTGTTTGATGTTAGGGCATACGTTAGGGGTTTGTGGTCCGTCAGGATAACAAATTGACGTCCTTCCAGAAAATGGCGGAAGTGTTTAACGCCCAGGTAGATTGCTAAAAGTTCACGCCCGAATGTACTATACCCGGTTTCGATGGGTGTCATTTACTTTGAGAAAAAGAAGAGTGGTTGCCACCCGGAGTCGGTAAACTGTTGGAGTACGACACCAACTGCTCCATCGGAGGCGTCGGTCACAAGGGAGAGTGGTGCGTTAGGTTTCTAATGGGCCAATGTTCTGACTTCGGCAAGTTGTTTCTTGATTGGCTCGAAGGCGTTGAGTGCAGGTTCGTTCCACTCGAGTGGAATGGATTGCTTGGAATCTCCAGTGAGAAAACGGTTGAGTGGCTGGAGGGTTCTGGAGCAGTTTGGAAGGAATCGTCGATAAAAGTTTATGAGCCCTAAAAACTCAGTAGTTTCTTTGTTGTTTGTGGTTGGGGAAACTGTTGAATAATGTTCACCTTGTCCGGCAGGGGACAGATGCCGTGCTTGTCCGCGTGATGCCCCAAGAAATCCAATTCGGCGACGCCAAAGTTGCATTTGGCCGCATTGAGGACGACACCGTAGTTGTGGAGGCGAGAGAAGAGCTGTCGGAGGTGGTCCTCATGTTCTTCGCGTGTTTTGCAGAAGGCGAGGACGTCATCGATGTAGGCGAAACAGAAGTTTAATCCACGAAGAACTTGATCCATGAACCGTTGGAAGGTTTGTGCTGCATTCTTGAGACCAAATGGCATCCGTATGTACTCAAACATGCCAAATGGTGTTGTGATTGCAGTTTTGTGGATGTCAGATAGTTCGACCGGTATTTGATGATATGGCTTTACAAGATCTATTCTTGTGAAGATCGTCCATCCGTGTAGTGCCCCAGCAAACTCTTGGAAGTGGGGAATTGGGTACCGATCCGGCACCGTGATTTTGTTGAGAGCTCTATTATCCCCGCATGGTCACCAGTCACCAGATTTGTTTGGTGCCATGTGCAGGGCGCTAGACCACACGCTGGACGATGGACGAATGAACCCGAGTTCCAGCATGTGTTCGAACTCATGTTTAGCGATTTTTAGCCTGTCCGGGGCGAGGCGGCGTGGCTTGGCGTGTCGATGCAATGTGTGATGTTGTGTTTGACAGGTGCCTCGGTGTTGGATGGCAGCGTTGGCGTTGGGAATTCCTTTACAAGGTTTTCCCATGGAGCAGCCATTTTGAGGGGTTGTAAAGTAGAATTTAACGATAGTGCCTTTGATAGTACGCCTCGGATACTGAGATGTGTTGTAGAGTCAAGGAGAAGACGGCGCTTGACATCCACGATGAGGGCAAAATTTCGGATGAAGTCTGCCCCAATGACAGCGAAATGCACGTCTGCCACCAGAAATACCCAGCGGAACACGCGCCGGAGTCCCAGATCGAGGGTTGGGGATCTCTGTCCATACGTTTTTATCGCCGATCCATTTGCCGCCTGGAGTGGTTGGGTTTGTTGTCGGTGTCGACGATCCTCCAGCGTAGGAGGAATGATACCGACTTCAGCGCCGGTGTCCACCAGGTATTGGATCTTTGTCTGGCGATCAGTCACGTGGAACAAACGGCTGATTGTGCTTCCCGTTGCACTGGTCGTTTTCAGTAAGTGGGCGAGGTGCTTTCCGGAAATGCGCATGGTGGGGGTACATTTTCGGGCGTTGTCTAAAAATGATTGGTGGTACCAGCACCACCTGTTGGCATCATCGCGGGTTGCGCTGGGCCGACGTCCTCGAGATGTGTGTGGAGAGGTTGGTCGTGAAGGACGGGCACGTAGGTCTCGCAAATTCCTCGCTAGCTGGTCAACTTGCTCTGAGAGTCTCTTGTTCGATTGGAGGAGTTGAGAAAACTTCTCCTTCAGGGAGTGAGCTCCTGATGACTGGCCAGCTGCTGGTGGTTTTTGGCTAACTGCGGAAATCCCGAGAGCGGAAACATCCATGATTTTATCTGCCATCTGGTCGAGTGCTTCCAAGGGCTCCATAATGTGGACAGGATCATGCGAACTTGTTGGGGAAGTCGCTGAAGGAATAGTTCCTTAAAGATGGATGCGTCGAGTGATTCGGCGCGGTCTCCCAGAAGTTGATGCATTCCGCGGAGGAGATCGGAAGGTTTTTCTGTCGCCTAGCTCCTCTGTGGTGAGGAGCTGCTGGATGCGGCGTTGCTCAGATTCTGTAGTCCTCCGAGTTAAATCCATTTTAAATTTTTCGTATGGATTGTCGGCTGGAGGCGCACGAAGTACGTCCCGGACAATGCTACCGATGGTCTGCGGGAGGGCAGAAACAACGCAGTCGTATTTTGACAGTTGCGTTATGATACGGTTTTTTTGGAAGATGGTCTCGATGGTGGTGAATCAGAGTTCCGAGTCCGTGGTCCAAAACTCAGGTAGCTTGACCGTAGCAATGCCTGGAGGGGAAATCTGGTTGCCGGTGGGTGTGGATTCGGTAGCTGGCAGAGACATTACCGTTGTTGCTGAGGGCCGGGTCAGGGCTGAGGTCGCTGTTGCTGAGGTTTCGGGTCACCAATTTGAAGCGTACTGAGCTTCAACTAATTTATTTACACTATTTACATTATGTTAAATCTGAGACGAGACGAGCCGACCTTGCGGTTGCCGTTGTTCCTCGATGTCTGTGCTGTCTCGAGCCCTGAGAGAGGCCGTGATCGCGCGGCCAGTTCTTTCACTTCTTTCGCGCTTCGCTGGGAGCCGCTACAAATATATTACTGGCTAATCAGGAACCTTCATACTTTGTTGCAAGCATGGGATGGATGACGCAACAGTTTTATCCTGTTAATATTGCGGAGTAAGGTCGAAAACCTTTATTGCAAGATAAATTACTTACCCTTGAATCGGAAGATATATGACAAGATTTCAGGAAATTCTAACGGTAAAAAGAGGTAAACTCCCGTCCAGAATAAATTGAAAGCCTTGCATAAATTCGTTGCCGCAACAAATTTATGCAAGGATTTTAATGAGTGCGTATCGCACACAGAGCGACTTCAAGGGCAAAGTTTAGTAATTAATGAGTGGGCTTTTCTCTCGTCGCTTGTAAGTGTGCTGGTAAGAATTCTTTGAGCGGAAAAGTTTGTCGGATAAATCTAACCATAATACACAAAAAATTAGACGTTTACGATTCTCTGTAATGCCGAATTAGAGCGCAGCTTTTGAGGAGGAGGAGGAGGGGAGGGTACGGACGGGGGGGGGGGAGGGGCATACCCTTCCCTCCGTACCCTCATCTCCTTTTCCCTTCCAATTTAGCGAGAAATTTTAGCAAACTTTCCCGCTAAAGTTAGTGGGGAAAATTTTTCCGGTAAATTTAGTGGGGGAACTTTTTTTGTTAAATTTAGCGAAGAAAATATTCCGCTAAATTTAGCGGGAACATTACTCTGCTAAATCTAGTGGGGAAATTTTCCGCTAAATTTAGAGGAGAAATTTTTTATCTAAATATAACGTGAAAATTATTAAGCTAAATTTAGCGAGGAAGTCTTCCTGTTTAATTCAGTGGGGGAATTTTTCCGTTAGGCGGGGCAAAGAAGTTTCCGCTAAATTTAGGGGGGGAATTTTCTCGCTGACTTTATCGGGGAAATTTACCCATAATGCAACGCGCAGTTACGCCGACGAAGGTGACGTCGACGGCTACGCCGCTCAGGCCGTAAACGGGCGCCTAAGAGCTGCGCTCTAAAATGACGTAGTGATGGTATGTCTGATTTGACTTGCGATATAATGAATAAAGAAATAAGAAGGAAAAAAGTCACACAGGTCATTTCTCAATGTCAAGTCGATCTATATGGGGCCAAACAACAACAACTCTAGGCAAAAAGGAACATTGGACCACTAGTTTTTGCTTTTAAATACACTGCTGTATAAGTTTTAGGCAAGAATGCAGTTATTACATGCGTTTAGTTTATCAAGCGTGTTGGTACTGTGGTGCATAATGCATCACAGTCAATTATTCTTTGTCATGTAATCTTTTGCAAGTATTCTTCATATATAATTCATCTTCCGGGGATAACTAAATCATTCACAATTTTATGCTTAAAAGTAAAACCTATCTATCTCTAGACCTCGTTATACAACTACCCTGTTCTTGAATTTTACATCAATGATGTAATGCAACAATAATTTGCCAGTTTAAGAAAATGAGCTTCCTAACACAAATGTTGTGCACAGACGGATTTTAATAAAAATGAGCACGCTTGCACCAATAATAACTCGTTGCTATGACGGTAGCAACTACTTGGTACCGTCATAGCTTTGCCTTCTTTTAGCGCGGCCCCAGTGGCCTTCTCTTTCGGCCATGCGGTAAGAGCGCTGAGGCCTTCCTGGTCTAGGGGGTGTTCGGTTAGACCAGGATTCGACTATGATGGAGCTAGGAAGGTAAATGTGACAATTGCTCGCTTCGTCCAGCAGAAGAATATGGCAAGGATGGTCAGCACGCAGCGTTAGCATCGATATTTTCGCAGCGGTGCCACAGGGGCACTCCGCCGCACTATGGACACTAAAGAAGAAAGTGCCCTCACCGTTGATCACAATCGTGAAGTACCGCATAATGAATCTTTCCTCGAAATGCAGCTCGCTTACTGCTGACCTTGTTTCTAAGCATTTGTCGGCGCCAAGTATAGCCCGCTCCCATGTTCGGAATCTTTACGAGTTTTTTTCGCAACAGAAAAAAACGTCGCACTTTTGCCTCCCGGCTTTGAAGAAACATACCCAGTGTTGGGGCCTGGGACGCAAAAGTGTTTTTGTCGCTGCTTGTTAGCCATGACAAAAAATGAGCTCGACAGAATGAAGCGGGCTGCAGTGAATTTATGGTGGACTTGTGAACCCCTCGATGCACTTCTTCTTTCACTTTCTCTGTAGTGCAGGGGGCGATGCAATCCACTTATCGGTGGATATCTGTCTTGCTGTAACCCATCAGAGGTCCGCATGCTGAATCAGCGAGTCACTTTCGCAAGCGCGATCGTTAACCTCCCCCTTCTAGCCCACCGTAATTCCACTTGCAAATTGGTTCAGACCTTTTCCACGAGGGCGCCGCCATCATGAATGTCGTCACTTCTAGTATTGGCGAAAACATTGTTTTTCCGTCGCCACGCCAATAGAATACATTTAGGATTTAAGCGTAACTGTCACCCATTCTCTTCTTGCCTTCCCTATATTTTTCGTTTACTATTTTTAGTATGAAATGTTTTATTATTTTTTCGTCGCTTAAACCGGATATGCCTTTCAGGTGGCTGAGGACGAGAGTAAACAAAACTACAAATAAGGACAGACAACGCAATGCGTTTTCTTTTTTTCGTCAAATACTCTTTCATGAAATTCTTTGGCCGAGGGAGGGTCTGTGCTCGCATGAAAACGTGTTCGCCATTTTCATACTGGAACCCCCTGAATCTGCAATTTCCGAAAATGGTTCATTGTGATCGTAGCGAGCGTTTGCGTCACAATCCTCTGGTGACGAAACCACTCTAGCTCCAGACAACAGATGGCGTCTGATTGTAAGATCCAGATGAAGTCACCAGCACTTTCCTGACTACAAGCAAAAGCAGCTAAAAAAAGTAGACAAGAAAGCGAAAGGACGCAGAAACGGGCGTACCTGAGGCTATCCACTTGCCCTCTTCTTAGAACCAGGTGACTGCGTTTTACTCAACCTTGTTTCCTGTTCTGTGTTCGGTCGCTTGACTCGAAGCTTGCAATCGATTTAGCTTTTCCATGGAGTATGACGATCCCTAATTCCGTAGATTGTTCCGGCAATTTTGTTTTCAAGGTTGAAAAATGTTTTTTTTCTTAATACTGAGTACAAGATAGCGAAACTTGTAACTAAGATAGAGTAGCAAATACTATAGACTTAATGTTTTTACAGGACACCAAAATAGTACCAAAAGTATTTGAAATGCAGAATCTTGAGTACAGTATATAAATTAGGCACAAGTCCGGTTTCTAGACATGTAGTGACCGGAAGCGCCTAAATAGGAAGCCGAGACCAATTTCACAACAGCCGCTAGGTGCGTTGACAGTCGAACGAGCCGCTGGGGCCTAATGTGGTGGTCACTGTTTGCGTTACACTATATTACCTCATGGCATGCCGTCGCTCTTTAGCCGTGCACCGAGGGAGAGGGTTGCCGCCGACGCAAAGATGCACCAGATTTGCCAAGAGAGCAGAGACGATGTCTTGGCAGCAGCCATCCCGTCCCTTTGAAAGTGGAAAGCCCCGAGGCTGAGCGCCTCCAGCCGTTTCTAATATGCAAAAGCTTTTGGCGCCATGGCCATTGGATGTATTTGAAATTAAAGTACTTGGTTACCTTCTGAAGCCTTGGCATAGCGCCTGTGCCTCTGGTAACGCTGCCCGGAACTCCAGGATTGAGCTTGCAAGGTGGCATTTTTCTGAAAAAAATTTCTAAAACAAAGAGCAAAAAGATGTGACTTTTCTCGTTCGAGTCGCCAAAGTATGATCCTGGGAACATGCTGGAACTCGAAACACGTACTGTTTACAGTTGAGTTTTGTCAGATAGTTATCCTATGAGGATGCGTACATATGTAAATGTTAAAGAAAAAAAAGTCACACCCACGCAATGGAAAAACAATAATAGAAAAATTGTATTCTTGCTCATTTTAGAACATCGCCTTATTTAACATTTCCTACTTCTCAAATTTCTTACCTTTTTTTTAAATTCGATGTTTGGTGTGATGAATTTGCGCATGTATGTAGGCTACATAAAATTTCTGACACTTTTTATTGAATATAACCAAACATAATAATGCCTCGAATATTGTATTGATCGTAATATCAGAATTTAAAAAAAAAATGTTTTTAAGCTACCAGTTCATTTTTTTTTGTTCCCTTGTTTTGAAGTCGACTGTTTTTTATATCGCCAGGCAATTTTTTCCGCATTTTACTTTATTACTATTTTGGAAAGTATTATTCTCTATCGCAAACTGAATTTCCAAGTCATTTATTTTTGGAATGTAGACCTTGTAAAAAAAAACGCATTTGATTTTGCATTTAGGCACTTGCACCACCTCGAAAAAAAAACAAAAAACTAATTGCGACACAAATTTAGGTTTTCTTTAATTACCACATTCCGTAGCCCAGCATTGAAAAAAATATTAAGATTTGGCCAGAATCTGTGACGCCCATGGCCAACTCTTGAAAACCTACAAACAGTTAATTATGGCATTCCGAGAACCTATAAGGCATTTTTATTTGCAACTATTGTCGGGCACAAAATACAAATGTTTTATGGAGACGTGAGTGTTCTCTCTGTTTCTAAAGTCAATAAAATATATCACTTTTATTCATCCCGAAACGGCCCATTCGTTTTATGAAGTTCAATTTTACAAGAATTGCTTCGCGCTCGCATTGTGACTATACTCGCTGTCAAATTAAGTAGGAAATACAGGGGGGACGGGTGCCGAACATCCTATCGTCGCTACTAGTGTCGCAGTGATACTGTGCCATTATAGTAAAATTAGTATACTAATGCCGCCGTTCCTCTGGCTGCGGCTTCTTGATTGGTCATTCGGATTTCTACTTTACAAAGTAGTACGTCGAATAACCAATCAGAGAGCAAGAGACGTAAATATAATTACTGCGTTATAATAAGCCACGCCTTCTGTTCCTTAAAGGCTGTCAGCGACCATGGCAGACACATTTCTTTACGTTTTCTCATGTCACGCCTTCATTCGCTGGAAAGGTTGATCCAACCTCTTAACTATAGTTGTGACAGCGGCATTCATCCCGCAAAGTTCAAAGGGCCCCCTAACTTGCTTGTTTTATGATACGCATACTGGGGCTGGAGCTTCAGAAGCTACTCCGAGAAAAGTTTTCCCCGGCCGGTCTTGGACGCAGAGGGCCCAAAGAGCCCGCCACACGAAGTTAGGGTTTCCTTTCTGAGCGTCCTCCCCTGTCAGCATCCTCGTCCATTTTCTCTTACCCACATCTCTTCGCTTGACCTTTTTCTAATCCAATTGACTGAATTTGGTCCGATATTTTTTTTATTACATTTTCCTTTTGGCTTGCGAGCCAACTTTCGTCAACCGTTGAGTGTTTTTTTTTTTGCTTTTCTTAATCAGTATATGTGAAACTTCCTGACGAAACAAGAGAGGGAAGAAAGATGTAGAAAAGGGTGCTGGAAGATAGAGGCTACCATTACACTTTGTTTTGTTGCAACGCCTGCCATGTACGCTCAAAGGAAGAGCACCAAACGTCGCTCTTTTTTCTTGCTCTCCAACTCCTCTATTTCTTTCGAGCGAGCGAATTTCGGAATAGTTTGTTTTATGAACGTGCACTGAACGATGGAGTAAGCACGAACAGGATATGTGCGCCTTTTCGCTGTCCTTGCAAAATACCAAAATCCTCTCCCCCCCCCCCCCTAAAAAAAATGGTTACCACTTTTTTATGGTGACTGCGTTGCGCCCTTTACGTGTGTCGCAAATCTACGTCTTGGCTCCCAAGCCGCAGCTATACCTTGAGCGCGACGGCGATATATCTATATAGGAGAGTGCACAGTTGCTAGCGTGAGAATTCTACAAAATATATGATGCAACAACAACAAAACAAAAATGACGTTACGCTCTGCAGAAATATATAAGTTGCGAAACAAAATATTCAGCTATATTTTGTTTTATGGATCAAACTTTCTCTGAAAGTCGCCATCTATCGGACTGGAAGGTTTGCAGCTATAGCAGTTATTAAAAAGGGTGGTATCTCTTCTGTTTCTAATTTTTGCTTAATTTCTATAACTTATATTGTTGGCGAACTGCTTAAACATATATACTCTACTCCGATATCATGAGTCACCTATCATGCAATTCTCTTTTTTTTAAACAGCAGCATTGTTTTCAAAAGGAACAATCCTGTGAAACGCAGCTCTTCGGATTTTATCGAAGATCTGCACATTAACCTTGAATGTCATGTCCAGACGAAGTTTTTCTTGTGATTTTTAAAGCATTCGACATGCCCCTTTTCAAGGCGATTCTTTCTAAGCTATCCTCTCTCTGCCTTGAACAATTAACATTTGCGTGGATGATCGAGACTGTCTTCACGAGTACAGTTGAAGTCCATTAATGATCATGAATCTTTCCTAACAAATATATCTTCTGGCGTTCCCCGTGGGTCTTTCCTTGGGCCACTACTCGTTTTAATATTTATAAATGACTTTCCTAGTGCGATTAAAAAAAAGTATTCTCGCCGACGACTGTGTGATCTATAACAAAGTGACATGAGAAAAATGGTGCAAAGGGTGGATGATGTCGTTAAACAAGTCTAAAGGCAAACGAACCCACTTTGCCAGGAACAAAATCCACTCTGTATTTTCAATAGTTTCTAGTCTTTGAATTGATTGCGACAGTTTCTGTTTATAAAGATATTGGCGCAAGACTAACATCAGGCCTCTTCTGAACTATCCACATCAAGTTCCATCACTGCCGACTCATCTAGAACTCTAGGACTAATCAGACGTAACTTTAGAAGTACTCGACCCCTTGTCCGTAAGCTGACATATGACACGCAAGTTAGACTAAAATTAACATTTGCAAAAACCACCCGAAATCCCCACCAACTAATAACCTGGAAGCTGTTCAGAACAAAACTACTTGTTTAGTTTTATTCACTTGTGATATTTTTTCCCCGTCTGAGCGCTAAAAAAAAAAAAAAAGAAGTAAGCTAAGCAAGTTCTTTCCGGAGCTTCGCAGGAAAATTTGTCAGCTTTGCCTTTCATAAAATCTACCATCACATTTCCAAAACAGATTGTTATCAACCCCCCGGACCGAACACCTTTCGCGTTTACCCGCTTGCACTGTCAAACGGATATCTGGTTCTACTAATGCTTTTAGTCGAGCATTTCTTCCTCATGCCATCAGACTGGAACAGTTTCCCATTCTCCATTGTCACCATCGTGAACCCGGATGACTTTCTTTCTTCTCTGAAACTACAATTTTTTTGTCATTATCTTTGTGTTCCAACATTTCAATATTGAAATTTCGTGAGTTTGTCCTGACACCTGAGTATTTTATGCTTTCTAGTGTATTTGGCATCATTTTCTTTAACCCTGATCACATCGCCCCCCCCCCCCCCATCCTTTTCCACCTATATATGCAATGTCTTTAATCTGCTTGAAAAGTGATCAAAACGATCCAAACAACATGGGTGAACTAGTAGCCCAAGCAATAGGTCAGAGTATTTTTTTGTGAAATTTATGGATTTAAAATTTGTTCCTTACCATATTTGTTCAAGATAAAAGTCTCTACTCGCAAGAGTGAAAGAGTGACACCAACGGCAGGCAGGGGTTCGTTCTTTGAACATTAGAGTTTGTTCCCAACTGATCGCATGCAGTTTTACTGTGTGAAGCTCGCTCCTCCTACTCGATTCGGAAGCCTGTCTGCCACTGACACCACAGAACTGAAAAACACCGATATATTTGAATGTTGGTCTTGGCACAATTTTAATGTGCTGATTTCTCAATAACTATTTTAAATTTCGCATTACTAAATAGCATACCGGAAAGGCTAAAAGCCGGGAATTCAGAAATTTAAGATAATTGTGGTAGCTAAAAAAACAAATTGTCTTTAAGATGAAATAAATTATTGAAGAGATGAATGCCAAATTACCACGTTTTTACGACGGGTCTCCTAGTCATCCGTTCTTGGGTGTTCTTTATTGTGACGACACGGAGAATGCAGAGACGCACATAGTAAAGTCATGCAACGTAATGTGGGGTTGACTTATACCTAAGCCGTCGACATTCCGGTGGTTATTTATGAAGTCAAGTCGGCGGATGTTTTTCACTGTTTGTATTTGGGTGATTTCTTTCGAACGGTCTCTAAAAACGTTGATTATCGGTGAAAGTATCTAATAAGAAACCAAGAGTTCGCTAAGAGGGGAGGGCTCGAACAAAAACAGTCCTTGCTAGCTGAAACAAAATTTTCAGAAATCGATGTTTTCGGTTTTAATCGATTTTGTATTTTTGACACCAACGCTTCTTTGTCGGGATTTTTAGTTAACGCCGATTTTGTATCTTTTATAAATCGACGTATCTTTATATGGTTTTTTCGGTTAAAACCGGAAAGTCGGCGGCCTACTAAATAACGCGTTAGCACGAGACGCCTGCGGAGATGTTTGGAAGATGGATAACTCTGTCGCCTTACACGTCCATTCCAAGGACACGCTTTCTGGCAACACACATTATGGCTTGGCGTCCGTTGGATTGAAATTCTGCATTTATAAAACCCATAAATTGAGAGGAAAAACACATAAGGGAAGAACAGACGCGCAAGTCTCAAAATTAATAATAACCAAGCTCACTTTTTTTTTATCTGTAACAAATATACACGTGATCGCTGCTTGGAAAGAGATTGACACCCATGTTGTCACATCAGTCATATTGTCTGTATTGATGACTTTATCCACTGCTTTTTAACTGAAGAGTTTTTGCGACACGTTAAGTTTTTTACTCAAAGCAAAAGCAAATCGTTGTGTGTATGTTTATACAGCCTAGAACTTGGTCTGCCTCAACGGGCGACGAGTCTCCCAGCTGTAGATGAGAAATTTAGCCAGTGTTATACAACCGCTAACCTGGGGTCTTTAACGTGCTCCACGAAGTAGTGATACACGACCGAACACCGGTACGATACTCATCCAAATCGAAACGGGCAGGGGTGGGGATTAAACTCAGGATTCCTGGGTACTGCAGCGCGAGCTTTCGCTCCATGTGCTCCGTGCTGGTGATCGCTAACCCACTCAGTCACCGATCTCCATTTTTTTAATTTATTTTTTACTCAACTTTACGTAAATATGTAGCGGGTGTTTCATGAAACACGGGGCAAAATTTCCCGTGTAAAAAGTACGCATCGCGAAAAAACAAGACTTGCACCGTGTTAGTCGCTGCTATGGGACCTATTCATTCATTACGTTTTCAATTAGTTTTGCATGACTAACTTTTTAATTGGTGAAAACAAACGTTTTTATCAGATTAGAAAATATCTGGCCATATATTATCACTCAATTAAAAAAAAAAACTTCGAAGCTCGTACGTTCTTTTTAGGAAAGGGGTGAAAGGGGGGGGGGAGAAGGGTCCAGGAATTCCGCCATTTTGCTCCACATTCCTATACCTGTAACACAAGCCGCCACTTTTGAGCACCCACACGCTTCCCACGTCTTCCGAGTCATACAAAAGTTGGCTGATTTTGTTGTTTTCGTTCACGTCACGCCATCTTCTAATTTCAACCTTATGTTAATTTTCACTAACAAAAACTTTATGTACAAAGCGCAGCGCAGTTACCACGTGGTGTCACATGATGCCATGGCGTCACGTGACACTGATTCGCGTAACGTCGATTTCCCCGCTAAATATTGCTGGGAGTTTTTATTACTCAGGTGACTTGACGTCAGTACATACTGATCACGTGACGCTGCTTGATACTATAACGTCACGTGACATGAATTTCCCCGCTAAATGTAGAGGGGCACGGACGGGCGGACCGAGGGAGAGGCAAATTTGTTGGTACTAAATAATTCTGCCAAAGAAAAAAAAAACTATTAACGCTTTCAAAAGAAGCAACATGGTTACTATTCATTCCGAGACTTCTACATGTGTTGTCCTCCCCTTTTCTTTTTTCCCCGTGTCCTCAGTATCGGGTTTCTTACGATATCTGAATAGAGATAGACTCTTTCAGGACGTAGCTTCATTTTTGCTATTTCGTTGCTACATCGTACATAAATTTGACACTAACATCCACGCATTGCCCTGTCTAGATATTTTATCGTCGTGTTCAACGTTACCTACGGTTTGAGAGCCTTTACGTGTGCGTCATGTAGGTCTACGGAGCGCGACACAGCGTAAAAAACCTATCGGCGTTTTTTGGTGGTTCTGAATACCCGCAAGGATCGCTAAAACGTGCCAATGTTACATTCGTACTAAGATTGTCGCAAGGTGTACCTCTCCTAGAAAAAAAAAAAAAAGAAGAAAGGAAAGAAGTTTCTTATCCGCTTGTTCGAGAGGGATAGAAGGAAAGAGCAAGAGAGTAAGAGAGCGATGTTTGGTATTCTTCTCTTTTGAGCAACAAAGTGTAAAACCATCTATCTTCCAATAGCCTTTTTTACATTATTTTTTTTCAAGAGCGCAGCTCTTAGGCACCGGTTTCCGGGTTGACCGGCGTCGGTGCAACCCCGTGACGTCACACGTAACGTCACGAGGGCTACGAGTGACGTCACGAAGGTCATCAGTGACGTCACGAGTTCCACCAGTGACGTCACGAGGGACGCCAGTGACGTCACGAGGGACGCCAGGGACGTCACGAGGTTCAAAAGTGACGTCACGAGTGACGTCACCGAGGTCACCAGTGACGTCAGGAGGGTCGCCAGTGACGTCACGAGGGTCACGTGTTACGTCACGAGTGCCACGAGTGACGTCACGATGATCACGATTGACGTCATGAGGATCACGAGGGTCCCCAGTGATGTCACGAGGGTCACGTGTAACGTCATGAGGGTCACGAGAGTCACGAGTGAAGTCACCCTCATGACGTCGGGTATACCCTCCCCTCCCGTCCTTCTCAAGAGCTGCGCTCTGATTCGGGATTACAGGGAATTGTAAGCGTCTTTAATTCTTTTTTAAATCGATCTATTAGGAAGTTTTACGTACCGTATTAATGGGTCGAGAAAATAATTCAGTGATTGACGAAAATTTGTTTTCAAACAAAAATACAAGTGAGCGAAAAAAAAGAATGAAAATCACATGAGTAAAGGTCAAGGGAAAAGAAGCGGATGGAAGATAATGAACAAAGATGCTGACAGGAGAGGACGCTGTAAAAGGAAACCCTAACTTCGTATGGCTTGCATGTGGGGCTTTTGCGTCCGGGAGCAAGGAAAGGGGTCGAGGTACACATAAGCACTTCTTATGAGTTGTGAATGCGAAAGTGCGCACGCCGTTTGGAACGGTGGAGCCGCTGCCTCGCGTACACGTAGCGCCATCGGGTGAGCGATCGTTGAAACTGTTGTGTGCCTTGCGGCGCGGGGAAGGAACAGACAGAACGTAGTTCCCCAGCAGAACGAACCCCTTGGTTTATTGCATGCGCCGGATATACATATTGCCACGCGCCGTACGACCGATAAGAGGCGAGCGAACGCGGTGATCAACAGTGTGATAACACAGTCAGGATGACACCACACAAACTGGCGCGCGGCGGCTAAAGGGAGCCTCGTCGATGCGCGCCAGCCAATGGGACAGAAGTGTAAACGGCTAGCTTTGCGCGTGGTTTCATTAAGGTGCCGTTTTGATGGTTTCAAAGCTGATGACGCTGGTTCGCTCCATGAGACAGTTAATGATTTCGCATTAAACCCTTTTTCAAAGTTGTTTTCCAGGCAGTTTAGACACACTCCGGTGTCTAGACTGTAAAAAAAAAGAAACATGATTTTTTAAAATTTAGCAGAATGGATGCGGGTGGTTTTACTGGTACGGAGGCTGGATCAGCCTTGGGAGTGAATCAAGGCGTGACTTTGGAAAATCTAGAGTAACACTTACTTGCCATCGGGTTGTTCGTTGTTTCTTTGCTAAACAAAATGTGAATGGGACCCTACCCCCTGCTTTCAAGTTGAACTTATTATAAGACTCTTTTTGTTTCATTTAACGATACATGACACTATGCAGTGAAGGCCATAGCAGGTATACGATGTTGAAAAAAGAAAGAAAAAAAAATGAAATACGTTTACAACTCTTTGTAACGTCGAATTAGAGCGCAGCTCTTGATGAAGAGGGGGGGGGGGGTACGGGCCTCTCCTCTCCGTTCCTCCTTTTCTCCTGCTCCCCTCCCATTTAGCGGGAAATTTTCGCTACATGTCCCGCTAAATTTAGCAGGAAAATGTTCCGCTAAATATGGGGAGACTTTTTTTCCGCTAAATTTAGCGTGAAAACTTTGCACTAAATATACAGGGAATTCCCCCGCTAAGTTTAGCAGGGGAACTTTTTCCACTAAATTTAGCGGGGAAATTTTTCCACTATATTTAGCGAGAAATTTTTTCTCTAGATTTAGCGGGAAAATATTTCCGCTAAATTTAGCGGAAAGTTTTTTTAGCTAACTTTAGCGGAAAGTTTTTCCGCTATATTTAGCGGGGAAATTTTTTCGTTAAATTTAGCGGGAAATTTTCTCCTCTTCCTCTAAATATAGGGGGAATTTTTCCACTAAATTTAGCGGGAACTTTTCCGCTAACTAAAGGGAGAATTTTTTCCGCTGACTTTAGGGTGACATTTTTTCGCTACAGTTAGCGGGAAATTTTTTTCACTAAATTTAGCGGAAAAAATTCCCTTCTCCTTGCTCGTGACGTCACTCGTCACCATCGTGACATCACTCGCGGTCCTCGTGACGTCACACGTGACGGAACTTATGACGTCATTATCGGAAACTTCCCATAACGCAACGCGCGGTTACGTCGACGGCGACTCCGACGCCGACGGTGACGCCACTCAAGCCGGAAACGGGCGCCTAAGACTGCGCTCTAAAATGAAAGACGTGTGTAATTCTCTGTAATGCCGAGTAGAAGGGTGGTGAGCTGGGCTAGTTGGTACCGGCTACACATGATTTAAGTCATCGAACAACGATAGAAAACTGTTAAAGAAATCAGAAGACAAAAAAAAAAAAAAAAAAGACGCTGAAACTCACAACTAAAGGTATCTTCCAAAGAGAAGAAAGAAAATGGCACAGAATATACAGGCAGTTTCAATGACTAGCGAACTCCGAAGCGCGAGGCGACAGCTTTAGACCTTACCGCTTTAAAAAGGATATTTCTTTTATTGATAAAGCCACTGATGGCTGACTAACGCAGCGCTCCCCCAAACCCAGTATAATAAACGCATAATAAATTTCTTTGGTAAGTTGTTTCCTTACATCTACGTATAATATGAATGGTAGCCAGAGTTGGACTACATGAATTTTTTGACAGTGTAAAGGTTAGTGACCACCTACGTTGGATCTAAGTGATAGGTAATGTTTACGAAGCCTGTTGTTAGTACACCGTCCAGTCTGCCCGACATAAGTCCTACCACATGACAACGAGATGCTGTACACCACACACGAGGTACAGGGCACAAACGGTGAGACATGTTTTTTTGTTGCAATTGTGTCTGGATACTTCTTTTAAGCCGAGATGGACCTTTGAACAAATTTGGGCCATTTCTTGGGGGGCAGAAAAAGCAACCGGTACGGCCATATCGTTGAACTAGATGTTTTAGGTTGTGCGATACGTTGTGTAGGTACGCTATCGTTACCACCCGTTTTTTCTCCACGTCGCGCTTAGGGCTTACTCCTCCATTTACTTAACACCGGCCAAAGAAACCCGGAAGACCGCAGTCTTTGAATTTGGGCATTAAAGTCTTGTCTTCTCTTTGGTAGATACATTCAGTTGTGAGATTCAGTGTCTTTCCTGTCTTCTGTTTTTCTCAACAGTTTTCTAACGTTGTTCGCTGATTTTAATCATCTGTATTGTTGAATTAGAGCGCAGCTCTTGAGGAGGAGGAGGGGAGGGTACCTCTTAGTACGGTCATTATGACAAAGATAACCACAATGTGCGGCGAAAAAAATCTGAACAAACCAGCTTGAGAAAAAAAAGAAACCCAAGCCACCTGATCATTCATAACAATGTATCAATAATGTATCACAACGAAGACACTTTCACCATTTGGTACAGTGATATTCACAGCCATTATTAAATTGTGCGACAAAAAGAAATACCAAACTGACCAACGTTAACAACAAAACAAACTAGCCATTAGAATATTTATTACAATGTATGAAGAGTATCCTAAAGAATAAACTTTAAGCATTTGGTACAGTCATATTCACAGCCATAATCGCATTGTGCAACAAAAAGCCGAAACTGCCACCTTAAAAAAAACTAGCCATTGCCGAAGTTCGCTTTATTTTTGAGTAAACAGGCAAACTAACAAGGTTTACTGTACCGTTAGCAACTTTCTTCTATTTGTGCAGCCTTTTTCTTTTATGATAGCTTCAATTTCGTTAGCTTCAATTTCCAGTTCTGTCGAAAAAGTAACGCGCAGCACGCCCCCCCCCCCCCGCCCCCCCCCCCCCCCCCCCCCCTTGGAGACCTTCTAAGCCTGCCCCCTCCGGGAAAATGGAAAGTCTTCGCCGCAGCTCTGGTTGGTTTCTGCTTGAAGCCGCTGCTCATAATCCTTACTTACAAGGTGCTCTAAGACTGTCTTCGTCCCAAGAACAACATCTACAAGGAAAGCCTGCGGAAACTTTAAGCCTTCTCTGCTCATGCTGTCAATGAGTACGTGCTCACTTTTCTGCAGTTCTCGGTCAGTGATTATGAGCTGTGACTGACAATCCTCACATGGCTGACGTTTAATTGCAGCATGCGCACAATAGCCGCCAATGTATGCCAATGCAGGAACATAATTTTGTGATGCCTTCAGGTCACTTTGGGTGAGTTTGATGCCATACTTTGTTATTAGCATCTCGGCATCAAGCTTCTGTTCTTTTGGTTCCAATGACAGTGGCATGTCCTCCAGTATCAAAGTGTTCTGCAAGCAAATTTTTGTCTCCACCTCGAATACTTCCGTAACTGACACAATGTAATGAGATCCACACATTTGGCGGTACTTGCCGAACCTGGCCTCTAGGCAGTCTGTTTTGAAACTTTCCCAAAAGGACATATTGAAAGCCCAGCTCATCAATGCAATACCGTGACAACTCATGAATATGTGCTTAGTCGGAGGGCAAAGTGGGTTTTCTTTGTCAAGCCACCAGCTTGGGTTCCTCTCTGGCTCCACCTGTCAAGCCAGCTTATGAACTGATCAAGGTACTGCACTTGCAAACAAGCCATCTCCTTCACAGGCTGCTGCCAAGCATCACGCAGTCTGTGCCCCTTTTCTGGTGTCTTAACATTCACAATGCTCCACCACCTGAAAATCAAGTCAATGAAGGTGGCTGTCTCCTGCAGTGCAGCCATTTGTAATTTCTGCGTTTCAAGCGACAAAGCTGAAGACACAAAGCTTTTAAAAGCTTTTAGCACCAATTTCACATTTTCACGCTCTAGGTGGCTTGGATAAAGTGGTTTACAGGGCCAACCCAAAGGCAACCTTTGCAAGCTTGCTTTGTTCACTCTTACAGCTTCCTCAAAAAAGTAAACGAAGCTTTCTGGTCCTCATCACTTTCACGACCTTCAAAAGGAGGGTAAAAAAATGTCTTGGCGTCATCCTTCTTATTGAGGCACTTGAGCAGGTGAACTGTGTCCACAACACGAAACAATGGCTGCTGCGGGTTGGCAGGATGCGGGAAAACAATGCCTGGCTCATTTTGCTCACTAAATAGAGACATCATTTTCCGGTTAATCGCATTGTTGTCTGTTATGACTGCAACAACATGCAGACCGGCACTTTAAAGGCTCATGATTACTTTCTTTAGAACATCATGCAGCTGCATTGCTGTGATACGAGATACAGGAAGAATATGAGCGACGTCCTTATATGACGAAACCAAAGACTGAACCATGAAAACATGTGCTGTTTTCGCTGGCTCGGCAGAATTCGCAGGAAACCCTGTTAAACAGCCACCTTTATATTCGAAGAACTGCTGAAGGTATATCTCATCAAGCATGGACGTCATGTTTTTTTTTTCACAAGGCTTTAGTATGCTTGCCCTGCGCTTAATGTACCTGAGAAAACTTTCTTCTCACTGTTCCTGCGATGGGCTAACATCAAGAGCAGCACAAACTCACTTGATGGTTGTGTCATGTGGCAAGACAAGATTGTTGCTGTGTCGAAAAAACTTCTATGCGTGCGGAGAAATTGTGTGCAATATGCTGCAAAAAACTAAAAGCTCTGCAGAATACCGCGCACGTCTGCTCCTCTTTGTCAGAAGTTTACACTGTTCCTTCAGGAAGATCAGTGCGTCAGCCCTCTGATCATCATGCAACTCATCGTCACAAACGTCATCCAGCAATGAGAAAGCCAGTCGAAGCATCAATATAGCGCTCTACACCGTCCAGAAGGTTGTCCAGCACACGAACGTCACGGATTTCGCCAGGAATACACACATAATCCGACACCAACGGAGCGCACTTAAAATACACGCGAACGGAGAGATTCTGTGACACCACCACAGACACAAGCAGCTCGGGGGCTCGCAATGCCGGTTCGATGTGGGCGAAGATGAGGCACGTCTCGCATGCTGCTGTACACCAAAACTTCCTATCTCGACGCTCGTTAACACGATAAATCAGTTTACAAAGATCGTGAACTTTGTGGTGTTTTTCTTCTTCTTAAAACGCTGTTAGCGACTCTTGAATGACTTTTTGGAGTAGCTCATTTTCAGTTCGCTTTCTTTTCACTTCAGGCTCTTCTCGAGATGTGCGCGAATCCGCGATATACGAAGGACAGTGAGGAAAAATGGCTGGGAAGGCGTCTGCAGTCAGCCGCGTCAACTTCATGGGAGCTTCAATCGTTCGTCCATCGCAGTCCGTATACGTGGATGTTGTACGCAGATGCTCCTGTTTGAAGTGACGCTCGCAAACCTGCGCGTAACAGAAGCGAAACACCAATTAGTATTTCTTGGGATAATTACGAGACATATTAGCCATTCGGAAGGAGTACGCTGGATGCAGCTTACCTTGGGGTCCTTCAACAGCCCCACGTCGACGTTGCGCCGGCGCACAGCCCGCTGCCATTCCGCTCTTCGCTTAACGTCTCCCGGAAAAGAAAACAAGCGAACTTTGGGACCGTTGCCGTAGTTCCCTCGACAGTTCGGTACACAACACCGCCCCATTTCACAGTATGCATTCGTCAACGAAACAAGTTCCTTGAAAACGGGCACTGCAACAAGGAACAGCGCGAACGGCCGTACGACGACAGAAAAACAAGGAGCGCACGTGCTATCGGCAACCCGCAAAAATGGCGACGGCTTCCCTCCCGGGCAGGGGGTAAAGGTGGGCGAGAAGGAGTGGCAAACAGGGTTGCCAGGTGTTTGAACTCCAACCCATCAAACGTCTACGAGATATAGCCCAAAAATAGCCAAATGTCGGTCCAGAAAAATAGCCCAAAAATAGTCCAAAAAAACTCACCATTTGAAACGTTTATTTTGAAAAGAAAAGACACATAATACGTTTTTATCCATCAAATGCCCCAGAAATGGCGTCCCTTGCACGTTCGGCGAACTTCCTGAAACGCTCGTACAAACGCATAACATACCTTCCACTATATTGGGACGCTTGGTGACCAGAATGACGTCACGGGAGAGCTATGCAGAATTCAGACAACCTAAAGAATGCGCAGAACAGGTGCTGTTAAGGCCGCAAGGAATCGCGCCGTCACTTGTTGAGATGGAGGAATAGCAGCACATGCTTGCATTCGGAGGTAAACAATTGCACAGAGCGCGCAAAAAGAAGACGAATTAGTTTGCAAACTTATCAAAGTTAAGGGACTGAAGCGCCAAATGTTCACCTAACTTACTTTAAAAATACATTCCAATCTATAAACCCAAGTGCTTTCAGGCAATTTGGTTCCAGCACAGGTCAGAAATTGCTCAGTGCACAGGTCAGAAATAGCCCAATGCACAGGTTAGAAATAGCCCAATACTAGCCAAATAGCCAACTACCATTTTTTCCCGCCAACTGCAAATAAAACTAGCCCAATTTGGCTATTTATAGCCCAACCAGGCAATCCTGGTGGCAAATCCTGTGCGCGGACGGCAGCGTTTTTCGACACGGATTTGAAGTCCAGGTGAGGTGGCCAATGACGCCACGGACGTCAAAATAACGTTATTTGGTGGATCCTTTGTTATTTTGACGTTTCCGACGTCAAAATGATTTATATTTGTTGTTATTTTGACAAAAAAGTGGCGTGCTTTGCATGAATATACAGCGTTGATGTTGGTACGCCTCAACGGGTGATCGGTCTCCTTACTGTAGAGGAGAAATTTAGCCAGTGCATCACGCAGTAGCATCTTGAAAAGTCAGCAACGTCGGTCGGGCGCTCGGCGACTCGGGGGTGTCCGCACTGGTGTGTGTTGTCGACGTGCAGCCTGTGCTCATCGCGTTCTCAGGGATATCAGTGGGTAAGCGTTTTTTATTTTCAAATTTTGCCCGGTGCCGAGAAAAGAATTATGTAGCTCGGAGTTGGTTTGGAGGAGATATGTGTCGTGTTGCCCTCCTTGTCCCTACTCTCCAGGGTTAAAATGTCTGTATTCAACCAGCTCGCCTACACGCTTGCTTTAACGTCATCACTTCTACCTAACGCAGACATTGTCCCAATATCTACTTCTGTTCTTTCCCTAATGAATCCGAGAGACCTCGAGTTGCATGCGCTCTTTCTTTTATGTCAGCTTGGTCATCGTGCTGCGGACTTGGGGTCGGACGCAAGCTACTTCAGCCTTGCACTACGGAAACGATGTGGGGAGGTTCTGACTTCAGATATCTGACTTCTGCAAACCTTCAGTAGCGTTTTAAGAGAAGAATCCTCAAGTGTGATCAACTTAAGTTCGTTCACGAAATGTCAACTAAGCTGTGGATTGCTGTCCACGGAGAGAACTTCACCTCCTCGCTAGACTTCAAGGCTTGGTATCAAATGAAACAGGACTCCTATCATCGCCTTTGGTTGTCGAAAAGAACCCAACTGTTAAAAGTTTCGCGGAGCTAAAGTACGGAACCTTCAGACCTTCGTTCTACATTTTTAACGAACAGCCTCATTGGAACCTTTCGTAGCGCACCGGATTTCGAAAGGAGTCAGATTTGCAATCCTTGTGATGTACCCTTGTCTTCCTCGGGTTCCCGTGTATTACAAAAAAGCGCCAAATTTTGTTTAAACGGAAAACCCTCAAGAATAGACATGTTAGCAAATATTCATGAGGTAGCACACAAAATCTCCTCTGACAATGAAAGGTTAGCCATTATAGACCAATCTGTGAAAAGGTTAAGTACCATTGTTGACAGTTCGTTTATGAGTAATAGTCGTGATTTTAGAGCTGTGGGTGATGTGAGAAAAGAATTATGTAGCTCAGAGTTGGTTTGGGGATCTGTGTCGTGTTGTCCTCCTTGTCCCCACTCTCCAGGGTTAAAATGTCTATATTCAACCAACTCGCCTGCACCCTTACTTTAACGTAACTCCTGTTGCAAATGAAGATTACGAGTACCGGAGGTGACAGAGCCCAGCCGCAGTAATCTTTTGTACGCACTTTTCTGGAGCCGTACCTGTGCGTAATACGACGGATTATCACCTTTGCATAGAATAGCTGCGAAGGCCGTGCAAGCGGTGAGCGAGTAGCCTTCATTGCCACGTCTGGAGCACCCGCTGCTGGAGCGCTCGTACCATGTGATCCTAAGCAATTGCACTAGCTCGCACTTTTAGCACCCGCGGTTCTGTGAATTCAGCCGCCGACTTCCCTTTCATTGCTCAAGTGTCGTGCGTTGCCTGGCGTCTTTGCGTCTCGTAGTGCTCTCGTCGACCTGATGGCTTCTTTGTTATCTGCACTCACTGCAGAAAGAAACTTCAGATGCGAGGCGGTCCAGAGGAAACCTTGGTACGGGAGAAAGTAGGCAGGCACCTGTCGTCGAACCACAGCCACGAGTGTGAGCAGCCTAACCATCATCAAAGCGGTGACTAGCAGAACCTACAAACAAGCAAAGGTGGAACGCCGTGGTTACGAATGGCCAAAGAAACCAGCAGAGACGCTGAACGCAAACAGCCTGTGACCTGTGGCCGTTACCGTCCCTGGGAGCAGTGAGGCAGTGACGCTGATCCCATCGGTATGCCGAATCCAGCCAAATAGTAAGATCATTGAACCTTCTGAGACAATATCTTTACTCGGTGTCAACATGTCATGTTTTTGTTTGGTGGGGCCATTATCTCTCTTACAGGAGACTTTGCCTCAAACTCCCGATAGCGAAAGAGGTAAGGCTCAATATGTGTACACGCTTGCAATTACCAACTGGCACAGCATCCTCACCTGGAGAAGCCGGGATGCCGCAAATGCAGCTTAACAGGAACAAAATCAGCACTGTGAAATTCTGGTGCCCGTGATCTTGGGCCGAGATTTGATTGCAGGCAAAAGCACGACACTTGACTTTTCTGAACACATTTATTTTTAAATATTTTTTGTCCTTAAAGTATTTGCACATTTGCATGGGTGGTACAGTTACGCCATTTCGATGAAGTCCCGCTTCCTTGCGCCTTGCTGCACCCAAAAAGAATAATTGCGCCAATCAGCTCAAAGGCGAACAAATCTGCGAACGAATTGGTTTCTGTATAGAAGTTTGCAAGTCTGGCTTCAGGGCGCTGCCGTCTTGCTCGGTTGGGTTTTGCTAGGACGCATCATAATCCTATTACGAAGCCTTGCGAAGGCCTCGTAATCGGATTATGGCCGCGCCCAAGAGAGCACCCCACTGAGCAAGATGGCGGTGCCCTGAAACCGGGCCTGGAAATGTGTATAGGCTCCCTACGAGTTTTCATTTTTGTGTTGCAAATGTGGGAATCCAGTTTTGGTTTGGCCATCACAATCCAATCCAGGTTTCCGGCTGAGCGGCATCGTTTCACAAGATTCGCACCAATTTTACCGACATTCCTGACGCACCGCAGTTTTAACAGTTTTAGTTGCATTTCGAAGCGCACTGCTGAAAATTAACAAGCACAATTAATTTTTTTTTCTACTTGCTTATGTTCTGAAGCGTGACACTGTTTTGTACGGATGTGCTCGCGCGCAGTTCCTATTTCGTTAGCATGCTTGGTTGGGATTGTTTGGTTGCGAATTGTTGCCTTTTTTTCACGTCAAATGATCTAAATCCTTGATCAAACAACTTGTTCGATTCACGTGATAAGACTTTGTATAGTGCTAATTTACCTCTTTATCTAGAGCAGGGTTCTCGAAACTCCGGCGCGCGGATGCGCTCTTTCCATCCCGCAGATGGCCGTGGTCTTTCCAGTGATGCCCGACTCACGCCCGGGCATCACTGAAAAGACCATTAGAGAAGAGGCCCTCTCCAGCGTTCACTCTGCAAAAGTGGAAAGAGGAGGAAGGAGCTTCCCATTTCACTCTTAACTTGTCACCAACTATACTACAGCATAACTGCTAAATTTGGGTTTTTAATGGGCATCACTTAACTGATCGCATGAATGCATGCCGGTATCGCTAATAGGGAACTGCATCAGATTGCCCCAAACTTCTGTGTGTGCTGCTCAAAAAAGCAACTTTTTCTGATACAAACGTGCTCCACAACGGGAGTTTTTCGGCCCCAAAAATTGCTCCAAACTCAAAGCTGGCTGAACCACCACTGCGCTTGTTATTTTAATCTGCAGAACTGTAAGCTGAACCCCAACTTCCTTGGAAGCCTTGAAGCTACACTAAATATTTGCAGCTTAGCTGGCTTCTACATTAAGCATCTGATGCTTGTTAGGTTTGCTATACCAATTTTCTGGTTTTGCCCCTTGCACTGCTCATCCCTTTTCGGTGACCATGGTTTCTAGTGCCTAGTGGTCATAATGAACAGTGTATGGTACAGTGCCTGGAATGCCTCTTTGACTGGTGTCTCTGACATTCTCTGCTGCCTGCATATCGAAAGTGTCCTGAAGTGGTTACAAAGTATGTCGCAGGGGCTGGCATGTCATGCTGTCGGATGTCGTAAATCTGGTGGTTTGTCCTATGCGTTTCAACAAAGAAGAAGAAACGCAAGTGTCGCTTTCATCATAGCGTCCCAGCACCGGGCCAAAAATCCTTCCGTGGACCGTCCAGCTGATAGCAACCTACACCAGAAAAAGGGTCTGCTTTCTCCGCTGCTGCGCCACGGTCAAGATCGCGACAGTATACACCACTCCACAACTGTGGAGTCATCGAAGGGAAATCAAACGAACCGTAAATAAAGACACGACCAGCACACTAGTCGGAAACCTGTTCCAATTAAGGCCAATTGGTGTACTGGGACATTACAATGGACCAATACACAAATAGGCCTCTATAGGGCAAATATACCAATGGGCTTCAATTGGGCCAATACACCAATAGGACTCTAATGAACCAATAGGTCGCACCTATCGGCTATGATAGGATTGTACAGGTCCATAGGTTTACTGCACCATAATCTTATACAGATAGAATCTTCTACGGGAATTTTGGCTAGGGTTATAATTAAAAGGCTGCCATCAAAACTACTATATGTCGTGGGAAGTGCTGATTTGGGGCACGAACCTAAGCGGTAAAAGTTAATGCCAACTAAGACTATTCCAAAGTAAAATTTAAAAAAGTGCCCATTTTTTGTTTGTGTTAACGGTGTCGCGCAGTGTATACACATGAGAACTTTTGTAGAAAACATTTGCTTTGTGCTCCACTTTGTTAACATTTCTTTAAGCGCAAAGACGCATCAAGAAAGGCGTGCATGAAAACAAAACCTGCTAACGACCTGCCGCCGATACGGGCTGGTTTCGCTGATCATCTCTCTCAAAACTGAAACCTGATGATCTGCCTTCATCATCAGGCCCACTACTACTATCTGCGCCGAAAAAATTGACGATTCCTTCGGTTCATTTCCAACGGCCATAGCTGTCACGGACGATGATGGCGCGCCTTCAGTTGACACGTGAAAAGAAAACAATCAAAATAGAAACCAAAACTTTAGTCTTCTTACTGCTTACCGGTTGCGCAACGTGCCAGGAAGCTGCGCAGAAACTTTGAAATGGGTCTCCGCGCCTGGCGATCAATGGTGATATACGCTCTATCGGCATGGTATGGAAAGAGTTAATGGAAAGAGAGAGACATAAAAAACCCAGCCCTCGTTTTATATTTGCTGGTGGCTGAATTCTCACTTCTTTTTCTTAGAATTCTAGAAATAATATAGATTTTAGAGATCTTTTAATAAAAAAGTACTTCAGGAAGATATCTTTAGAAAATTCTAAAATAAAGAACAATATTTTTTTTTCTTTACATCGGTCAACGTTTAGAAAAAACTCTTTTTGATGCCCATAAATTGCATGCACTTTGAACTACTTGTTCAAAACTACACTGGAGCTACCTTTTTAAATTTTGTTACTAATATTTAAACAAAAATGTGATAACTACACTTCATAATTTATTTTGTTTTGATAGCAATTTTCTCTACAAAACATCTCAATATTAAAAGAAACCTCTTCCAGGGAATTTATTGCCACAAATGTGCAGCTAGACAAAGTTTAATTCTAATATCGTTATTATCTTTCCAGAAAAACATACCGAAAGTCAAGAAGCTTGGAACTGAGAAAACGGGCGTCAAAGAAGCACAACCATGGGTTAGAAACAGTTGTATGTCCAGCTACTGCTTGTTAAATGCACTGGGGTCTCCTTCATGTCTTCATGCTCAACATTTTGTCATGGTTCATAGGTAGGGTTCTGTCTTTTAAAATAAATTTAAAGCCATGGCAAAAAATATAGGCTATCTTTAAGTTTGATAAGTGCAAAGGGTCAGTGGTCGTGGGTGGGGCCAGATGCACCTATTGAATCTTCAAACATTGAGAAAAGGGGTTACTGTATCAATACCTAAAAAACAAGCTAACCGGTGGTGATTCATAGTAAAAAAAGCCCGAGACTGGGGAACACAAAAGGGGGACAAGCAGAATACAATGTCTTAACCACAGCTGAGGCTGGATTTGTCAGACACGCATTTAAAGAGCCGAGCGGCGTGACCTTCAGGACTTTGAATGTGTTTTGGGCCACTGGGCTTTCAAATGCATGTCCGACAAATAAACCCTCAGCTGTGTTTGAGATGTTGTGTTGTGTTCCTGATTCTCGGAGTTTTAGTACAATGAAAAGGGGTTATCTTGTCATTTAGTTCGGAACAAGTCGGGTCAATGTACTTCTAGGGAAGGAGCTGGGCTCCCGACTCTTCTAGCTGCTGTTCCGTTGGCGGTCCTGTCGATTTTAAGGGAAGGGGTGGGTGCGGGAAGTTTAAGTTTCTTTATTATTGCCCCTGCACGTCACGCGCTCATGCCATATTTCTGCGGCACCTGTGTCTCCACACCTGTAACAGGAGACTTTTTGCAGCACAATCCCTTATATTTTAATACAAACACCTGCGCTTCTGTGCTTGTGTTTATCACAACATTGTTGCAGTAAATACAGGCTTTGAACTCCATGGCTGTGCTCCTCCTCTCCACCGTTCGCCCCGCTCAAGTGGAAAGTGGTGGGAGGAGCTTCCACTTCGTTCTTGAGCTGTCACCGACTATAGTAAGATGAGTTTCAAAATTTAGATCATTTTATGTACATCCACTCCACTGATTTTTTTAGCTACCCAAGCTAACTAAAGTTTTTGAAACCTCTAGATTTACCCTTTCCGAAAATCTAATTAGTATATCTAAATTCAGAATGCCCGTCATGAAAACTGCAAATGAAGGCAGCGCCAATGCCAGCATTCAAATTTTCCGGCGCTTCCCAGAGGTGTGACGTCAGGGGTGAGAAGACATGCAGGTTGAGCAGACAGTCCAGAAAACAAACAATGATGCACATTTTTTCGCCGCTGCTGAGCGTGCGCTGTTGGGTGGTTCCATATAATTAGTTTTACGCCGTCAATTATCTGTAATCCCCTGCTAACAATTTCTACAACCCAAACAATAAGCCCACTCTCGCAGCTGATACTATTTTTTCAGTGTTGCCAGTAGATATGTCGTTTGAAAAAGTGGTAGAAACGTAATTTTGAAATTCCATAACTTCTCAAAAATGTTTTTTTTACTTCATTTTTTTTGTTAGAAATTCAGCCGTGTGTGATGATCTCCTAAAGGGCAACTCTGCCTCATTTTCGTCATTGAGAAAACACTGTAGTTCAGTTCAGTATCATCTAAGACCACGCATCAAATATTATGTTCAAATTTCATCTAAACATACGAAAAAGGGCCAGCAAACTTTGGTACGAACCATGTTACCAAATCTGCTAACTCTAGCGGATGACGAATTCGCAATCAACAGAGCAGTCAATACGATGGGGTTGGCACAGTTAACATTGAGCCACTACCTCAGTCATGTTCATGTTTTGTTTGCTTTTACTTCTCCGGGCAAAGCCAGCTGGTGACGTCAGCAGTGTGTCTTCTCGGTGTTGGCTCAGTGGCATCCATGTGAGAAGCGCCAACTCGGATGCCCGATGCCTCCGACGCTTCTCAGCGTCGTCTGCTTCACCTAGGTTGCGATGCCTACATTATGTTTGTGCTACGTGCGCATGCTTCGCGGCTTATTTATGTACGATTTAGTAGAATAAACCACCTGTTAATGGTTACGGTATGATCTTTGAAAAACTTGGCTTTGCATCCGATTAAACGTAGTCTAAGGCCGCAGCGGTGCAAACACCGTCGACATTCGCTCCCGCGCAGCTACGTCACCCCCTCGAGGAGTATCATGTGATCGTTAGTACCATGTGATTTGCCATTGTGGCCCATCGGAGCCGATGTTTCGGTTTCGGTTCCGGCCCATGTTTAAAGCAAGACTGCATAAAAAAATTTCACATTTTGCCAAAGCACAGATATCGGTTCTTTTATTAGTGCTTTCTGAAGAGAGATAAAACATAATCCAAACTTTTTTTTTGAATTTAGCAGAGTTGTTCTTTAAGCCGATTCTGAGGGAAATCGGAGACTATGAAAAAACACCGGAGTTTCCCTTCAACGTATTGTGGTATGAGGCTCACAGTGGGGCAAGTATTTTTCTTGGACTGATTCACTGCATAGATGCCACAAATGTTGACACTCTCTGGAAAACAGGCGGTTTGATGTCAACCAAGTGCAATTATTTTCAAACAACACCCTTGCTCCTCCAGTTTGGCGCAGTTCTTTTCATTTCCTACAAATTACACCAGGCCACAAAGATAGTTTTTGTTAATTTTTTATTCAGTTACAGAACGATAGCGATCGCTGCCATATTAGCCTGCTTTGAGTACTGAATACCCGCAATGTCGCGAACTGACCGACAGTAGAATTTGTGAAAAAAAAGAACTTCCTAAAATAGAAAGGGGCTCTTTTTTCTGCACATTCATATTTATTCTCAAAAAATGGTAAGAATAGTTTTATGCATTTTGAAAGTTATGGAACACACCACTCTGAAAGCACTCATACCAAATACCGTGGAAGCCAATACTGGCAACTCCCGCGGAAAATGGGCGAAAAGTGACTGCAGCGCCCCTGGCGAGCTCGGAGTCTCCGCTAGCAGACGAATTCTCCAAAATGCATTGATTTTGACTATCTCCGTGCGAGGTGACGAATGAAAAAAAATTGTCACGGACATTCGCTGCTTTGAAAGTTAAAAAATGGGTGCCAGCTCATGAGTGAAGGACATTCTCTTCGCGTGGGAAAGATGTTACAGCTTTCTGGGCGCAATTTCGGAGTTCTCCCGAAGAAAACATTCTGTCACAACTTATGTAAGCCAAGCAAAACACAAATGTATGCCTTCACGCTGTTTCGTGAAAAAGCGAAATGCACAAACATTTCAGAAAATAGCTTCGTTTCAACTTTATTGTTCTTATCAGTCAATTCGTTTTGTCGTTGCAATTCGCATTTCTCATGAATGTCTTGCTTATAACCGTTTCGTCGAATAGGCGAGCTGGCTAATCCCGTGAAGATCGCCTCCGGATGAAGAAGCAGAAGGCAATTTTGAACCACGTACGTTACGGCGATGTCAGTATGCTCCGAAAGAAGTCGTTGTGCATATGCAAATCTGACGCGATTATAGATTAACAAAAGCGGAGTTACGAAAAAAGCAGACTTCTCGCGCTTGCAAAGAAAGAAGGGGAGAGCGTCGTAGCCCCGCGAAAAAGGTGATTTCAGTCACGTTATTTTCAGTGCACAAATTCCGATTGTTAGCGCGGGGACGACCAACATCTTCTGCTACGCTGCTTGTTTACTTCTACGACAAAGGCCGACACCCGTTGAACCGTCTTCACTCTTTCCATTTTTGAGTCTTCTTTCTTTTATATTTTTGAGGCGACGCCACTCTGCCGCGTTATTTCTTCCTCCTGCTTATAGACCTTTCCAATAAACGCCCTCTGCGAGCTGCCATTTTTCTTTGCTGGGCTATGGAACGCCTTCTGAGCACGCGCAATAGCTCCCTTTGCGAAATATCGTACGCTGCGCCTGCGTCCACAGCCCAGTGACTCGGCATTTTTCGCCCGGGTGATAAGCGATGGAAAGGTGTATATGTTGCTGTGTATATTTTTTGTTTTCTTTTTGCTTTTTTTTTTTTGCCCGACGTGTAAACCATCGTGTATCCTTGCTTTGTTTGGCTTAGTTTTTACTCCCTTTCCTTCGCTTCGGCGCTACTACCCCTGGTTCGTCTGTGCTAGGCCCGGGAATTTTGAGGGCCGTCTGCAACTTTGCTGTTGTTGTTGTTGTTTTCTTCCACTGTCGTCTGCGATAACCTCCTATTTTCGCCGTCGATTGAGTTCCTAATCCAAAATCGTCATACGTGCTTTTTGATTTTTATTAAATATATTAGGAAGTGTAAGCTCGTTAGACATTTTTATTCGAATTTTATTTGTGTACTCCGGCCGGCACATCTGCTACGGTTTGTTGATCAACCGGCCGCAAACGAGCATACACCAGAGCATACTTAGAGATGGCAGGCATGCTATGTGCTGCCTACCATTGCAAGAACAAGTTTGTGCGATGTGGTGGAAAATCTTTCTTCTGCTTCCTATGTCAACCTACGGACACCTACGTCAACAAGTACTTGAATGCACTTTTAAACTGCTTCGTCAAGCGAGCGAACGAACAACCCGCCAAAGTCACTGGAAAAAGAAATTCGAAAGCAAAAAAAGGTTAATCACTGTTAGCACATATAGAAGATTGCTGCCTGCTACCAAAACATTTCTGCGACTCTTTTTTGCCGGGCAGTGCGAGCTGCACTACGTTATTTATTTCCCCTGTTTTGTTTTTAGTTCGTACCTACGCCGCGAAAGCAAATAAAGAAATGTACAACAAGCAGCTGAAAAAAAAGGGACGCTTTCTTCTTCTTTCATTAGTTTCGTCTGTTGCTTCCGCTTTGTTTGTCGTGAACTCAACACCGGTGGCGACCACCAGCTATTCATTTGCTGCTTTCCATTTTTCTTTCTTTTTTTCTATAAGCGCCGCAACGATCGTCGTCGTTGAAATAGTTTTTTGCTAGCTTCTTTGTTTTATTCGCCGTTGTTCGCTTCTCTTTCCCGTTTCTTTTTATTTTCGTCGGGAATGGCGACACCATTTTTTCTGCGAAGTTCGGTAAGTGTTTGCACGTTGATTTTTATCCTTACTTTTTGTTTTATTATTATGCTCCAGCAGCTCGTGAGCTTGCTCTGGTAATTATTAACATGTCGTTTTTGCATGTTTTAATGATTACGACGTAGTTCGAGTAGCTAAACGCATTTTTTCCGCTTCCCAGACGCGTTTCAAACGCGTGTGATCCCCTGAGAGGCGTTTGAGACCGCTAAATAAACTGCTCTGTCTTTGTTTATGCGCGCGTTGTTATTCGATTGTCGTTGCAGTTGCGAGCAGTGGATGCCCCTTTGCAAGCGGACTGACCGTAATAAATTGTTTCTTCTGTTAGGGTGACGAAACGGGGCTTGTAATGCTCGAGGACGTCGCGGAGCCTATACTTTTCCATTGCGTCGACTGCTTCCGTAGACTCCGAGTCCGCTAGAGGCGCCACTGTCACGTTCGCCGCCGCTCCTATGTGTTTTCGGGGGAGTTTCCAGTATTGGCGAAGCTATATCGTATTTGCTCATACAGTGCAAACAAAAGCTGCACGGTTTGCCAAAGCATGGGTACGTCCAGAAGAACCCTGAACCTTTGAAAATGCTTGCCCCCTCCTTTCCTATAAAAAATAACTAACAAAGAAACGAAGAAAAGTTGGCCTGGCTGGCATGCGAGACTAAGAAGAAAGGTAACAACTGTACGCAAGTGCACCTGCCAGCTCACCACCAAGGTCAAATGTGAAGTTCTTTCTTTTAGCTTGCTATCCTTTTAACCTGTACAGGTTTAGTTGTTAATAAAATCTCGGTTACTGAACGCTGAGCTGCATTTGCTAACAAGTACCGGTGGCGGATTTTTGCCTTTGCCATTCACTGGAGGAGATAGAGGAGCCTTCTAAAGGAAGCTATGCTGTCAGATGACACCTCGCTATTCGGTCGTTGGGAGAGGCAGCATTTGAAGAGTGCGTTGGGGCATTGGTGGGTCCGGGTGGGAGGATGACAGGAATGGTTGCCCCACCCTATGGGCAAATCGACGTACTAGGGGGCCCTCCTGAAATGAAATCTGGACCATGGGCTAGACTTTGCAAAGTACAGTCGTGCCCTCACTCTGTCTTGAAAGTATGTAGTGTGTTACAGTTTAAGTTACTGTCAGAAAACGAAAAGGTTAAAGTTACATGCGCATGTCACCACAGGAGTAGAAATGTAGCGCGCTACAGTTTTGTCACCATATACACGTTTGCAAGTTCGGCCTCTGGGCGTCATTGTCTTACTCGTAAGGGTGTGCCTGGGCTGTGTCATAGTCCAATTACGATGCCTTGCTAAGGTGGCGTTATCGGATTATGGCACGGCCTACTGCACTTCTAGCAAGATGGCGGCGCTCGAAGGCTGTCCAAATTAGACATAGCACTAATGTTTGGAGGTGGGCTAGTCGGAGGTGCATAGTAAACATATAATTAAAACAGCACAAAAGCACAAGGACAAGTACAAAAAAAAAAGAGACAGACACAGCACTGACTCACGACTTACTCTCTTTTTCGTTTTCTTAAAACACTTCAACACGAGAAGAAAAAGAAAGGAAAGAGAAGAATCCCACATGTAGGGCATCTTCACTGTCATGTGCCTTCCGAAAATACTTTTAACAGGGTACCGTTAAAAAAACAAATAAAAAAGCAAGTTAAAAACTAGAAAAAATATATCCCTCTTCATTGTTTCACTTTATGTCGGAGCGAAGCCAAACCTACAGCGCAAGCCCCAATGCTCAGTGCCTCCCTGTCTTGCACGTGATCTCGTGGAGTGTGGACACCGGTTTTGGCTGCATATACGCACTTGTAGCCACGTGATCACTCACACAGAAGCTGAAACGAAGTATTAAACAAACGTGCACAAGCTACGAGCAAGCTCGAACTCTTCGCTGGATAGCGTAACTGACTCTGAACTGACGCAGAGATCGGGATCATGTAGCCGAATGTAAAATGCTTCATGAATTTCCCTAGCTTTTTTTTTTTTTTTTTTTGCAACTGCCATGGCTCTTTCTGTGTAACAATCGCCCTGAACGACATAGTGTCCTTATGGGTCTTCAGCGAGAAGAAAATCTCCAAATTGAGATCACGAGCCGCCTGCACAGACTTTCGAAGCCTTTCTAATCCAAGCTGCTCACAAAGTTGTTCAGCACGCGTCTTTACCTTGCTAAAAACCACATCTGTAACAAGTTTAAAATTTTTTGACACGGCTTGTGTAGATTTTGTTTTAAATATGTGTTCTGGTGTTCTGGTACAACTACAAATCCACCCTCCTTATCAGAAACCAGCAGCTTTAATCCAGATTACTTTAAAAAAGAAACAATAGGTTTGAAATGAAATTGATGAACAGATTTTCTGGTGTCCCTACTTAAACTTTCTACACAACCCAGAATACAATTGTCTTTTTTTCTCAGCGACAGTCTTCTCAGATATCCGTCATACAAGGGACAGGATTTCCGGGGGCTTCACTAGGGGCTCAGTAGCGTACTTTGGATTCCTACTCAATATGTTTGTGATAGAAGCATGTGCAGTTGCATCACCTAAAAACAGAACACTGTTCTCTGCACGAGGCGGGTGTTTGTGTTTTTTTAGGAAACGTGGAATGTAGATGCAGCCATAACAACTCAGTAATGTGTGAAGATTCCCAATTCACGTGCACAAAGTTTTCTTCTGGTGCTGTGTTTGTTGGTACACGTGTCTTAACACCACACTTTTAAGCAGTCATGACGTCTCCGTCATCTGGACATGCCAAGCGCGTATGCAAGATTTTTCGCTCGGAACACTGGAGGCAAGTCAGACTTTTGCATGACTGCTTAAAAGTGTTGTGTTATGACACAATACTAAAAACGCAGCGCCATGAGAAAACTTTGTGTGTGTGATTAGAGTCTTCACATATTACTGACTGAATGGAATAACCACTAAATTTAGCCAAGCTCACATCCATCTGTGAATTGGGGAAGTTTCACCAAAAGGTGAGCACTCAGTTGAATCGGATGATAAATTTATGAAATTTGCTAGAAGACTATCTCTGCAAGAAAGTTAATGAAAATTGTAGTTCATGCCTATAGTTAGTTGAGTCCGTACTTAGGAAACATAAAATACGCTTTGTTGACTACTAGCATCTATATTAGGATCCTAGGTACATTCTAGTGCAAAGTGCTTTTAATTGTTCTGTGGATAATTAATTTTTGTGGGAATGAATTAAAGTAAGTCGGTCAACGTTTTGGAGCCTGTCTGCAGCCCAAAGCGTTGCAGCAAACACCGTGATCGCTTCGTTCTGTGCATGTCACAGAAAGCTGATATCACAGCTTGTTTTTTCTCTTTAAAGGGATTATGACACGAAAAATTAAACGGGGAGATTATTCTTGAAATAGAATGCTCATAGGCCACTTAGTATTGTGGGAACCACGTCTTCCCCGCATCCCTATCTAGGCCTAGCTCAGGCAGGCCGTGGGGCGTCGCCACGTGGGGCCGCGTCTCGGATGCGAGGGCGAAGCCGTATTCCCAGGTGGAAGGCTTTCCCTCGCCCTTCTCGGGTGATTTGCCTAAGGCACACTCTTCGGGATCATGACTTGGACGCGTCCGCCCCTCCGGGGAGCCACCTACATCCGACCCACCCTGGGCGCGTCCATTCCCGCAGGCTATATAAGACGGCCCTAATCCAACGGGCGGGACTCTCGCTGGGGGAGGCTCTGCTCGACGGAGCCTTCATACCCTTATCTGATCCTCCCCTCTCCGTGATTTTGTCAATAGCGGCAGCGCGGACTCCGACTGGCGATCCTGTCAAAAGAGACAGCGCCGTTATCTCCACCATTGTTAGCCCTCGGGCAAGCGTGTGGCATTGTCGTGAAATAAACAAGTCTTTATCCGGATCCAAGGAACCTTCTGTGTTTCTAAGTGGTACCCCCATAAAAGGGGAAACCAACAGTATATACACCTAGTTACGTGATTTTTAGAGCTCTGGTAATTTCAATATTCAATTTACGAATTTTTATCATTTTCATCTGGCGATCAGGCAACACTGCCCAAGTTAGTCACACCATGGTGTCCATAAACCACGTGACCATACGCACTCTCTCATTCTAAGCGCCCCCATGATCGCCAGAGCTCCCCTTGTCGCGGTCCGATCAAAACCGCTCACGCAACTCGGTAACCCGGAAGCTATTCTCGCTCTCGCCCCCGGCCCGTTGACCTTCCACCCTGCATGCGCCTGCGAGATATTCCCAGACGACGGTAACCACGGCGAGTTCGTCCGTAACTCGCCGTCACTGGAGCTGGTCGCCAGCGGGTCGCTGTCAAAATGAACAGCTTCAAACATGTCATCGCTGTTATGATCAATGTCGAACATTTCGACAAGGAGAGCGATGCTGTAGATGTAATTGTCACGGACCGCATGCTCGAAACGTTGAAGGTAAACGAGGAAGCTGAGGCTCGATACGCCAAGAGAGCCAAGTCTGTGAGTGCGTGCAACGAGACACCGCGCTGGAGGCTGGCTCATAGCGAACTTCCAGTTCCGCCCGGATATGCCCCTCCCGAGGGGCCCGCATATAAATCAATTTATCCACGAAACTAACGCGCCATTTTCAAAACAAATTTAGCAGGATTATAGGAACATACAATGGGTCCTAGCAGTATAGTTATTTCATATTTTATTTTTGACGTGTCATAACTCCTTTGATCCAAAATATGCGGTTATTCAATTTCGGGTATACGGAGATTTCTAAACCATGTTTTTCAGTGCATACTAAAGGGAATATGAAATTAGTAGACCTTTCCAATTTTACAAAGCAGAACCCCCCCCCCCCCCCCCCCCCCCCCAAAAAAAAAAGGAAAAAAAAGCGGATTTCTGGGTCAGTTCTTGGTTGGTAACTTATCAAACATAAATGAAACTATGCCTAGATTGCCATAAAATTGTAATTCCCGCATCGCGAACTCAGTAGTGGAACTGCTGCGCCATTTGCGCCGAACTGCGCCAGAATAAAAACCTGGCTACATGCTGCTCGAAAGGTTGTATATGTGCACAATATCCGCCAAAAGGGAGCTGTTCTCAAAAAAAGAAATCGAAAGTGTCTGGCGGGTGGCGTTCTTTGCAATGCCACTCAAAATAAAGAGAGTACAGTTTTTTTTGTTTTTTTTTTTTCGGATGCTTAAAGGGCCCATGAAACAGATTTTGGGTTGGGATAAATCATTTTTGATTGGGATTTTACTAATAGCACATCGTTCAGTGGGCCAAAAGAAAAAAGGTAGAAAGACAAAAGCCTGACTTTCAGTGCGAAAATTTAAAAACACAGCGGACTATTTCGTACCTCCTCCCCTTCGTAAGCTCTCTGCCTTTTCACTGTAATACATCCGCGGTCCCAAAAGCGCATCATCGGGTCCAAACTGACGTCACACAGAACCGGACCTCACTTAGTCCCTTCACCCCTAAGCTGACATCGTGGTAGAAGCTACGCGCTTGCCGAACCAATCAGCCGCTTTCCTTTATCGCCTGACCTCAATCTCTGCGCGTGGGTATGCGCGCAGAAGCGTGATCATGTGGCAAGTGTGGCTGTCCCAACGAGCACGTAGCTTCCACAGCACTGTCAGCTCCGGGGTGAACGGGTTGGGGAAAGCAACTTTTGTCTGAAGTTTGAGTGACGGGCTAATCTTCTAGGGGGACAATGGCTCTGTCCGGGTACATAAACCAGATTCCGAGCAAGAGGGGCCTCCCCCTTTTCGTCTTCTTGAACTGTTGGGTGGAATGCGCGATTTATGAGTTGAGGAGGAGAGCTAAACAGGAAAAAGTTGGAAAAGCGTTTCATGACCCCTTTAAGTACTATGTGCGAAGAGTAAGGATGCGCGAATGTTCAAATGATCAAATACTAGTTTCAAATATGTATTTGATATTCGCTTCAAAATTAACTGCAATATTCATACTTTTCGAAGTGTTGATTGCGGCGGGTTAGCCCTCTTGAGTGCGCTTCTCCCCAAGCACTGGTGCGCTGCGGAGAAGCAATACCCGCGGAGCTCGCACTGCGGTCTCGCGACTTCCTTCGTTGCAGTGCAGCCGCGCACTTAGGCAAAAAACACACCTTCAAAGAGTGTTTTTACTCCACGCGCGCGCCTAGTGAAATAGAAAAAGGAAACGTTACGATTGGCGATATATACATTGGAGTAAAATATTCAAACTTGAACTGTGGCTTTTATGCAAAGGTGTATGTAGGCAGCAATGTTTTAACCAGCTTTGTTCATTGAACAAAATGTAAGGGCGCAAACGTGCTGGTGTACATTGCACATGGTTGAAAAAACCCCGAGACTGCGGGTAAACGACACACCACTAAAAAGTCTCTAAAATAGAGACTTTTTAGTGTTGTGTCGTTGACCCGCAGTCTCGGGTTTTTTTCAACCATGTGTTCACTGCTTGTGCTTGTTTTGTTTTAATTCAGAATTGAAGGAAATATTTTCATATAGCTAGAAGATTTATAAGTCCCCTCAATTAGTTATGGCGGGGCTACCTTATAGGTTAAATTTTATGTCAACTCTGTCATTTACTTGCCATCCTAATGTAGTCATTGGACTGTCTGAAACCACAGTCTATAAATATAGCTAGATTCAATTTAACAGAGTTCATCAGTGGGCAATTAGAAGCTTGGGAACAACCTTTGCGAGTTCAGCTGAATATTCGTTTAAGCATATTGTAACAGTAGAGAAAGGCATGAAAAAGGCACAGGGACTATTTAATATTCGATTAAAAAATATTCGGCCAAAACCACTACCGTAAAATCCAAAGAGATGCCTTAGCTCCGAAAGGTAACCCACCTCTATTTTTGGCTTGATTTGCTATTTTATTTTATACACCGATATATAGCCCATTCCTAGTAGTAACAGTGTTCATATCAATGATGATCTTAGTGTAAACATGTCTAGTTAGCTAAGGCGGGATATAAGCGAACATTGCTGATTGGGAAGTACAGTCATCATTGCTTCATTGCCCCTCGCTGCGATAATAAGTTTGACAGGTACACATTATATAAAAGTAGGATGTTTTCAGCTTTTCTTGATTGCACACCGAAAGTTAGCCCTCTTTATTTTCACCCAATTTTCTTTCAATTCTAGGTAGGCTATCTCTCAAGATTTTACGGTATTCACTTTGAATTTACTTTGAACCCAAAAACTATTATTTTCACATGCCTAACGAAGAGCGATCGGATTTGGTGCGAACGGTGCTCACATCGATTGATTGAATAGGTAGCGCGACTCGTGATCAGCTATGTGCTCCGCTTAGCTGCTCTAAGAACACTAGCAGGCGGAATACGAGCGAGGGCAGCATGATACATATTCATTTCATTTTCATTTTCATTTTATTATACCTCAAAGGCACTTCTACCGAAGTGCATTACATGAGGGGGGATAAGAATACAAACTCACATAAAAACAAACAAAAGCAAAAGTAGATTCACAAACAAATACAAATAGTAATATTTGCCGAAAAATGGCTAGTGTTAAATCGCATCAGGATGCAAATCATGGTAAAAAAAAAAAAAAAAAAAACATCAAGCGGACACAAAAGTGTCCGCTTGATGTCAAACTCGCGACATTACCTCACCGTGATGGAAACCCTACAAAGTAGCCAAAAACATCTTTACGTCAAACACAAACTGAAGACGCCATCGGTACTCCTAATAGGTTAATTAAAACATCTGGATAATTACAGGCGTAGGATTGTTCAACTAAAGTAGTTTTTTTTTTTTTTTTTAGAGGCTAACTTTTAAAGAGATTGCACAAAATGTTTTAACATGAAAGCTCAAAATGAATGCTGTGCACTGTGTGGACTTGGGGTATAACTAGGGCTCCGTGTTTTCGGAGTATATTTTTCGCAAAATCCGGAGGGTATTTTTTGGAGTTTATATTTGATAAAAAAATCGGCGTTAAATTCCGCGCGGTATTCCACCAAAAATCTGAAATAAAAGATAATAATCTCCGGTGACAAACACTAAAAATACACTGAAACTAATGTAGATCGTGTAAAATATTTACAATAAGTGGAGCCCTGTAATGCAAAGCAACTAAGGTATGCGTGCACATACTAAAAGACACTTGTAATAAATACAAGCGCATGTTTTGCATGCTAATAGAAGTGCTTCTGTTCCAAAAGTCTCTTCACCATCACAGAAGCCGCAGAAATGCTAAGGAGGGGTGGCGGTGGGAAGTCGACTTTTCAATATGATTACCCCCTCCACCCTGCACTGAACGTGCAGGGTGCAGGGGGTAATCATATAGAAACGCCAGCTTCCCACTCCCGCCCCTCCCTTGAAATCGACGGGGATACAGCATCCCCTGATACAAAAACCATCCCTTCTCCCCGTAAAAGAAAGGAATGGTGTGGTCTAAAAAGGTGTGAACTTTTGAACTTGGAAGCGTTAGAAAGCAGTCTCCTTTTTTTTGTAAACCATTTTGCAATAATTGGATGATGCTTTTGTTGATTGTACCTGCAGAGACGATGCGCTTTTTCGACAACTAAGGTTTAAAGTTAATGCCCAATTTTTTGAGAAACATGTCCGGAACAGCTTTCTTCAATCGTGCCCAAGTTCCCCTTTCTGCATCTCGAAAGCCAAGGAAAAAAGGAGATTCAACCTACACGCTCTGCTCTCTGCACCATCATAGCGTGCCCCAAGTTCTGATGTCTTGGAAACCAGGGATGTCATCTGGGGATTAGAGCCCACACAGTTGCTTGCAGCGGCTGCTTTGATTGTGGAGAGTTTGTTTTTTAACTGCCTAACTCATGTGGTCAAGGCATTTAGTGATTCTTCAAACCATTCTGTTTTCCTTTTAAGTCTCTAATTTCCTGAAGAAGGTTAGTCTGGCCGGTATATAATGCAAAACGATTTCAAAGGCTTTGTTAAGCAGGGCTTCTCGCGGTTTATTAATAGGGCAAAGATTAGTCTCAGTATCCCCGCCAAGAAGTAAAAGCCACATGTAACTAACACTTTCGACATAGCCATTAACACACAAACTGTCACTGTCAAAATCTAGGGCTGATTGGCATCCAGGGCTCCCCAGCACAGTTAATCCTGGCTGCTGGCACGCAAGGCATCTCGCATCATGGAAAACTTGACTGGCTTGGGGGGTTACAGCACAGCCGTGTATACAACTTTCCAAAAAACGCTCCTAGGCCGCCGCCACGTTGCTGATGCTCATGCGGCTGGTGCGACTCTCGCGCCCTCTATCAGGTAGAAATTTTATGCCACTCTCTCAGACTGTGAAGACCCGCTCAGCGCGGTTCTCTACCTACGTTTTTGCAGTTTTGGCATTTTTCATTCGACGGTTTCTCGCCCCTCCTGAAAGTTTCCACTTAATTTTTTTTATGCGTGCTGCGTACCCTTTTTGTGTTATCTACCATTGCGAGAAATAAGGCTGCTAAGTGCCTGCCATTTCTAGCTTTTCTGCTTGACATTCACGGGAAGCGAAGGATGTGAAGGACGTCGAACGACCCTCGACGCGATTTTGGGAACATTGTTCTCCCCCCTCTTACAGATGATCCGCGTAGAATCCTCAGTTGTCTGCAAAAATAGTTGTCCGGGTTGGGATGGGAAACGGGTCAGCCGCGTTCGTTCCTTTGCCTTGGTGCGGTTATGAAAAAAGGAAGCTCTCCACAAAACGTGCCCCAAAACGAAGTTATCTCGAATTCCGTCCGATCGTCAAGATGTGACTGTCGTCCACTGTGACTGTGCTATTTGAGATATTTCTCAAATAAATTATTTTCGGATAGCGCTGCGTCGTGTGGTACGTACAATATAATGTTCGAATGTTAACACTTCCTGAATTGTATGTCCGTGTCCTGACCAACGGTGAGCACGTTATTTGTGAGCGTGAAAAATGCATGACTTTCGGCCCTCTTCTGTTGCAATTTATTATTGACAGCAAAGCGCTTTGGTCGTTTCACATGCGGCGAATCCCGCGGCGTCGTCAAAACTTATCGTAAAAAAAACAAACACAAATAGCTAGAATACGAATGCGACATTCCAGTCGCATTCGTCCTGTCGCGCGCGTACCAAACAAAAATAGATTACTTTTTTTTTTGCTTTTTTAAATGTGGCACAATGCTTTCTCAATGTCCTCGGGAAAATCCATGTACCATGAAACACAAAATATAGCGGGAAAAGACGAGAATTTAGCCGCCAGCAACGTTTGAAATTGCGCCTATTGAAATCACCGTCCACTCGGTTAGGGTTAGGAGGGACGCCGATGAGAGTCTAGCCTCAAACTCAGTGACTGGGCTCGAAAATGGTTTGTTGCCCTTGGGGTCGAGTGTTCTTTAGAAAGGTGTATACAGAGAGTTTGGTCAATGGGAGGCGCGCGCAGAGCCAGGGCGTGCACCAGACGCAGAACGTGGGCTAGACATGCTCCCTTGGCCAACCGGAAGCCTAAAATCCCCTAGCGGTGGTAGCGAGAAACTGTTTTGGTCTAAGGTATATGTTGGTATAAGGTCTCAACAAGCGCGTAAGAATGAAGTGTAGTAACCCTTTATGGTTCAAAACAGGGTGCACGTGATGTTTCGGTCATGATCATACATAAAGATGTAAGAAACGAATGCGCCGCTCAACTCTGTTTTGCTCGGATAGAGTGTGACCGTTCGGACAGCAGATTCCCGGCCCTCGGTGCTTGGCGTACGGATTATGTCGATCGTTTCGCTAGTCATACTCCTCCACCATGATTTTGGATGACCATAATTGAAACATCTCGTGCACCATATTTTCAGTCACCGAGAGTTACTCCGACGCACTTGTAAAATTTGTTTGTCGCGACCATTGCCAGGGTATTATTTCCGGCTTCTGGTTGGCCACATTCGAATTTCTGAAGACGCCCTGGAACACGCCCAGCCCGCTTTCGGCCAATGGCGCCTCCTCATTCGTCTCCTTTACTTCCCGACGAATGGCCAAGCTCCCTACATATACGTCTCTGGGCTACAGGTGCGGTCCTCTCGTCCAGTGAACAGGGTCAGCTCTGGTTGTTGCCCCAACCGGCAGCCACCGCCAGAAAAGTCAAGTGTCGTGCTTTTGCCTGCAATCAGATCTCGGCCCAGGATCACGGACACCACAATTTCACAGTGCTGATTCTGTTCCTGTTAAGCTGCATTTGCAGCATCCCGGCTTCTCCAGGCGAGGATACTGTGCCAGAGTGTAATTGCAAGCGTGTACACATATTGAGGCTTCCCTCTTTCGCTTTCGGGAGTTTAAAGCAAAGTCTCCTGTAAGAGATATCATGGCCCCACCACCAAAAATCATGACATGGGGACACCGAATAAAGAAATTGTCACAGAAGGTTCAATGACCTTACTATTTGGCTGGATTCGGCATACCGATGGGATCAGTGTCACTGCCTTACTGCTCCCAGGGACGGTAACGGCCATAGGTTACTGGCTGTTTCGGTTCAGCGTCTCTGCTGTTTTTTTTTTGCCATTCGTTGCCAAGGCGTTCCACCTTTGCTTGTTTGTAGGTTCTGCCAGTCACCGCTTTTGATGATGGTCAGGCTGCTCACACTCGTGGCAGTGGTCCGACGACAAGTGCCTGCCTGCGTTCTAATGTACCAAGGTTTCCTCTGGCCCGCCTCGCATCTGAAGTTTCTTTCTGCAGTGAGTGCAGATAACAAAAAAGCCATCAGGTCGACGAGAGCACTACGAGACGCAAAGACGCAAGGCAACGCACGACACTTGAGCAATGAAAGGGAAGTCGGCGGCTGAATTCACAGAACCGCGGGTGCTAAAAGTGCGAGCTAGTGCAATCGCTTACGATCACGTGGTACGAGCGCTCCTGCAGCGGGTGCTCCAGACATGGCAATGAAGGCTACTCGCTCACCGCTTGCACGGCCTTCGCAGCTATTCTATGCAAAGGTGATAATCCGTCGTATTACGCAGAGGTACAGCTCCAGAAAAGTGCGTACAAAAAATTACTGCGGCTGGGCACTGTCACCTCTGGTACACGTAATCTTCATTTGCAACAGGAGTTACGTTAAAGTAAGGGTGCAAGCGAGTTGGTTGAATATAGACATTTAAACCCTGGAGAGTGGGGACAAGGAGGACAACACGACACAGATCCCCAAACCAACTCTGAGCTACATAATTCTTTTCTCACATCACCCACAGCTCTAAAATCACGACTATTACTCATAAACGAACTGTCAACAATGGTACTTAACCTTTTTACAGATTGGTCTAAAATGGCTAACCTTTCATTGTCAGAGGAGATGTTGTGTGCTACCTCATGAATATTTGCTAACATGTCTATTCTTGAGGGTTTTACGTTTAAACAAAACTTGGCGCTTTTTTTTAATACACGGGAACCCGAGGCAGACAAGGGTACATCACAAGGATTGCAAATCTGACTCCTTTCGAAATCCGGTGCGCTACGAAAGGTTCCAATGAGGCTGTTCGTTGAAAATGTAGAACGAAGGTCTGAAGGTTCCGCACTTTAGCTCCGCGAAACTTTTAACAGTTGGGTTCTATTCGACAACCAAAGGCGATGATATGAATCCTGTTTCAGTCGATACCAAGCCTTGAAGTCTAGCGAGGAGGTGAAGTTCTCTCCGTGGACAGCACTCCACAGCTTAGTTGACATTTCGTGAACGAACTTAGGTTGATCACACTTGAGGATTCTTCTCTTAAAACGCTACTGAAGGTTTGCAGAAGTCAGATATCTGAAGTCAGAACCTCCCCACATCGTTTCCGTAGTGCTAGGCTGAAGTAGCTTGCGTCCGACTACAAGTCCGCAGCACGATGACCAAGCTGACATAAAACAAAGAGCGCATGCAACTCGAGGTCTCTCGGATTCATTAGGAAAAGAACAGAAGTAGATATTGGGACAATGTCTGCGTTAGGTAGAAGTGATGACGTTAAAGCAAGCGTGCAGGCGAGCTGGTTGAACGCAGACATTTTAACCCTGGAGAGCAGGGACAAGGAGGGCAACAAGACACATATCTCCTCCAAACCAACTCCGAGCTACATAATTCTTTTCTCGGCACCGGGCAAAATTTGAAAATAAAAAACGCTTACCCACTGATATCCCTGAGAACGCGATGAGCACAGGCTGCACGTCGACAACACACACCAGTGCGGACACCCCCGAGTCGCCGAGCGCCCGACCGACGTTGCTGACTTTTCAAGATGCTACTGCGTGATGCACTGGCTAAATTTCGCATCTGCAGCTAAAGCGCGATCCAAACCAACGCTTCTTTTTGCGGCTGTAGGTCGTGCGCGCCCCGGATGTGACGTATTTCGTTACGTTTTTGCTGTTTCCGGCGCGCTTTCTGAGTCAGAACCGTGCGCTTTGGTTTGGACGGGCCAGCTTCGGGCAAGCGCGCATGCGGGCACGCAGGCACGAGCGCACTCTGGCGGTCACCTTCCTCGCGTCGGAAACGGGGGGAAAATTCATACGTGGCTTGCAGATGACGTCATTTCCGATGCCCTTCAGAGAAAAGGGGGAGAAGGAGCTTCCCTCTTATCAGGGTCCTCCTTTGTGCCTCGCGGATTTCCACAGGCGTCGCTATTCTCCTCCCAGAAGATCATAGAAGATTAACCCGTCACTCAAAATTCTGACAACAGCAGCTTCCTTCTCCTCCTTTTGCATGAGCAAGCAAAGTGCAACTGCGACAGACTGGCCGGCCAGACAGCGAAGAAACGCGGAGCCGGAACTAGCTCGCCCTCCACCGATTGGCCGGGACACAGGAGCGAACTACTACGTCACCGCGCGTTATTGTGCGCGTTGAGAAAGAAGTTGAAATCAACCAACTTTTTTATGCGCGCCCGGAAGGAGCGAAGAACCGGCGCGACGTCACGAAATACGTCACATCCGGGGCGCGCATGACCTACAGCCGCAAAAAGAAGCGTTGGTTTGGATCGCGCTTAAGAGACCGATCACCCGTTGAGGCGTACCAACATCAAGGTTGTATAAACATGCAAAGCACGCCACTTTTTGTGGGGGGGGGGGGGGGGAGGCAAAGCAACAACAAATATAAACCATTTTGACGTCAAGGACGTCAAAATAACAAAGGAGCTACCAAATAACGTTATTTTGACGTCCGTTACGTTATTGGCCACGCCCCTGGTCTTCAAATCCGTGCCGAACATACCCACCCTGCGCCGACATCCTGGGTCCCGAGCAATGAGGATAGAATGGTAGGAGAGGGCATGACGCCAGCGCGTAGCCTTCACAAGCCGTGCTCCGCCAACACCTCCTAGAAGACAAGGCCGTCGCGCTCTTCTCGTGACGTCGCAGAGGAAGGCCATCGGGGGGCGCGCGTCGAAGCGAATGCAACGCGCGTGGATCGACCGTCGTAACGCGTTTTTAGTCACATACGCGTGTCATATTAGCTAAAATGAAAGCTGCACATAGAAACGGGTCTAGAAAACATTTTATTACACGAGCAAAATATTACACCGCTAAATAATCAATACGAAATGGCCCAAGGTATGCGTACAAGACGTCAATAGAAAAATGTGATTGTTTTAAGTCGAAAACATTGAGTCATGCAATTATTGTTGTAGGAATGCATATTTTATACAGAAATACTTCGACAAAATGGCGAGACACGCAGTGATTTGGAAACAGCAAAACAGAACAGTTAAAAATCAGGTAGACGTAGTCAACGCGGACAAGGCAAGAAGTGTTTCTCTCGACCATGTAAGCGACGTTATCGCGTGCAGTCACTGAATTCTTGCATCATACCCCGGCCACATGGCAAAATTAATGCAATTTCGATCGAATGACAATGTGGGGTCGACAAATCCGCTTGCGGCGCTCGTATAATCACTCAAGACCGCGAGCTGATTAAGTCCTATATCACTGAATGAAAATACATTAACTTTTTCATGCGGCAGGGGTACTAAACTTACTACTTAGTCTACTAATTTACTTCTCCCTATGGGGCTCGAGCTGCCTTAGAACAACACATAACTTATTTTGTATACAATAATACTACTACCTTAATACAGTTAAGATTCTAGTATAAACGCGGAAAAGACAATAAAATAACTTTAGTATAAATAAACACAGAACCACGAACAACGCACTTTCAATAATGACACAAACTTGTTTTTCGCCTTTCAGTGAAAACCAGATTAGCGCGCATATTTACAAATGTCGACGCAACTGCACACAAATCATGACAAAGAACAAAATTGCAATCTATCATGCGATTAAAAAAAAATTGCAGCATCTTACTTGCGTCCTACATGACCAAGAAGGCCCCTAAATAAGTTGTTTCTCACCTGTCGATCGTATCCATACGTCCCACAATATCCGTGACGAACACATTTGAACACGAACTCCAGGAAGCCTCTTTCTGTCGAGAGGTCTATCGATTAATCGACCAGTCTTCGTTGGCTAGTTGTCACACATGTCACTCAAAACGAAGCAGGACTTGTTTCACGAATCCACGCAAATGCCGTAGTATCAAGCGAACACAAAAAAACTACCCTAGACTACGGTGATGACAGAAATACGACGGGAAACAAGTCTCAAAAGTACCACACACGAGAGCAGCGGCGACGAAAGGCTTGACGTTGTCGACCCATCTCTTGCTCGTGTGCGCTCCCTGCGACAATGACTGGATTTCTTTTCGGTATCCTTCCCTTCTGAGATGTCTCAGCGTTCCTTTTCAGGCAGTCAGCAGCTCACACACAACGCAAATTTACCAGAATCGGAGCCATGTGGCATCGGCAGCATCGCAGCCGGTCCTTTCGAAAAGTGTGGGGTGCTGCGGAACTGCACGTAGTCCCGCGGTTACGGGGATACTCATAAATGTAAATTTGGTGGCACCATGACAGAACAGCACACGACATAACAGCACGCGACAAAACAGCACGGTCAAAACAGCACGCGTCAAAACAGCACAGCGTCAAAACAGCACGGCGACAAAACAGCACGCGTCAAAATAGCACGCGACAAAACAGCACAGCGTCAAAACGGCACAGCGACAGAAGAACACGTGCCAAAACAGCACGACGTCAAAACAGCACAGCGTCAGAACAGCCCAGCAACAAAACAGCACAGCGTCAAAAGCATGACATTGACAATATTCAGCGTTTTAGGTTTGTATTATTTGAAATTCCGCGCACTTTTTTTCGGTTTTTATTCCAAACAAATGTTTTCGGTTTATTTCGGTGCATATTTGTAGACTCGTAAACTTCTCAGTTATATTAGGTTTATTGACGAAAACCAGTAAACTAACGAAAGTGCAATAATTAAAAGCGTTTGTGTAAAATGTATATTGAGTACCAGGTACTGGTCTTCTAATTTTTTGCCGTCTTTGGCAGCCGACGCGACCTGTTCTATAAAATGCACTGGGGCCTTGTCGTGTCTGACATCGTCGTGTGCTCGTATTTGTACACAGGACGAGCATGAGCTTCAGTACCACTTCGGTCGGAGAGGCAAATATCAAAATGGAAAAATTAGCAAGCATTGTACTCGATGCGTTTTCCTCCATTTTCACGACTGCGAGAGGTGATAAATTCGCGCCGACGGCAAAAATGACAATAAAACACTCGTATTTATGCCCTCCTCTAGTAGACGGAAGCTAGGGGTGTTTAACAATGCGCGGCATTTACGGACGCTCTTGATTTCCGTTGTTTGATTTCACGATTAAACTCTCTTCTTTTAACAAAGAAATCGGCACAAATCTCTATCAGGTGAAAAACCCAGATTTCGTCCTGAATACCCCTGCGCCCCCGGAGTTTTTGTTGAAAATAGAACCGATCTCGCAGACAAGCTGAAACCTGCGAAAGGAAGTGGTCATATGGTCAGTAATCAATAAGGTTCCGTGATTTCGGAGTTTAGTTTTCGTCAAGTTCGGAGGGTGTTTTCCTGAGTTTATTTTTCGCCGAAAATTCGAAGTTTATCGAAGTTTATTTTTGTTTGATTCTGAATTCTCCGAAATTTGGAGCTCAAATTCGCAGTGTTTATTACTAATAATAAACAAATAATAACAAAATGTAAACATATTCTGGGCAAAAAGAAAACGCCATTGTATCAATTGATATTTTCCTCAGTTGGATTTGGCGTTGGTGCCATTACTACTGGCAATACTAATTTGTCCTAGAACAAAAGTGGCACACAAGTGTTATTTCGATAAACGTGAATACCTTAAAATGAATAACCTACTGGAGGTAGTCGCTGAGAAGCCTGTATTCATTCCATGCTATTCCATCAACCTACTGCGCGGCTGCAAGAGATAGAGTGGAAAAGGATATAATAGAGAAGTTTCAAGTGTCCTCTTTTCCACTTTATGTAATATCTATGGTCTCAGGCACAAATAGTATGGCCGAAACCGGAAACATAAACAGTGACTTTTGTCTTGACCCGATAGTACAATGACCTTTTGTCTTGACCAAAATTCGACAGATATGTGTGGTGGCATTTTCCCGGGACATTTACTCTACGCGCTGATTAAATTATTAATTGTAAAATATATTTGTGTGTGTGTTTGTGGGCGGGGAGGGAGGGGGCGGAGATTGGCACATCGAAATTCAGAGTTTATCAGATAAATCGGAATAGACGAAACTTTTACCGGCGGGTGTTTTCCGAATTTATCCGAAAACTCGAAACCGTAGTTCCGAGTCACAACCCCCCCCCCCCCCCCCCCCCGCCACACACACACACCACTCCAAACGCCCTCGAAAATACTGAACTTTTTCAGTTAAGACCGATTGTGGAAAAATGAATTCGGTGTACTTTTACCGGTCATATTCGGTTTAACCCGAAAACGCTGAACCCTAAATATAGCGTTTGAAGTTAAGAAAAAAAAAAAAAAAAAGCATTTTTCAAATAAGGCACTGTTGAGGTTCTAGGCCAATTCGTCGAAAGCCAACTCGTCGACGGCCGATTTTTCGAATCTGTTCTTTTGGAAGCAAGTTCGGAGTGGGGAGTATACTCGATGCGCGCATGACAATTCCCTGGGAAGTACCGAAGCCCCCGCTGGTCCGTATTCTGGCTTTTTGTGGCGTGAGCTACACAGGCCGAGGTTCAGCGGTTTCGCGTGGTTCGCATAATGAGCCGTGCTCCGTGCTGCGCATGCGCGAGGAGCAGTGACGTCACACGGCGCACAGCTGGCGCGCCGGAGCCGCCGCCGCCGCGCCCGCCTCGTGGGTCTGCGCATTCCAGAGGAGTGACGTCATAGCCGCGGCAGACGCACTGGCTCCACCGCGTGCCCAGCTGTGCGTCTCCGTTGCGCAGTAGTCAAGTCTGACGTTGCACCGGAGCGGCTTGATAGCGCCTCTCATTTTGTGCGCATAAGCTCACGCTACGTATATCCTGGCATAGCCGAGCTAAGCCACCGCAATTTTTTTTTAGCAGTTTTGTTCATTTTGGCGCTCAAGTTTGCTGGTGATATCGTCTACAATAAATAATTCAATCGCACGGCAATGTGCTGTCATAAGTTGTTAAAAAAAAAAGGCGTGTGCGGCAACGCTGCGTTCAGCCCATGCTGCAGTGTAAGGCCACAGCATTGAGGCTACCGCATGTTACTGCTTCACCGGTTTCTACTCGATCAAGGCCTTCATCGGCAATAATCTGTGAATTTAACTCAAAACGTACAACTTCTCGCCTGTAAGCCCTAGCCGCGTGTTTCCAGGAGATTTTATCCACGGCGAATGAACCCCGGAGAATCGGTGCCCATGGTGCACCTTGAATACGCTCCACATTAAAGTCACCTTATCTTACCGGTTCTATCAATACATCTGTAATCGGCGCATCTCCCGCTTTTTAGAGCGCAGCTCTTAGGGGCCCGTTTCCGGCTTGAGCGGCGTCGCCGTCGGCGTCGGCGTAACCGCGCGGTGCATCATGGGAAATGTCCCATAATGCACCGCGCGAGCCCCCCACCAAGGTCACGTGACCTCGTGGGGGGTCACGTGACCCCCGGAAGTCACGTGACTCCCCTGAGGTCACGTGGCCCCCTCCTCGAGGTCACGTGACCCCCGCCGATGTCGCGTGACCCCCCGATGACGTCATCGTCACTGATGACGTCACCGGCATCCACATCGTCATCGTCATCACTGATGACGTCACCGGCATCCACATCGTCATCGTCATCATCACTGATGACGTCACCGGCATCCACATCGTCATCGTCATCACTGATGACGTCACCGGCATCCGCATCGTCATCGTCATCATCACTGATGACGTCACCGGCATCCACATCGTCATCGTCATCATCACTGATGACGTCACCGGCATCCACATCGTCATCGTCATCATCACTGATGACGTCACCGGCATCCGCATCGTCATCGTCATCATCACTGATGACGTCACCGGCATCCACATCGTCATCGTCATCATCACTGATGACGTCACCGGCATCCACATCGTCATCGTCATCATCACTGATGACGTCACCGACATCCGCATTGTCATCGTCATCATCACTGATGACGTCATCAGTGACGTCACTGATGTCGTCACCGGCATCCGCATCGTCATCGTCATCATCACTGGTGACGTCATCAGCGACGTCACTGATGACGTCACCGACATTCGCATCGTCATCGTCATCATCACTGGTGAAGTCATCAGTGACGTCACTAATGACGTCATCGGTACCCGCATCGTCATCGTCACTGATGACGTCATCAGTGACGTCAGTGATGACATCATCGGCATTGGGGGTCACGTGACCCCCAAGGTAACGTGACCCCCCCTGGTTAGTTTAACCCCCCCCCCAGTGCCCTTCCCTCCTCCTCCTCAAGAGCTGCGCTCTAATTCGGCGTTACAGGGAGTTGTAAGCGGCTTTCATTTTTTTTGTTTTTTTGTGTTTTTTTTGGGGGGGGGGAGGGGGGAGGGGACGTTTTACGCTTAGGTGGTAATTACGAAACAACGAGTACTACGGAACCTCACCGGACCGCCACAAACCAGGCAGTTCATAACTTGAACTTATAGATATATTTTTCCGAATAACTTTTCCTCTTTCTCTGATACTTAGTAAAAGAACCAGACAACGCAGCCAACTGAAACTACCCAGTCTATGCAGAGTTTAGCGTAGTTAAGTAGTAGTAATTACTGCTAACTTTATTTGTTTTTAGTAATCACACAGCAGCAGCACTCGGAACACTGACTTGAGTGCGATCCCGTCGCCGCCAGCGTACATTTTTTTTTATTGTTTCTCCACTAGCTGTTAAATAATGCCATGCAATGTCCAACCCGTTTTCTTTACGCTCTGTTTTGTTTTCATAAAACGCTACCTATAACCGCCTTTTTACATGCGTGCTGTTTCGTCGTTGTGTTGTTTCGACGCCGTGCTGTTTTGGCACGTGCTCTTCTGTCGCTGTGCCGTTTTGACGCAGTGCTGTTTTGTCGCGTGCTATTTTGACGCGTGCTGTTTTGTCGCCGTGCTGTTTTGACGCTGTGCTCTTTTGACGCGTGCTGTTTTGACCGTGCTGTTTTGTCGCGTGCTGTTTTGTCGTGTGCTGTTCTGTCGCGTTCCCAAATTTGGTACTCTCAACCTTGGTAACGCGTTGTATATTACGTTTATATTATATATATAATAAATTGTACAAGACTGCGCCTTTAAAACGTATATTAATGCCGGATAAACGCGCATGAACACCACCGCTTGTCAAGGGACATTTTTTTCACGTCGATAGCGTATTCTCACGTAGTTGCGCCATGGACTTCCTTCCTCCGCCATTGTGACGTAACCTCTCAGAGCGCTCTGGCCTTCTTCTCTAGGAGGTGTTGGCTCCGCTGACGCCTCGCCTCTTTCTCATTTTCCTCCTTACTCTCCTCACTTATCAGGCAACGTGACCACATAGCGTGACCGTAGCCAGCCTTCGTCTAGGCTTCGTCTAGATATGGGGTACTAGAATACACCACAGTCTAGCCTTCCATGTGATAAAACCTACCGGACGGAGCGCGCGCAAGCCTGCAAGGAATCCTTCTACAATCAACCATCCATCTCACTGACGCTGCGCTTTTTGCGCTGGTGGATTGGCCCTTCGGCTCATAACATAGGCCGCACTCGTACCTAAGCTGAAACGAAGTATAGATAAGAACGCTAAGAACAACTGGGAAATTATAGGAGAGGAATTCGGAATTACAGGTCAGTTTCTTCGTGGCACTTGTTGCATGTCGTCTGTGTTTTGACGGATGTCGTGTTAATCTGGTGACACTCTCGAAAGTAGCCTTCATCTTTTGCGCCCAGCAGGGGCAGTAAAGCACTGACCTGTCCTTCGGTGTTTCGGTAGCGCCAACTCGGCCGGACCCCAAACCTGGGCCTCCCATCCTTGAGAGCGCGGGGACGTCGAAAGATCAACGAGCAAGCTAAGAAGATCACATTCACGCTGGTCACCAAGTCATCATGGACCCCAACCATGTAGGCAGCGAGTGCGGTTTCGATGCTGATATATGCGAAAGATGGGAGCCGAAACGGAAGAATCTAACGAAGAGAAGACGACGAAGAGCAAAACATCCGACGAGAGGCGCGTGCGTGATCGCGAGAGCTAGTGTTGTCACGTGACGCCCGCAAACCGGAGGTCAATGTGGACTCCTTGCGTTGAAACACCGACGGCGGTGCCGCCCAGTGGTGCCGACCGGCGGCGCCGTTCTCGCTAGTGTGGTCAGGCCTCATGAGCTGCGCTCCAAAAATGAAAGACGTAAACAATTCTATGTAATGCGAAATAGGAGCACAGCTCTTGAGGAGGAGGAGGGGAGGGTATGCCACTCCTCCTCCTCTGCACCCTCTTCTCATCGCCTTCCATTTAGAGGGAAATCTAGCGAAAATTTCCCGGCTAAATTTAGCGGATTAAGTTTCTCCGCTAAATTTAGTGGGAAAATTGACGTCTCGTGACCCCAACATCGATTCAGTTTCTACGCTAAATTTAGCGGATTAAGTTTTTCCGCTAAATTTAGTGGGAAAATTGACGTCTCGTGACCCCAACATCGATTCAGTTTCTACGCTAAATTTAGCGGGGAAACTGTGACGTCACAAATGCAACTCGCGCAGCTACGCCGCCGCCGACGCCGCTTAAACCTGGAAACGGGGCCTAAGAGCTGCGCTCTAAAATGTGAACAAACAAAAAGCGGGACAATGTGTGTTCAGAAAAGAACACTAACAGGGGTGTCAAGCTTATCATTTGATTTCAAGGAATTTTTTACATAAGGTAGCAAAACGTGTCCACTCAATGGAACGGACCCTTCTCTTGCAGGACAATTTCTTGTTTTTGTGAGAAGAAATCCCAACCGAGAGGAACTTGAAAGAGGACTTATAAAATTGCTCGTTCACCCATCCCTGAGGGCTACAAGAATAAAGTATACATGTTTCTACGCCTTCAAAGCTTTCCATGGAGGCAGTTCGTTCTGAAAGCGCCCACAGATACTTGTTTGGGAGGTTTTAAGAAATAATACGCTATAAATAATAAACATAATTTTAAATGCTGTCTAACTAGACTGTACATAGAACGCAGTGAAAAGAGTTTATGACATATCGCTAATAGTGTGGGATCGAGCACGAATCACATGCCACTACGACAATCGTCAAAACCACACCGTCCTTCTCTGCTTTTTTGGGGTCTTATTTTTTCAAAAAAAACTAACGACGTCTTCAAACATAAATTAAGTCTTATCTTTCGAGGGGTATTCTCCGCAACATTTAAATATTCGAATAAAAAAAGAAAATGTGATGCCGAAATCTCTGCTGCCGCCACGCTGACTCGACGAAATGCGTAGCTTTTAACGCAGGGGTCCCGACTCAGCGAAGGATGTGAATTCCAACCTCACAATGGTCCGCATACTTCCTTCAGAGAGCTTCTTCGAAAAGCCACTCTGTTCTCATGGGTGTTGCCAGTTTCGGATGCAGCCACTACAGCTTCCCTCAATTGCAGCCCACAGTATACGTATAGACCGACACGCGGGCTTGGTGTCACGGAGGTGCGGCGGCGCTGCGATAGCGCCGGAGTCGGGTGGTGTGGGCAAAAGGGCGCACGTTTCGCATGGGCGTCATAGCATTTCAGCATGCCACAATGCTGTGTGGCCCTTAATTGCACCGAAAGGTACAGCAAAAGTAGCGGAGCGAGTTTGCACAAGTTCCCGGCATCCTCTGAAAGGTGCAGAAGGTGGATAATCTGCGAGGATCGGCAAGAATGATCGCTTCGTGCGGACGACCGTTTGTACGGGAAGCACTTTCTTGAAAGCAAGTGTGGCTTCCATTTCAATCTCCGTCCCAAGGCTTGCTTATGTGCAGGGAAACCGTCGTCGGATCGAGACCACCCTGATTTTGTTTCCACGGTGTTCGCGCGCAAATCACCGGCAATTCAGCACTCGTCGGTGGTTCGCTACCAGTGTTGGCGGTAACGCGTTACAAGTAACGGCGTTACCGGTAACGCGTTACAATTTTTTTCTAACGTGGTAACGCGCTCGTTACTTTTTCAACACAGTAACGGGGAACGTACTTACGTTTCTTATTTCGAATAACGCGTAACGCAGTTACGCTACTAGTTACATATCCTCCCCAAGACCTAAAATAAGCATTTTTTTCCCCTGTTTTCATACTTCGTTTTACCTTCAATTCAAACACAGCCGACGCTACGAGCTGATGGGACAAATCGTACAGAGTCAAAAGGGCACCATCGTGGTGTCCGTCATGTTTCTGTACGTGTTCTACCATCATAAACAAGAAAGGGCCAGTGATTCGCTCTTTGACGCTGCTTGAATGGCCGAATGAGCTCGTAGCTTCCATAGCGTTTTTACTTAAGGTAACAAAGTATAGGCGCCAGGTCATAAAGTCATGTTTCTGTACGTGTTCTACCATCATAAACAAAAAAGGGCCAGAAATTCGCTCTTTTGACGCTGCTTGAATGGCCGAATGAGCTCGTAGCCTCTATAGCGTTTTACTTAAGATAACAAAGTATAGGCGCCAGGTCATAAAGTCATGTTTCTGTACGTGTTCTACCATCATAAACAAGAAAGGGCCAGTAATTCGCTCTTTTGACCCTGCTTGAATGGCCGAATGAGCTCGTAGCTTCTATAGCGTTTTTACTTAAGATAACAAAGTATAGGCGCCAGGTCATAAAGTCATGTTTCTGTACGTGTTCTACCGTCATAAACAAGGAAGGGCCAGTGATTCGCTCTTTTGACGCTGCTTGAATGGCCGAATGAGCTCGTAGCTTCCATAGCGTTTTTACTTAAGATAACAAAGTATAGGCGCCAGGTCATAAAGTCATGTTTCTGTACGTGTTCTACCATCATAAACAAGAAAGGGCCAGTGATTCGCTCTTTGACGCTGCTTGAATGGCCGAATGAGCTCGTAGCTTCTATAGCGTTTTTACTTAAGGTAACAAAGTATAGGCGCCAGGTCATAAAGTCATGTTTCTGTACGTGTTCTACCATCATAAACAAGAAAGGGTCAGTAATTCGCTCTTTTGACGCTGCTTGAATGGCCGAATGAGCTCGTAGCTTCTATAGCGTTTTTACTTAAGGTAACAAAGTATAGGCGCCAGGTCATAAAGTCATGTTTCCGTACGTGTTCTACCATCATAAACAAGAAAGGGCCAGTAATTCGCTCTTTTGACGCTGCTTGAATGGCCGAATGAGCTCGTAGCTTCTATAGCGTTTTTACTTAAGATAACAAAGTATAGGCGCCAGGTCATAAAGTCATGTTTCTGTACGTGTTCTACCGTCATAAACAAGGAAGGGCCAGTGATTCGCTCTTTTGACGCTGCTTGAATGGCCGAATGAGCTCGTAGCTTCCATAGCGTTTTTACTTAAGATAACAAAGTATAGGCGCCAGGTCATAAAGTCATGTTTCTGTACGTGTTCTACCATCATAAACAAGAAAGGGCCAGTAATTCGCTCTTTTGACGCTGCTTGAATGGCCGAATGAGCTCGTAGCTTCTATAGCGTTTTTACTTAAGATAACAAACTATAGGCGCCAGGTCAGAAAGTCATGTTTCTGTATGTGTTCTACCGTCATAAACAAGGAAGGGCCCGTGATTCGCTCTTTTGACGCTGCTTGAATGGCCGAATGAGCTCGTAGCTTCCATAGCGTTTTTACTTAAGATAACAAAGTATAGGCGCCAGGTCATAAAGTCATGTTTCTGTACGTGTTCTACCATCATAAACAAGAAAGGGCCAGTGATTCGCTCTTTGACGCTGCTTGAATGGCCGAATGAGCTCGTAGCTTCTATAGCGTTTTTACTTAAGGTAACAAAGTGCCAGGTCATAAAGTCATGTTTCTGTACGTGTTCTACCATCATAAACAAGAAAGGGCCAGTAATTCGCTCTTTTGACGCTGCTTGAAGGGCCGAATGAGCTCGTAGCTTCTATAGCGTTTTTACTTAAGGTAACAAAGTATAGGCGCCAGGTCATAAAGTCATGTTTCTGTACGTGTTCTACCATCATAAACAAGAAAGGGCCAGTAATTCGCTCTTTTGACGCTGCTTGAATGGCCGAATGAGCTCGTAGCTTCTATAGCGTTTTTACTTAAGATAACAAAGTATAGGCGCCAGGTCATAAAGTCATGTTTCTGTACGTGTTCTACCGTCATAAACAAGGAAGGGCCAGTGATTCGCTCTTTTGACGCTGCTTGAATGGCCGAATGAGCTCGTAGCTTCCATAGCGTTTTTACTTAAGGTAACAAAGTATAGGCGCCAGGTCATAAAGTCATGTTTCTGTACGTGTTCTACCATCATAAACAAGAAAGGGCCAGTGATTCGCTCTTTGACGCTGCTTGAATGGCCGAATGAGCTCGTAGCTTCCATAGCGTTTTTACTTAAGGTAACAAAGTATAGGCGCCAGGTCATAAAGTCATGTTTCTGTACGTGTTCTACCATCATAAACAAGAAAGGGCCAGTGATTCGCTCTTTTGACGCTGCTTGAATGGTCGAATGAGCTCGTAGCTTCTATAGCGTTTTTACTTAAGGTAACAAAGTATAGGCGCCAGGTCATAAAGTCATGTTTCTGTACGTGTTCTACCGTCATAAACAAGGAAGGGCCAGTGATTCGCTCTTTTGACACTGCTTGAATGGCCGAATGAGCTCGTAGCTTCCATAGCGTTTTTACTTAAGGTAACAAAGTATAGGCGCCAGGTCATAAAGTCATATTTCTGTACGTGTTCTACCATCATAAACAAGAAAGGGCCAGTAATTCGCTCTTTTGACGCTGCTTGAATGGCCGAATGAGCTCGTAGCTTCTATAGCGTTTTTACTTAAGGTAACAAAGTATAGGCGCCAGGTCATAAAGTCATGTTTCTGTACGTGTTCTACCACCATAAACAAGAAAGGGCCAGTAATTCGCTCTTTGACGCTGCTTGAATGGCCGAATGAGCTCGTAGCTTCCATAGCGTTTTTACTTAAGGTAACAAAGCATAGGCGCCAGGTCATAAAGTCATGTTTCTGTACGTGTTCTACCGTCATAAACAAGGAAGGGCCAGTGATTCGCTCTTTTGACGCTGCTTGAATGGCCGAATGAGCTCGTAGCTTCTATTGCGATTTTATTTAAGATAACAAAGTATAGGCGCCAGGTCATAAAGTCATGTTTCTGTACGTGTTATACCGTCATAAACAAGGAAGGGCCAGTGATTCGCTCTTTTGACGCTGCTTGAATGGCCGAATGAGCTCGTAGCTTCTATAGCGTTTTTACTTAAGATAACAAAGTATAGGCGCCAGGTCATAAAGTCATGTTTCTGTACGTGTTCTACCGTCATAAACAAGGAAGGGCCAGTGATTCGCTCTTTTGACGCTGCTTGAATGGCCGAATGAGCTCGTAGCTTCTATAGCGATTTTACTTAAGATAACAAAGTATAGGCGCCAGATCATAAAGTCATGTTTCTGTACGTGTTATACCGTCATAAACAAGGAAGGGCCAGTGATTCGCTCTTTTGACACTGCTTGAATGGCCGAATGAGCTCGTAGCTTCCATAGCGTTTTTACTTAAGGTAACAAAGTATAGGCGCCAGGTCATACATTATTGGAGTACATTCCACCTACCTTCACAGTTTTGCTTGTCTTTGCCCATGCAAAAGTCACACTTCAGAAAACTCCCAACGCCCACGCCTTTTGTCGCAGTGTTAAAAAACGCTGTCGCCAAAAAAAAAATCAGTCTTACTGTTAATTTATAAATAAAAAGTAAGGCAAAACTGACGTGCGTTACTTTTTATCGGTAACGAAAACGCGATCCTTTTATTTTGAGGTAACGTAAGTCGGGCACACAATCCATTTATATGCTTATACCGAATAACACATTTCGTTATTTTTTTTTTCGGTAACGCTTACAACACTGCTCGCTCGCCATACGCCCGTGCTACCAAGTGGAAGATCGGCGGCAGAAGACAGAGCGTTACCGCTTGTCGTGCCGTGCGGTCATGAGGGTAAGAAAATTATCATACCTTGACTCGAAGGACGCGATGTGTATTTAATCAAATAATAAGTACACTTCCGCAGACCCACAGTATGCTGATCCTGCCGGCAGTGCTGAAAGCGGCTCGAAGCAAATGTAGGCTTCGAGGGACCTGTACGGGCCTGCACCGTGTCGGCCGTCAACTGGCTTGGCGAAAAAACTAAATAAATAACTACGTGAGCCATCGAAGTAGCTGGCAACAACTTCACGTTGTAACTACAACAGGCCTTGTTTACGGCGTACGGATCGTCGAAGGCAACACCGTTCACACCCAGTTTGTCTCGATACCGCTTCCGTTCAGGCTGGAGTAGCGAGCTTAATTAGTCGGGCATAACATACGGCATACGTTGACAGGAACTACGACGCACAAATAAAGCTAGAAGTGTCCTTACAACGTCAACTACGAGTGCACACCACACAACGCAATGGCGAAAACACGGAGAGCCCGGCCGTTTCTGCCCACATAGCTTCTGCGCATGCGTTGCCTTCCGCCCGTGTTGGTAAACAGAGCCGCGCCGCATGTCGGTTTATACTGTTGACTTCGAAGAGCCATTAGGGAGTTTTCGTTCTAGGAATACACTCTAACGAAATTGTCACTACTGCGCATGCGCGGCGCATGGGTCGCGCACGTTGTGCTTACTTGGAAAACAAAACCATGTTCCTACGTCCCCGTGCCATCGTAAAGGCCTGTTCAAACAGGACACTTCAGAAATCGTGAGGCGACACATCTCCGTAAACAAATCGTGGAAGTTGGAGCGTCCGGCAGCGCGATGTGTGTTTGAACAGAACCGAGCAAACATCACGATTTTTCTCCTCGCTTCCTCCGCTTTTCGGTGACCTGGGTGCTCGCCAGACTTGACGTCACAAGCCACCTGCCAATGCTTTCCACCTGTTCTTCCGGGCCCTCGTGTCCTTGATCGTGTTCCGAAAGGTACTCGATCTTGCTCCAGGCTAAGGGTTTTGTACCTTTGCGTTCGAAAACCTTCCTGCGGCCAATGTCGCTCTACCTGTCTTATCATGTAACACGACCCGCTGGAGCAGCTCGGATGTATTTAGGTAAGATTTCGGGCCACAGCCCTTCCTTTTCCCGTTCTCGGGACCTGAAGAGCAGCGGAGGCCTTGAGCGACTGACCGACAGCCAGAGTTCTGCCCATTACCGAAAATAATTACCGAAATAGAGTTACTTTTTACATTGGAAAAAAGCTAACGCGTTACAGAGATACATTACCATTTCGCAAATGTAATGAAATACCGGTGTCGTTATTTGCCATAACTAACGGACGTTACTTTTACGTTAGTTTGTCGTTACTTGGGGGGGGGGGGTGTTTCACTGTTAATATATTACTGCTGTTGATAATAAACCGCCTCTATAAACTTCGGCAACAATACACTTGTTCGTAGTGATTCTTTATTTATTTATTTGTGCTCTGCAGGGCCGGAGCATTACAGCAGGGTACTGGGGTACACATTACATTTATACTTTGGAAACTCACACAAACAGAACAAGGAGGCAGGAATTCTAAAATATGTGACGTCTTTCTGGGGACGGTCGCTGTTCAATGCTGCGATAACCTTCCCACATGTTAGCTTGTCCAGCTTGTTTGTCTGGCCTCGGCAGGATGTCTAATGTATATATCCTCGAACAAATGACGCTTCGAGAGCGCGATTCGCACAACTGTAATGTATATCCTCACTACGTCAGTGAGCCCAGCTTGTTTGTCTGGCCTCGGCAGGTTGTGTAATGTACATCCCCGGACACGTGACTCTTCGCGAGCGCGATTCGGAGAACTGAACCTTGCCCATAGCACCTGCCTGGGAAGAAGAAACCACTCTGAAAAGAACGACCGGATACACCCAACGTAACGGACGCAAAATAGACCTCTTCATGTGATCAAGGTTACTCCGGTAAAATAAACGTTATTTTATTCCTTCACAAACCAACGTCGCATTTCCAATTAACGACACGTTAGCATCCGGCCACCGCTGACACACTTGTTTTGGTTCAAAGCCTGGGAGCGTCAACGCGTCCAAACTTAGAGTTTGTCCTTTCTGTTGTTGATCGAACGAGAATTTATTTGTTTCAAAGAGAAGGATGGGACCAGCTGCAATAGCCAGGGGCGCTGAGGCAAAATCCTTTGAGCGGCGGCTGACTGTCGCCTTCTGAACGGATGTCTCTTTCCAGCGAGACGGCTACTTAGGGTACGGCGACGGTGATATTAGTGTTTTAGGGAACCGGAACAAAATACGATCGATAAACAAAAACGATCGATACCTTGGATCGGGCGTGTGGGCCGATCGTGTGCCTTGAAACGGCTTTGGGGAACCGTATTTGCAGACGATGGCAGACGATCGGTACTCATCGAGAAAAGACAAATTTGCGTGTGTTTGTACAAATCGCAGAAACTCAAGCAAATAAAGATCGCACCCTAAATATACAGAGGACCTAAAATATTGTATATCTACTTATAGTTCGTCTCGTTTTTTTACTGGAATGAATGCGCTTCCGTAATACAAAACCTGGCGCACCCCGGTGTGTCGCCTTTAGCACTGCGAAGTTCTAAAATGCCCGTCTGCTAAAGAAGCAAACGAGCTTTCCGAAAGCAATGCGGAGGACAAGTTCGTCTGCTTCTTGCGTAGGGGGTAGCGGTGACGTCAGAACGCCAAGCCCTGATTGGCTGATCGCGACCCCCCTCTCTGAGCGTCGTCTGCTCCTTTGCAACGTCGTCTGCTCGCAACGTCATCTGCGTCTGTCTTACCTTTCCTGCGACTTTCGGAAGTGCAGAGGCCAGTTTCACGAAACGACCTTATGCCAAAAATGTGCGTAAGACAAATCTTAAGAACAAATTCGTATTCACGAAACGAAATTTTCGTAAGTTTTGCGCAGGTTAGGACGAAACCCTACGACAGCTCCGAAGCTGTCTTACGCTCCTCTTACGATCAAATCAGCATGGCCGACAGCGTTGCGGTCGCAACGACCCACGGACGTTTATGTTTCTACGTGCGCTTCTCACGCGTCCCGACTTCAAGCAGCAAGAAAAAAGTTAAAAATTACTTGAAACAGACCACGACGAACAAGAACGCTGGATCCAGAAACACTCGGGAAAAGCATCGACGGCCACGATTCCACCGAACGCGACCAAGCGAGCGCGGCAGTTAAGCGCGAAACACATGTACGACGAAACCTTCCGATCTGACGTGCGGACTGCCGGAATGACTTTGGGGGGCGAGGGCTTTCGTAGCATCGGAGAGCGTTGAAAATCCTCGCCTCCGACCGTCGTATTGCGTGGTCGAACGTCGGATCGGACGGTTTCGTCGTACATGTGTTTCGCGCTTTAGGTCTAGCAGGCACTCCGCAACACGGCGACCGTCTGCCCACGACCGGCTGGCGTGCTGAATGGAATATGCCCGCGCGACCCTTGTGAACCCTTCCCGCATTATACTTTGATCGCTGACCTCAATTTTAGATTAAGAGGTCGATTTCTCCCTCTTGTTATCTCCTTGTTTCCCGAGGCAACGGTGACTCTCGCCGGTGAAAAAGCGGTGAAGGCTCCGACAGACGCGAGAAAGTTAAAAGCATCCATCGCTTTGACTAGCAGACTCAAAGCAGACGACGTTAACTGCACCAACCTGCCGACGCCGTTAAAGAAAGGGGTCTCGCCGCACACGAAAGGAGGGAAAAAGCATTTGGGAGGGAATTTGCGGACACTAACACGCCCACTCTCGGTTCTTAGCAAACAAACCTCGGCGTCTCGGGACACCTCGCCAGTGAGTCAGTCCTTTGACTTTCCTCCTTGATGCGCGTCTGCTAGTTTTTAAACAAAAACAACGTACCGCTCGAGTTATTTCGTCTGCCCTCTCTGAAAGGCCAAGTCGAGCTCGCTCGTAAAGACCTACACTTCCGAAAGTCGCAGGAAAGGTGAGACAGACCCAGACGACGTTGCGAGCAGACGACGTTGCAAAGGAGCAGACGACGCTGGGATAGGGGGTTGCGATCAGCCAATCAGGGCTCGGCGTTCTGACGTACCGCTACTTCCTTTCTCATGAGCAGAAGACGAAAATGAGCCCACTTGCGAGGCGTATGGCGCTCGATCTTTTTGACAATGACTTGGAGTTGGCTCTATTCAGCGAAAACAATTTAGAAAAAGTGATTTTGTACGACTGGGTCTGCGCACTAAGAGAAGGCGCTTGTTGGCGCCAAGGCATAGGACGTTCAACTTGCCGTAGCTTTTAAGTAAACAAAAAAGTTGTGATACCAAGAATGATGTGCGGATACCACGAACTGTGTGCCAGCGTATTTTGGGATTTTTTTCTTTCAGTTTACCATATTTATATACTCGGGGAATAAAATAATGCCTCGACCGTACATGGTAACATGTTTTCTAAGAAGTCATGTGTTCTCAGCGGGCAAGCTTTGGTGTTTTATATCAACCAAATATGATGTTTACACCAACCACGTCCTGAAATGCTGAAACGTTGCCGAAAGCAAACTCGATTTGGCACAAGAACACGCTCGCGCGCGCTTATCATCAACATTCGAAGTCGTCTGCTAGCGATCCTGTCTCTTTCCCTCGAGGCCCAATGCAGGATCGAGTATTAAGAAAGCTATGGACCAATAAAAGTGGAAATATTAAATCGCGAAGAAAATACAGAAATAACCAAAATATACTCACTTTATCAAGTTGATGCGGTCATTTTTCTTGTACAAAGTTAATTCAATTCAATTTTCAATTCAATTTTCAAATCAATTCAATTTTTATTTTCAGATCAAGTCATACAAAATAAAGAGCTGGCCCACAAAAGCAGCATTCTGCTTGTATATGGGGCCAGGCGACCAACTAGAATACATGTTGTTACAAAAAAAAAAAAATGAAAACGCTCCGCAGCACAAAAAAAAAATCAAAGGAACACAAAATTAGCAACACAAATAAATACAAAAAAGGAAATCTTTAGAGTATGAAATATAGGTGCTTATAGCCAAGTCTACTCACGCTACCATGAAATAAAAGTACGAAATATCTCCAACGGTTAGGCTACGATATCTACAGCTCAGATGCTTGACACCAATTCCTTAGTTTCCTTTTTAGTGCCCTAGTGGATTCTATATTCATAAGGGACTCTGGGAGTTCGTTAAATAAGGAAGGAATGCAATGATTTCTGTTTTTCTTTCCATACAGTGTGTATATTTTTGGAATGACGTATCTTTCAGTACGTCTCAAATCTCTATTTTATTTGCGAGGAGGTCAATCCGTTCCTTCGCTACTCGCAACGAGAAGTTCTTGTTCAACGCTGCGTTTAAGGCTTTAAGGACGTCATTCCAAAGGGCTGGAGTGAAAAAGGAGCAGCGCCTAGCACCTCCCGAAGTAGAAAGATGTTGCCTTCTGCTGTAAACCGCTTGCGAGGGGAAGGTGGAGGGACGGAGGTAGATGCGGCGCTCATGTTCCTCTCTTACGGTACAGATAGCAGACGATCACGGTCGTATGCCCGCGTACCGATCGTTGCGCCGTGTACGGTACGACCACGAAGAAACTATAAAGGAAAACCTGTAACTTTACTGCTGTGCACTTATTAAAACTATCACCCAATATTCAAAGGGCAAGTTTGATAGGATATATCATATATGTGATTATCATTTTTACAGAAATTTTTAATTCATGCAACATTTTTAAACTAAAAAGTATCCAGAGCCATGATGCACAAGGCTGTTGCTCACTCTGCTGACACTACAGATAATCATCAGTCGTAAAAACAGCTGTAAAAAAACGGGTGATAAGTGCTCGAAATGCACATCCAATGTTTTTATAAAAATAAAATTATAATATGAAAAAAAAAAGTGTGTGGGCCAACGGGATTCGAACTCTCCACTACCGCTCCTCTACGAGCTGAAAAATTGGTGCTCTAATACACTGAGCTATTGCATGGAAGCACAGACGGTGGGCACATCGGTCATAGTTGCAGTTTTGAAACGAGAATGCACTGAGATTATACAAGCTTATTCAGATACATTTTCACCAACACTTTTACAATTCAGACAAATTTGCATAGCTCTTGGGGTGCGCAGGACTGACTCGGCTGTATCAGAAATCAGGAAACAAAAGGCACTTTTCAAGGCGCCAGTACCATCTTGGCTTTTCCCCGAGTGCATCAAGGACACTTATTACGTGATTGCATGTTTCGATAAAATTTGATTTGGTAGTCCTTGGTGGTTCAGCGTTTCTGTCGATCATGCGAGTCTTCCAGAGACTATGCATACCAAGCAAAATAAAGAAATCAGAGGGAAATGTGTCTGGATCTTCCACAGGAAGAAAACGAATAGAGTATGCGTTGATATACAAGTCCTTTTTGATAGTCCTTTGAAGCACATCCCAGAAAAGGTATGCCTCTGTGCAAAAAATAAAGCAATGCTCAATAGTCTCTGGCGTGTTGCATAAACGACAATTGAACGTCCACGGTACAAAAATTCCTTTGTCACGAAACCATGGTTTTACGGGTAGTGTGTTAGTATGAAGCTTAAAGAAAAATGTTTTTGCAGTCGGGGGAACGTGCATCCTGCGAACTCGTTTTAAAACATCTTGATCTGTACTGTTTGGATAGTGGCTGCGATATAAAGGGTTTGGAAATAGCGAATCTATTAGGTTATGGTAGAGCTCTTTTCTGGAAACGGTGAATAAATAATAAAAAAAAAAAACGCGCTTTCAAAAACTCAAAATATTCGACGACTTCTTTGAGAAAGCCAAAAGGTCGAGGCATTGCCACATGGTCGGACGAAACAACGAGATCAGGGAGGAGATACATCAAGTGAGTTTGGAGAAAGGTCCTAATGGACGGGTGGGAAGACGTTCTGAGGAACATGAAACGTGAAACAATTTTCCGTACAAATAAGTGGGTTAAGCCTAGTCCTCCCGCTTCGATAGATCGAAACAGATTGTCGCCCCGCATTGGCTCCCATGAAGAGGCCCATATGAAGGTCGCAACTATCCTATGGAAACGCTGAAGGTGTCCTCGGGCACAGTGAATAACCTGAAGCACGTACCACAGTTTTGCGACTAGGAAAATGTTACATGCAGTAGCACTGTCAAACACCGAAAGATGATTAGGCTTCAGCATGTCCGCTCTGCGCTTAAGTTTTTTCACACTTTCTGTCCAGTAGCGTGAGCTATTTCGAACACATTCTAGAGGCGCGCCAAGGTAAGTAGCACGCCATTCCTGCATAATCCGAGGGCATTGTCCCCCAAGTCCCATACCAAAGTCCACAGCACTTGGAGGTATTAACCAGCGTTCCAGCTGCCTTACAAAATTGCTGGGTTAATTGTAATGCAGCGCCGATACTTTGCTTATCAACACAGAAAAAAGCTACATCATCGGCATAAGCCAGAACTTTCACTTCATGAGATAACAATTTATAACCTTTTACGTCTGTACTTTTCAGTATACTTAAACACAGAGGCTACAAATATAATGCAAACAGAAGGGGAGACATGGGACATCCTTGCTTTACAGAAGAATGAAGGTGAACTGGTTTGGAAAGAGCCCCGTTTACTATTAATCGAGTTATTGCTTCGGAATAATATATTTTTATACCGTTAAAGAGGACCTTTCCTACGTTTATGTGTTCTAAAAGAGCAAACAAAAAGAAATGGCTAACGCGATCGAAAGCTTTCGCTAGGTCAATTTGAAGCATGGCTACTTGATCTTGTAAACTGTCGCAGCAATGAAGAACTGATCGCGCTACGTGAATGTTTGTCTGGATTGTGAGACCTTTAATCCCGCATGTTTGATGAGCTCCAACCACTCTTGAAATGGCACATTGTAAGCGTTTAGTAAGAATATTGGCAAATATTTTGTAATCGACATTGCAGAGCGCTATTGGGCGATACCCTTCAACAGTCCTTAACTTGTTAGAGTCGGAGCTTTTTGGTATTAACTTTGATAAAACGATGGAGGTAACCTGTCATGCTGAAGTGAAGCTGTGAAAAGTTCAAGGAGGAATGGGCATATCATGTCTATGTGTTGCTTATAAAATTCTGCTGAGAGGCCATCTGGTCCAGGTGTCTTCGAGCTAGGAAGGGACCCCACGGCCTCGCATATCTCTTTGAGAAAAAACGGTCTAGTAAATAGTTCGGAGTTCTCGTCACTCAAGCTGGGCAGCAGTGAAACGAGAGGCATATACTCTTCATTTGATGAGGGGGAGGCCTGAACAAATAAGTTTTGATAGTATTGTGTGAATGTGGTCATAATGTTGTCGGTATTTCTTGAGTAAGCGCCGTTACATAGCAGCTCCGGAATTTCTTTAGCTAAGGCGTGTCTGCGCTCGTCATCTAAAGCCTTTTTAGCAGGTTGTTCGGCCGATACAAGGCGTTGACATCTTGATCGCACGGCCGCTCCTCGGTAACGCTGAAGTTCGTGGCGTTGGAGCTCAGATTTGAGAAAGCAAATTTTCTCATGAAAACTACCTGGTTTTTCGCATTCCAGCTCATACAGTTCGTGAAGGCTATGTGAAGTGCACGCCTGTCAGCTTTCTCATGATATGCCTGAATACACGCACACTCAATTGCGATGTTTTTAGCTTCTTGCTTAAAACTATCCCACTGTGCAAAAATGGAAAGATCGGTATTACTACGAATAGCCATAAAACAGGTAATTAGTCTCTCATTAAAGTCATTGTTTTTAAGAATATTGCTGTTTAACTTCCACAGCGCCCATTTTGGTCTAGAAATTTGTTTGCGTTTCTCGCCTAGCCTGACAGTTACAACACAATGGTCAGAGAAGGATACCGGCGTTACCAAATATTCAAACGTGTGTTCCAAAAGACAACTAGACACGTATATTCTATCAAGGCGTGCGTGGCCAGAACTTTGCAGGTGCGTGAAGCGATTGATGGACGTTCAAGAAGCACCGACGTCGCTTAGGCAGTGTTGGCGCACAAGATCGTCGAGAGCAATACTGCTGTTGTCGCGTCTCAGACTGGTCGTCGAGCGGTCGTGGGCTTCGCATACACAGTTAAAGTCGCCAAACAGAACAATACATTTGTCGGTGTCAAGAAAAGCATCTCAATTTTGGAAAAATGAAAGTCGACTAGAAGAGCCATTATTGGCATAAACGCAAATCAGCCGCCAGTGAATTCCCTCTAAGTAAATGTCACAACAGATAAAATGACCTCCAGTGTCAACCGTATACGAGAGCGAGGTGTAGTTCAAGTCTTTGCGGAGAAACAAGAAACAACCAGCAGATAGCCCCACAGCGTGACTCACACAAACTTCATACCTGTGTAGAAAAGGCTGGAGCGCACTTGTTGTGGCCTCCTCCGACTCTATCTTTGTCTCCTGAATCGCAACAATGTCCAGCCGCTCACGTTGCAAGAGCCGACAAAGTTGCACCTGCCTCGCACGAGATCATAGACCTCGGACGTTTAGTGTTGTGAAATTTAGGGGAATATTCTTAGCTTCTATTCGTCCTCATAGAGGCCGCATTTCAGCGTTGAACGTCACTCACCACACTTTAAGTAGCTCCTGGCTTCGCGTTCGGCTTGGCACGGAACCCCGATGCCTTCTTTTTGGCGACGTCTCCGTCGCCAACACGGTTGAGTAGTGTTGAGGACCCGCTTGAACACGAAGGTGCCTCTGTGTCAACCGGTGCCGGTCGCTTGAGTGGTTGGCTGCTGCTCGGGGAAGGGCCGTCCTCTTTAACTGCGTGCTGAGCTGTTGTCGGAGCCTTGGAGACAGTCGGTGCGGGAGATCGCATCAGGTTCCACGTGCGCATTCTGTGTGGTTCTGGTGTTTGGGGATGCTGCAGGTTCCAACACTGGAAATTCTTCATTCTTGTCGATGTTTTTTGAAGGCTCGGTGTCTGTACTGTCCCCGGGCCGCGCGTGGCAGTACAGACACCGAGTGACGTCACCGGGTGGCAATTCCTCGGTGACGTCAGCTAACTCCCTGACGTCCATTAGAAGCTCCGCCGCTGGGTCATCTTCGTGTGTTTGACGTTGTCGTAACATGTCAGCGTAGGTGGCGCCATTGACACACTCCTCAGTTAGGTGACCATACCGCCGGCAGTTGGAGCACCTCGGTGTAATACAGTAGCGTCGAATATGTCCCACTTTGTTGCAGCGCAAGCACAGCGGAGGTCGGCCGGGAATGAGGACGAGGCTCTGGCATCCGTAGACTTGAAGGAGATGTGGTATCTGACTGGCATTGACACCATCCCCTAGTACCAGTACTACCTCTCGATTTAGAGTCTCCATATGCTCAAGCTCGCTGCACCTCCATTTTTCTCTCTTGATCGATTGCACTTTGCCAAACGGGGCGAGAGCTTCGATAACTCGTCGATCCTCTAGATGCTGTGGAAGCCAAAGAAGCTTTAGGTTTACTTCTTGCTTGTCCGGGTCAATGATGAGGCACTTTCGGCCTTTCACGCGAAGCTCTCGTTGAGCGACGAGCTTTGCCTTGGTAACAGCGTTGACACACGTCAGCATCCTGACGTGAGACATCTGGAACTGTCCGAGGCTCACAACGTCCTTCAATTCGACGATGCCACGTAGGGCGTCTCGAAAATCAGGGGCTCGATACGGGCGCGCCGAGAGGTCCCCATGCAAAAAAAACGGAATTCAGGCTCAGGTTACCTGATGTCAGACGTGGCAGGATTATCCGGTAGTCTTCTGTAACGTTATCAGACGTCATAACGTTTCCTCGGCCAGCGGCCGATAAATTTTCCCCGGAGAACATGGAAAACGTGGCCGTTCGAAACGGCGTCTTCTTCTTTCTCCTGAGCTACCGAGCAGACGCTTCTTGGCTATGCTAAACACCAATTTATTTCTATTGAAAAAGTCCTATAGCGTATTGTTCTTTATTCTTTTTCTTATTTGCTGACTGAAACTTTATGGACTTGCTGTCACACATGGCGCTCCTGCCAGGCACTGCCACGAGTTATTTTCTTCATGTTTGGAGCCACGGAACGCTCTCTCCACCAGCGAAATAGCCATTTCGCTAACTAAGCGAGACTCTCCATGTCGGCCATTGGCGTGCCGGTTGTGCCTTACGGTTCGACCAGCGCATTACGGCAAGATCGCAGAAGACAAGCGCATGCGCAGTTCGTACCGGAGTGCCCATCGTACCCTATCGGATTTGCAAAAACGGTTCCCTAAAACTATCTATTACTTCACTCGTTTGTCATTTGGGGTTCTCACGAGTACTTTAGTAAAAAAAACTAACGCGTTACCAGCAACGTCGTTACTTAAGTTGTAACGCGTTAGTTACAACACTGGCGACAGCCAACAGTGCTGCGTGTGGCTGTCGGGTGTCCGTACCCACGAGAAAAGCGTGCTCAAGGCCCCCGTGGAGGACACGAACGAAATTTTGATCTTATATTGTTTAAAATGTGTTAGTTCCCGCATATACCAAATCCTCTATTACAAAACCCCTTTTTCATCTCAAGGCATGAGAAAAACATGCGGACTCTTTTTTCTCGCGGACTACACTGTGTGGACCAATGAAAGCCCTACAATACGCGCGGATTCCGAAAGATTTTATTATGACTCGTTTTGAAGAGTCTGACAGGTACGCATTCGGATAAGACTCCTCTTTTTTACCGCGGGCGAAGCCGTCGCTTGCAACTCGCCGACAAGCACCCTTCGTTGACCACTTCACTGGGAAGAAATTTCTTTCAAAAAAAGGCGTGTCGCGATTTTGGACACGCTTTTAACGAGAAAATAAGCTACGCACGATTTTGATTTCGGGCTTATTGGGATGCTTAGAGCGTCTAGATCAAGTTGTCACCACAAAAGGACGATCTCAGAATCTACAGGGTCCGATGGCGAAAAGTAAACCCCACTTTTCGGCCCGCATAAAAAAACTACGCATCGCAGAACGCTCAAACTCCGCCAGAATGTTACCCTAGCGGTCCAAGCAAGAGGCCAAAGTTTCCGAACATGAGCTTACCTGGATCAAAAGATAAAAGAAAAAAAAAAAAACTAGAAATTTCTACGGGGAGGCTCCGACCACGGAGAGACGCAGGCGGAGACCGTCTGCTTTGCGTTGCATCGCATAGGTGGCGCCACCACCTATGCGGGTTGGCGGGTTATCACTGGTATCTGCCGGGCTTGGCGGCAAATTCGGAATTGTTCTCTATCATTTCTGAAGTTTCACTTAAGCACTGCTTTTCACTGCAAAAGAAATAAAGATTATACGCTCTAATTTGTGATATTTCGGTGCATTTGCTCAGGCATAACATTTCTTCATGCTAATTATTTTAGCAGATATCGTCTGCTTTGCTCTTCGCAAACCCGAACGCCGCGGAGCACCTATTCTTCCCGTTCGGTAGCACCTTCGACACTTGGTGCTGCAGGTTATGTGAAGTTCGCTAAGGACGTGGTAGCTTCCTCTAGTGGCCAAGTCTGCTCACTGACAATAAACCGTTTATAACCTAATTAATTTTTTAAAGTTACAATATTTCGGCTCCGCCGTCAGAGGAGCCTCCATTCGGTTGCAGATAAACTTCAGCTGGGCCAATATATTTTCCTTTTTTAACTTCTGTACCGTTTTTTTTTATGTTTGCGTACTTGGTTCTTCTTTTCTGTTTCTTTGTTGGCAATGAAAATTAAAAAAAGGGAGAGGCAAAAGATGCCAAGTCAGCGACTTTGTGACCCGGTTTACTCATTATGTCGAGTCTCGAACACGTTCGAATTTATTATTACTAATATTATTAAAGAAATTCAGTACTTTTGGTTTGCTGCTATTTAGATTAAATGCTGGACAATTAAGCTGCCCCGTCAAAGAACTAGGTTCACCATTTGCATGGTCCGGAGACACCAGATGAGAGAGACAAGGGAGAGCGCCGAGCAGCAGTAGCTCAGCAGCCGACAACCGTAATTGACAGCCCTAAAAAGGGCCATTTGTCAGAGGTAAACAAAATAAAAACGGGAAAAGACCGCGAAAATGGCGGAAGCTATTCTTACTTCCAGATGAAAATATGTGGAGTGCGTCAGGGGCAGGCACTGGAAGGCAACACCGTAGTCCTACGGTTCTACCTCAACGTGACCTCCTAGCTGCCAGGTGTAACGTCCAAGCCTCGCCTCGTATTCGGAAAACGCCGCAGCTCTCATTTCGTCCGTAATGAGCAGAAACGCAGCCTCAATGCGTTGTCGAGGGTGGAGATTCGGCCCGTGTAGACCTGTGACTTAATGAACCCCCATACAAAATAATCACAGATTGTTAGGTCAGGAGATCGCGGTAACCATGGCACGCTGGGCGAGCCTATTCCCATCCAGCGTCCAGGAAAGGTGTCACTTAACCATCTCCTAACGGAGGTTCACCAGTGTGGGGGCGCTCCATCTTGCATAAATACGCAAACTTGTCGTTGCATGCGAAGGGCCTCGAGCTCGGGAAGAAACTCCTCCTTCAACATGTGCAGATAACTTCTGCCCGTCACAGACTCATTGAAAAAATAAAGGGCATAACAACACCCTTCCTCCAGATCCCGCACCAGATAGTTACCTTGGGAGAGTACTGAGACTTTTCCATTCTCCAGTGCGGGTTGCCGTTGCTCCAGTACCGGCAGTTCTGAGCGTTGACTTTTCCGTTGAAGTGAAGGACGGCCTCGTCCGAGAACAGAAGGAAGTCCAAATGGGAGGGGTTGGCCGCGATCCTTAGGATCTCTTCGCGGCAAAAATCGAGCCGTCTTTCATAGCCTTCAGGAGAACGTGAGCCTTGTAGGCATGCAGGTTGTGTCGGCGAAGAATCCGGCGCACAGTGTAATCTGAAACTCCAAACAGACTCGCCGCTCTCTTCGAGGACAGATGCGGGTCCGCTTCGAAAGCACCCATGATCCCGTACGCGAGCTGCTCTCTCTCTGGCGTGCTGGCAAAGACGTGCTTCTTGTTCGCGACGCTGCCCACTGCGCCAAAACGCTGGGCCCACTTCCAGGTGGTTCTCTTTGACGGCGGCCTGGAACGCCGCACTCGACGGTGTCGGCGGCGAGTATCCTTAAAGCTTCTGCGCTTTAAATACCAAACCACGACGTCCGCGCGTTGATTCTGGATTAATTGCCTCATCAGGCAGGAAAGTGCAGCGAAACACGGTAGAGATTAAAAGTAATCAACGGGAGAACCGGCGTTCGAGTCTGCGAAGAACAAAGCAGACGACATCTGCTAAAATAATTAGCATGAAGAAATGTTATGCCTGAGCAAATGCACCGAAGTATCACAAATTAGAGCGTGTAATCTTTATTCACGTTGCAGTGAAAAGCAGTGCGCAAGTGAAACTTCAGAAATGATAGCGGACAATTCCGAATTAGCCTCCAAGCCCGGCAGATACCGGTGATAACCCGCCAACCCGCGTAGGTGGTGGCGCCACCTATGCGATGCAACGCAAAGCACACGGTCTCCGTCTGCGTCTGTCCGTGGTCGGAGACTCCCCGTAGAGATTTCTCGTTTTTTTTTCTTTTATCTTTTGATCCAGGTAAGCTCATGTTCTGAAACTTTGGCATCTTGCTTGGACCGCTAGGGTAACATTCTGGCGGAGTTTGAGCGTTCTGCGATGCGTAGTTTTTTTACGCGGGCCGAAAAGTAGGGTTTACTTTTCTCGATCAGACCCTGTACTTCAGTGCCCCTTTAAGACGAGTGCGTGTCAACTGCAGCGCGTCACTGGATGCGTCTGAGAAGACTCTTTTTCTTTTGCGTAAGAGGGAAAGCGGTCGTAACGAGCAAACGAACGAAGTGAAAGAGCGCGGCGGGAGCTGCGGATTTAAGAGCGCCGCGGCCTCACAAAACTAGTGCTGTCTAGTCCAGTCCAAACCAAAGACAGCTGCACGCTCCGAAACAGTAAATACCAACGCAAAACAAGAAAACGCATATACACCCCAATTGAAATGAAACCGTCGAGCTACGTTCGAACGGCGCTATAAAATCGGCAGTTTCGACACAAAATAAATGGGGTCGCCATACGACTTTCAGATCTCACTGCGAAGTGCGCATCTACACGTTGGTTGCCCCAGTTTATTTTTGAAACACGACAAAGCAGCTGCACTTTCAGAATGAGTGCAGGTGACATAGATACATGTACCTCACTTACCTGATTTGCAAGGCAGTCGAGCCTGGGAAGGCGGAGGAAACGAGTATTCGGCAGAATAAAATTTCAATGTCCTCAGAGGAAGACAACGACAACGTTCTCGCTTCTCAAAATCAATACAATATTTTGTTTAAATATTATAGCTGTTTAGGCGACAAACTCCAAGAATCTTTCGCTCAGCCTTTAAAGGGGCACTACAGAAGATTTTTTGGTCGTCTGTTCTTGCTCATAACTGGTTCTAAGCACCCTAAATATGCAAGAATTACAATCAGGCGACGCCGATTTCTCTACTAAACACGTGACCAAATGTCGGGACTCACCTCTTTCTGGGCAGGGTTTTCCGCTCAGGAAAGGCGGGGCGTACCCTAGGAGCGGTGTTAACACGGTGATGGTGGGCGTGGGCCCGAGCGGAAATTACAACCAAACCAAATAATTTTTGAATATTTAAGATGTTAGGGCCCGTAGAATCAGTTATGACCAAGGACAGTCGATCATAGAATCCTCTTTCAGGCCGGTTCTCACATGCAGCGAAGCGCTGATGTAGCGCTACTCACGTGTCGTCAGCTACTTATAGATTGCCCTGAACAGCAGTCATGACGGTGTGATACGAAGCTGGTAAACGCTCCCGTCAGCACGCGCTTAGCGCAATGTCCGCGCTATGCTTGGAGCGCTCCGCTGCATGTGTGAACAGGCCTTTAGTGTCCCTTCAAGGCTGTCACCCTGTACAAAGCCCATTTTTTGGGGGGCGCGATTATAGGCGATTCCACACTGGGCTCAGACAGCTCCGATGACAACGGGCTGAACAACGCTGAAACTGTCGACACCGGCTGGATAACGCCAAATAAGAAACAACGTCACACCTCCGGAAGCTCGGTTTCGGGTTAGTCCATAAAAATGCACATCATCAAAGTCTAACAGTTATCGTTAAGCCTCAAGATTCAACCAAATCCTTCACAAAAAAAAAAAGAAAGAAAAACGGTATTTTTCGGTTTTATTTGAAAAGCTTGTTATTGTCGCACGAACCTCATGACGTTGCTCAAATTCGACCAAATTGCAGACTTGTGGCGGCACGTGCCCTTTTGCCAAAACAACATTCGCCGAAGGTGCTGCAGGCCTCGGGGATCGACAAGTTGAAGACAAGAAAAAGGAGGGACCCGAGCTTGGTAGATGCGCGAGGATCGAAGGAACAGGCAGAAGTCGCGAGACATCACCTTCAATCCCTGCTGACCGACGGACGTCCAGGTTCTTTGTCCAGTTAGATTGGTTTGGTTTTAAGTAAATGATTTAGTAACGCTCTTGCTTGTCTGGGTTATTACCCATCCAGCACGCGAGCCCAATAGGAACGCAACAGTGGTGACCCGGTAAAGAACTTCAACGCAACCAACCGAACCAGCCACCATGACGGACAACGATGCGACGAGCTCCACTGGGGGCTATTCGACGGTCAGGTTGAAGTTGCCTCCCTTCTGGCCAGCTGATCTGCAGCTCTGGTTTGTGCAGGTTGAGTCACAGTTTTTGACTCGGTGCATCACAACAAACATGACAAAGTACCACCATGTCGTGTCAAGCCTACCACCTGCCATTGCCACAGAGATGCGGGACTTGCTTATTTCACCGCCAGAAGAGGATGCTGTCACGATTGTGAAGGAAAAAGAAGAATTAGGGAAGGGCGAGCGGCCTACAGGCAAGCCGAAGGGAAGGAAGAAGAGGATATAAGAAGCAAAGGGTGTACTTGGAGAAGGACGTCCTTGGCTCTGCTCCGAGGCGAGGCCACCAGCCACTGGCTACGCTCCAGTGTAGCGAAGCAACCTCACCGACCTCCAAGACTCCTACCTAGCGACATCGCACCCCAGAGACGGCCACGAGAAGCAGCTGGCCCGGCTTCAGCATTTCAAGGTCGTGAGTGACGATCAACATTCAGGGGACTGGGTCACGGGGACCGATAGGGTTTGACTTTTGGGATTTACTTTATTGTACATAACAGTAGTGTTCTTTACGTTGTAAATATATGTTTTATTATTCTACTTGCTCGACCTCTGCCTCCACTGATTCCGTGTACCGTTCTGGTCGAACGCGACAGTTTGGCGAGCCTGCCAGGATGCCCTTAATTTGATCACGCCGGCCGGAACGTGCACGAATTGGTGGAGTCGAGTGAGGCAGTATGGATAGCGAACGATTATTGGCGGTAGGGAAAGAGTTAGGCTACCAAGGAGACGAGTTGAGGAAATGGATAGAAGACGAAAAGGCTAGCGCAAGGGAGGAAAGAGCGATGGCTAGACAGGAACGAGAGTTAGAATGCGCTAAACTAGAGAAAGAGCGGGAAATTTTGCAACTTCGGTTAGCGGTACAGGAAGCCGCAGGGACCTCCTCTGAGAGAAGTAGGGACAATGGAGAAGGAGGGACGAACGGACAGAGACATCACTTCAGTCCGCACAAGCTGATTCCCCAATTTAACGATGCTCGGGATGACCTGGATGCATATCTTCAGCGGTTCGAACGTACGGCGACGGGACTTGATTGGCCGCAGCAAAAATGGGCCACAACGTTAAGTCTGTGCTTGACCGGCGAAGCACTTACAGTAGTTGGCCGTATGTCCCCAGCGGATGCATTGGATTATTCGAAAGTGAAACTGGCACTCATGCAGAGATTCCGATACACGAAAGAGGGCTACCGGGAAAGATTTCGAGAAGCAAAACCCGATGACAGGGAAACGAGAAAGCAGTTTGCCGCCCGACTAGCAGGGTATTTCGACCGATGGATAGAGATTGCAGGCGTGGAACGAACGTTCGAGGCCCTCCGGGACAAAGTACTCGTTGAACAGTTTCTACAGAGTTGTTCTAGTCGCTTGTCGGTGTTCCTTAGGGAACGAGACTGCCACACACTAGAGGAGGTAGCTTCCAAGGCCGATTTATATCTGGAGGCCCAGATACCAACAGGAGCAATCAAGCCGAAGGTGGAAGAGCTGGCTAAGAAGTCGAGCACCGAAGACACAGAGAGAGCGGCGAGGGGTGGAAGTAGAAAGACCATCCGGTGCTTTCTCTGCAACAAGGTCGGCCATAAGGCAGAAAACTGCCGCAGCCGTCCGTCCACGTCCAAGACTTTGACTTGTTGGAGCTGTGGCCGCACAGGGCACCGGGCGAACACTTGCGGGTCGACACTAGACAACCGACCTCAGGCGTCCTGTGTATGGACGGTGCCAAGCCACACGAGGTGTACCGAGGCAGATGAATCTTACGTGACACTTCAGGACGGCGCCAAGATTCCAGTGGTGAACGCTGCTGTTGGACGAGCTCCAAAATTTCTGGTTGAAAACATGCCTGTGGTGGAGGGACGTCTCGGTGACCGCAAAATAACGGTTTTGAGAGACACCGGTTGTAACACGGTCGTCGTTCGAAAGGAGATGATTCCCCCCGAGTCGTTCACAGGAACGTTGAGTCCGGTGTTCCTTTTGGACAGAACCGTAAGGTATGTTCCGGAAGCGGAGATTCTGGTAAGGACCCCATACTTTACGGGAAAAGTAATGGCGAAATGCCTGAGCAACCCGTTGTACGACTTAGTGCTCGGGAACGTGCCCATGGTGCGAGGCGTGAACGACCCCGACCCAAATTGGAATCAGGTTGAAGAGATGAGACCAGCTAGGAGGTTGGTAGCGCAGACGTCGACAGGAGAAAGAGAGGAGGACAGCCGGGAAGGTATTGTCGAAAAACTTCAAGAGGGTTCTTCAGAACCATTGCAAACGGCCGCACCAAGCTTCGAGCCGCGCAGTAACGAGCCTATGCTCACTGCGAACACGATAGAGACGGGAAGAAATAAAGATCTACCAAGACAACCGAAAACCGGGCTGATAGTACCGCAGGTTTCACCACTAGAGGCAACAGCGGAAGAGATGCTCACGGAGCAGAGAAATGACGAAAGCCTCAAGAAATGTTTCCGTAACATCGGCAAGGTGACTACTAAGCACGGAGGAAGAACGACGCTGAAGTTTTTCTTAAGGAACAATTTGCTTTACAGGAGTTGTACCTTCAGCTCGGGAAGGAAAACAAAACAGCTGGTTCTCCCCGAGAAGTTCAGAAGAACTGTCGTCACCATGGCCCATGATGGCATAATGTCGGGTCACCAGGGAATTAACAATACGATAGGCCTGGTCGCGGAAGAATTCTTCTGGCCAGGAATGCAAAGCGAGATTCGCCGATATGTGCGGTCATGCGACGTGTGCCAGCGGACCGTACCCAAAGGAAGAGTGGGCAAAGCGCCCTTGGGCACAATGCCAACCATAGCGACGCCTTTCCAAAGGGTAGCCATCGATATCATTGGCCCTATTACTCCCAAGTCAGATTCGGGAGAGCGATACATACTGACCATGGTAGATGTAGCCACTAGATACCCGGACGCTGTGGCTTTGCGCACAATCGGGACCCCTGAAGTGGCAGAAGCCCTAATGGACATGTTTACGCGGTACGGCGTACCGGAAGAAATTCTCAGCGATCGAGGATCCAATTTTACATCGGATCTTATGAAGGAGGTGAGCCGTTTGTTGTCGATGAGGCACCTCCTAACGACCCCTTACCATCCTATGTGCAACGGCCTGGTTGAAAGGTTCAACGGCACCATTAAGCAGATGCTCAGGCGAATGTGCCAAGAGAGACCTCGAGATTGGGACAGGTACTTACCAGCACTACTTTTTGCCTACCGAGAGGTGCCCCAATCTAGCTCAAGATTTTCTCCATTTGAGCTATTGTATGGAAGGAGGGTACGAGGACCATTGACCATCTTAAGAGAAGTATGGTCCAATGAGGCAATGACTCAAGAAATGAAGACCTCTTACGGATACGTCCTGGAGTAAAGAAATAAGCTCGAGGAGACGTGCGAAATGGCCCACCGCTGTCTCGAGGGTGCTAAAGAAAGGTACAAGGGCCATTACGACCAGAAGAGTGTGAAGCGAGAAATGAAAGCAGGAGACAAGGCCTTAATACTCCTCCCAAGTGACAACAACAAAATGCTAATGCAGTGGAAGGGTCCACTCGAGGTCACTGCCAGAAGAAACGAGGTAGATTACGAGTTGGATATAGGAGGTAAGAGAAAAGTGTTCCATGTGAACATGTTGAAGAAGTATGAAGAAAGAGAAGAGCACGAACAAGTCGCCCTAAGGTGCGGGTTGGCAGTAGAAGTCAACGGTGACGATGACATCAATGACGATGGAGACGGGGACGATGTCCCAACGCTGTCTCTAAAGAAACAGCAAAATGAGCAAGATGTAGTCACTGAGGCAACTTTGGACACGGAGAAACGACGCCAAGTGTTGGACTTGATGGCTGACTACAGAGAGGTCTTCTCAGATCTACCAGGCAAGACTAACATGACCAAGTGCGACCTCAAGTTGACCACCCAAACACCAATACACATAAAACAGTACCCATTGCCGTTAAAAGTACATGAGGTGGTGGAGGAAGAGATAACGGAGATGTTGCGAATGGGCGTTATAGAGAGATCGAATTCGCCGTATAACGCACCTATGGTGATGGTGAAAAAATCGGACGGTTCGAACCGGTTTTGCATAGATTTCAGGCGACTGAATCAAGTACTGGTGTCCGATGCAGAACCCATACCAAGGGTAGACGTCACTTTTGCGAAGGTGGGACGCAAAAAGTTCTTTTCTAAACTTGATTTAGTCAGAGGGTATTGGCAGATCCCCATGGATGAAGCGTCTAAAGAAAAGACAGCATTTTCATCATCGAGTGGGCTGTATCAATTTAGGTTCATGCCCTTCGGCCTGAAAACCGCAGCAGCAACTTTCACGAAGTTGATGCGGAAGCTGCTAGAGGGTATACCGGACGCATACCACTATATTGACGACGTGCTGGTGGCGACAGACTCGTGGCAAGAACACATCGACACACTGAGAGAAGTTCTGAGCAGGTTGCGCTCTGCCGGTCTAACGATAAAACCAAAAAAGTGTGAAATTGGATTTCACCAGATAAGCTTTTTGGGACATCGGATAGGATTAGGATTAATTGCTCCGAAACAAGAGATCCTGACGAGAATACAGGACTCACCGAGACCGACTACGAAACGACAAGTAAGATCATTTCTCGGACTGACGGGATTTTACAGGGAGTTTATACCCAACTACGCAGGGCTCGCAGCTCCCCTGACAGACCTGACAAAGAAGGGGGCACGAAATGACGTGGAGTGGGAAGAGGAACATGAAGCAGTGTTCTCTCACTTGAAGCAGTTGCTAGCTGAGCCACCCATCCTTATGGCTCCGGATTTGGGAAAAGAATTTACATTGCGGACTGACGCTTCAGACACAAGCTTGGGAGCGGTGCTCCTACAGGAGAAAGACGGGGCGCTACATCCAGTTGCTTACGCCAGCCGAAAACTTAGTAGGGCGGAGAAGAAGTTCGCAACAATAGAAAGGGAATGTTTAGCACTGGTTTGGGCAGTGGGAAGATTTACGATTTATCTGTACGGTAGAAACTTTCGGGTTCAGACAGATCATCAACCACTAGAGTTCATTAATAAGGCAAAATACACGAACAGCCGTATCATGAGGTGGAGCATGAAGCTACAAGATTACAGCTTCCACGTGGAGTACATCAAAGGGAAAGATAATGTGGGCGCTGATTTCTTGAGTCGGATTTAGACGAGGGAGCAGAGTTAGATGATAATCACGGAGGAGTGTGTCCTAGTATGTTTTGGATTAACTTTTTGTCTGCTGGGGGACGATTCAACGTAAATTAAGGGACTGAGGATTGAAGAGTCCACAATCCTATATTTTGTTGTGAATAGGGTAATTGCAGGTCAAATTAAGTACCTTCGTTTTCGAGGTTGAGAAAGTCCTGCTGCGACACAAGTGCGGGTTGTGTTGAGAGATAGAATAGGGCTAGTACCGCACCGACGATTTTGTACTTAGTTGGGCACGCGGGCGCTGGGCGTGATAAGCTGTGTGCTGTGAGTGAAGTGTCCAGATGTGCCGTGCACGTGACAGCTGCAGAACAATCGCCTACGAAGAAAGGACAAGAAAATGGAAAAAAGAAAGAAGAAAATTCATTGTATGAATTTCTGGAACGTCGGGGGCATTGTCACGATTGTGAAGGAAAAAGAAGAATTAGGGAAGGGCGAGCGGCCTACAGGCAAGCCGAAGGGAAGGAAGAAGAGGATATATGAAGCAAAGGGTGTACTTGGAGAAGGACGTCCTTGGCTCTGCTCCGAGGCGAGGCCACCAGCCACTGGCTACGCTCCAGTGTAGCGAAGCAACCTCACCGACCTCCAAGACTCCTACCTAGCGACATCGCACCCCAGAGACGGCCACGAGAAGCAGCTGGCCCGGCTTCAGCATTTCAAGGTCGTGAGTGACGATCAACATTCAGGGGACTGGGTCACGGGGACCGATAGGGTTTGACTTTTGGGATTTACTTTATTGTACATAACAGTAGTGTTCTTTACGTTGTAAATATATGTTTTATTATTCTACTTGCTCGACCTCTGCCTCCACTGATTCCGTGTACCGTTCTGGTCGAACGCGACAGATGCCTACAACACCCTCAAGGCCCAGCTTATCCGACGGACAAGTGCCTCGGAGCATTAGCGCCTTCAACAGCTCTTGACAGCCGAAGAACTGGACGACCGGACCCCCACCCAGCTGCTGCGCCGACTGGAGCAGCTCCTTGGTGAAAAGGCGACCACCATTGACCAGTCCCTACTTCGTGAGTTGTTGCTGCAGCGAATGCCTTGCAATGTGAGGATGGTCCTCGCGTCCACAGGAGACATTGGTCTGGCTAAGATTGCTGAGCTTGCGGATAAAATCATCGAGGTCTCGGCACCGTCAACCAGCATCTCAGCAAACCGAAGTAGAAGCCTTCCGGATGAGATGAGCGAGCTGCGAGCAATGGTCCGCCGTGTCGCCGACATGATGGCGAAGCTGCAAGCTCCACGAGGCCGCAGCACGTCACGCGGACGTCCACGACGCAAGCCTCGTTCATCGTCCCGGACGAACTCAGGTGAATGTTGGTACCACCAGTGGTTCGGGCCTGCTGCTCGCAAGTGTGAGTCACCCTGCTCCTAAGCGGAAAACGTCAAGGCAGAGCATTAACGGTGGCAAGTGCTCCCGCCAACGCAGACAGCCGCCGAACTTTGTTCTTCGCGTCGGACCGCAGCACTGGTGTTCGGTTCTTGGTAGACATGGGAGCAGAAGTCAGCACCATCCTAGCAACCGCGGAAGAGCGCCGGCGCCCCAGCACGTCACAGATTTGCGCCTTCAAGAACACGGCCATTGCAGCGTACGGTGAGCGCTCCTTGACTCTTGACTTCGGACTGCGGTGCACCTTTCGCTGGGTTTTTGTCTGCGCGGATCTTCTCCACTCCATCATCGGGGCTGACTTTCTGACGCACTTTGGACTGCTTGTGGATGTCAAAGGCCGACGCCTCCGCGACGAAACACCTCGTCTGACGGTAAAAGGAATTGCCTCGTCTCTTGCTTCCATCAGTCCGACGTTCGCAGTTCCAACGGATGAGACGCCGTACACCAAGCTACTCGCAGAGTTCCCGGAGCTGACGCGTGTAGGACCCGATGAGCGTCCCCTCAAGCACACCGTGACGCACCACATCGAGACGACGGGTGCTCCGGTCTACGCGCGTCCACGCCGACTGCCACCAGACAAGCTACGGATCGCCCGACAAGGGTTCGAGCATATGCTCGAGCTGGGCATTGTCCGCCAGTCAGAGAGCTCTTGGTCCTCGCCCGTTTACATGGTTCCGAAGTCCACACCAGGGGACTGGCGCCCATGTGGAGACTACAGAGCCCTCAACCGGTACACAACCGAAAACCGGTACCCGATACCCCACATCCACGACTTTACAACATCGCTGGATGGCGCTACCATCTTTTCGAAGGTCGACTCAGTACGCGCCTACCATCAGATTCCCGTTGAGCCCTCGGAGATCTCCAAGACAGCAGTTACCACGCCCTTTGGGTTGTTCGAGTTTTTCCGGATGCCCTTTGGGTTGAAGAATGCAGCACAAACGTTCCAGTGTTTCATGGATCAGGTGGTGCGTGGGCTGCCGTTCTGCTACGTTTAAATCGACGACATACTCGTGGCAAGCACATCTGCCGAGGAACACGTCGCACACCTAAGACTGCTGTTCGCACGCCTTGTCGATTATGGACTCGTCGTCAATGTGAGCAAGTGTGCTTTAGGGAAGCTGGAGCTTGATTTCTTGGGACATACGATCAACTCTTCGGGAATCCGCCCACCTTCCATCAAGCTGCAGGCCATCCAGGAGTTCCCGAGGCCGTCCACCAAGAAGCAACTCCGGGAGTTTCTGGGGTTGGTAAACTTTTACCGCCGTTTTCTCCCGGGCTGCGCCACGAAGCTTGCACTTCTACACAGCATGCTTTCGGGCAAGACTAGCTCAGCAACCGAACTCGCATGGGATGCCTGCACCACATCGGCATTTGATCAAGTCCGACAGCTCCTTGCAACCAACACCATGCTTTCTCACCCAAAGGAAGGAGCCCCACTCTCAGTCGTCACCGACGCTTCAGGTATCGCTGTTGGTGCGGCGCTTCAGCAGAACGTGAACGGACATTGGCAGCAGCTTTCCTTCTTTTCGCGGAAGTTGACACTCACAGACCAGCGGTATACTACGTTCGGTGGAGAGCTCCTTGGGGTATATTTGGCACTACGGCACTTCCAGCACATAGTGGAAGGTCGGCAATTTTTTTTGTATGGACTGACCACAAGCCTCTCGTCCACGCGTTCCAGTCTTTGAGACCAAACGGAGGAAGTCATTCTCAGAGAGAACTCCGACAGATGTCCAGCGTCTCCGAGTTCACAAATGACATCCGGCACATCGATGGTGCTGAGAACGTTGTAGCGGATAGGTTCCTGCACGAATAGGTTCCTGCACGGTTGAACATTCAACCGCCATCAACTTCGCCCAGCTGACTGCAGCGCAACGCGAGGACGAAGAACTACGAGAGCTCGGCACATCTCCCGGTCGGCTTGTATTCGACGAGATTCCACTTCCCATGTGTCCCACCAACATCATTTGTGATACTTTGACATGATCGCCGCGCCCGTACGTTCCGGAACAATTTCGTCGGCAGATTTTCGACACCGTTCATGGGCTATCCCATCCTGGCATAAAAGCCACACAACACCTTATAACATCCCGGTACATCTGGCCCACTATCAACAAAGACGTGCGTCACTGGGCCCGCATGTGCTTACAATGCCAACGCGCAAGGATCCACCGTCACACGGTTACGCCATTGGGAACCTTCGCCCACCCAGACGCGCGGTTTGACAATATCCACATAGATATTGTGGGACCGCTACCACCATCACAGGGGCAAGCCTACCTGTTGACGTGCGTCGACCGCTTTACACGCTGTCCTGAAGCGATTCCGCTGCCCGACATTACCGCGGAGACTGTGGCGCGTGCGCTCGTAGCGCAATGGATTTCAAGGTTTGGCTCGCCGTCCACGATCACCACGGACCGAGGCCGGCAGTTTGAATCGAACCCTTTTTCCAGCCTCATGGAGCTGTTTGGATCAAGAAGGATTCGAACGGCAGCATACCACCCCGCGAGCAACGGTATGGTGGAGCGTTTTCACCGTCAGTTGAAGGCTGCTCTCAAGGCTCACCAACGACATGACTGGGTGGACGTGCTGCCTCTCGTGCTCTTCGGCATCCGCACGTCAATCAAGAGTGACATCGGCTCCAGCGTGGCTGAGTTGGTATACGGGACCCCCCTTCGGCTCCCAGGTGAATTCTTTGCGTCAACTCCATCCGACACCTGTCAGGATCCCGCAAGCTTCGCCACCAAACTCCGAGAGGCCATGAAGCAGCTTCGCGTCACAGCTCCTCGCTTAAGCCGTAACCAGTCCACTTTCATCAGCGACGAATTGGAAACTGGAACCCATGTTTTCTTGCGGCATGACGCCGTACGAAAACCTCTCCAACCACCCTACGACGGCCTGTACAAGGTAGTGCGGCGAGGGTCAAAAACAATGACATTGGACATCCGAGGACGGCAGGAGGTTGTTAATTTGGATCGTGTGAAACAAGCTCATATGGACAGTGATGCACCAACTGCACTTCCAAAGGTCACAGCGTAACCAGAAATACCGTCAGCAACAATAACCGTTCCCACCAGACCAACTACACCCTCCACCTCCTCCCGACCGATTGCACGATGACTCCTCGAATGCAAAACAATCGCATACACGAACACGTTCTGGACGACATGTGTATTTTCCAGCGCGTCTAGGCATCGCGGATGTTAAAACACAGGCGGCTAACCGTCGCTGTTCATCTCCCACAAGATTCCATCAGCAAATGGCGTAATGGTCAAACGTTCCCCTCCTCACTGGAGGGGGAATCTGTGGCGGCACGTGCTTTTTGCCAAAACAACATTCGCCGAAGATGCTGCAGGCCTCGGGGATCGACAAGTTGAAGACAAGAAGAAGGAGGGACCCGAGCTCAGTAGATGCGCGAGGATCGAAGGAACAGGCAGAAGGCGCGAGACATCACCTTCAATCCCTGCTGACCGACGGACGTCCACGTTCTTTGTCAAGTCAGATTGGTTTGGTTTTAAGTAAATGATTTATTAACGTTCCTGCTTGTCTGGGTTATTACCCATCGTGCACGCGAGCCCAATAGGAACGCAACAGACTGAATCTCCTTGCCATTGACATGCGAGACGACTTTAAGAAAAAAGCGTCATCTCACAAACAAGCCGAGCAGAAATCAAGGAACATATTCATGAACCTTACCCACAAGCCATTGGAGTTATTCGCGGTGTATAAAAGGAGACCACAGATGCAGACCTCAGATCGGCCATCAGCACAAGTGTTTCAATCATTCAAGTCAGGAAGTTAGGCTTCTCCGAGGTTGCGAAGCTTGGCTTTGCGACCGAAACAATGCCCGAACACGTCTGTGTGGGACACACTTGAATCAGAGTTCTCCCCCACAATCGACCAACCACGTCAGTGCTCCAGATATGGACAGTTCGGACATGTTAAGACTGATTGTACCAAAAAAGTGAAAGCCGTTTACAACTCCCTGTAACGCCGAATTGGAGCGCAGCTCCTGAGGAGGAGGAGGGAAGGGTACTGAGGGGAGAGTAGACGCCTCCTCCTCCTCCTCCCCTCATTCTTGAATATGCTCCGGGGGGTCACCTGACCTCGGGGGAGGGGGTCACGTGACCTCCGGGGGGGGGGGGTCACGTGACTTGGGGAGTCACGTGACCTTGGTTGTCACGTGACCTTTGGGGTCACGTGACCTCCGGTGTCACATGACCTTGAGGGGTCACGTGACCTTGGGGGCACGTGACCTCTGGGGGCACGCGACCTCTGGGGTTACGTGACCTCTGGGGTCACGTGACCTTGGGGTGACCTTGGGGGTTGCACGTGACCTCGCGGTTACGCCGACGCCACTCAAGCCGGAAACGGGCGCCTAAGCTGCGCTCTAAAAACAACGCTGCAGCCGCTGTAAGGACTCCCACGATGGCGCCAACTGCTATGCCGATCAACCTTGGTGCGCTAATTGCAAGAAAAGGCACGCGGCAGCCTACGACGCTGTCCTTCCTGCAAAACGGAAACAGCAATATCAACCTATCGACAAGTCCACAAGGTCAGCTACCCGAAGTCAGCTATTTTAACAGATAACCATACTATACTCGCTAAAAGTCAAAATACACCTTTCAAGGCAGGTCAAAACAACAACACAGACAAGAAGGGTATGATCCCCTTGTAGACGATCATAACTTTTCTCCCCTTCCCAGTCAGTCTCTAACACCCAAGTCCGCACACCCTGAATCCATACCCGGAGCGTCGCCAAATAAACAAAAAGGCGATTCTTCAAGTGTGACAAACACACGAAAGAGGTCATCAGAGTTCCCAATTGCAGCAGAGAATGTTTCAATACGCACGGATAACTTCCTTTTTTTCGCTTGCGATACAAATGATAGGACTTTTTATAAACATTGTTTCGGAATTTGCTGTGCCGTCGTAATTTTCGCTGGTCGACAACATAAAACCTCTGGTCGCATCTTAGCTACCATCGAGCTATTTTATGTAATTCTCTGTAAGGTTTCGCACCCAGTGAACATCGGCGCGATCCGCCGTAGGAACATGACTAGATCTGCCGCCCAACAAAAAACACTCGAGAGAAAAGAGTGCACTTTGTTTCTTATTTCCCTTTGCTTAAAACAAGAGCCATCTGTACTGGCTCGAAGATGGAACATTTTCGGCTCATAAAATTTTCCATCCTATTCTTGATGCGTGTACTCAACATCGAAATAGTCCGCAGTAGAGATCTGACTGTAATTGGTCCCACCAACGAAAGAGTCACATGCAAAGCGGGAAGACGACGCGCAAATACATAACCCATCCAGAAACTCGTGTCCAGGGATTAGAGGCGATAGACGGAAGCAATGACGGAGCGCAGTTTAGCCCGGTTTACATTTCTATGCACATTTCAGAGCACAGCTCGTAGGCGCTCGTTCCCGTGTTTGACGGCGTCCGCGTCACCGTCAGCGTAACCTCGCGCGTTGCATTATGGGACGTCACATACCTATGCACCGATACCATAATGCAACGCTGCGCATTCAGTTTTCCCGCTACTAAATTTAGCGGTAAAACTGACGTGACATGACCTAAACACGAATTTAATTTCCCCGCTAAATTTAGCAAGGAATTGAATTGGTGTTGAGGTCACGTGACGTCAATGTTCCCGGTAAATCAAGCGAAGAAACTGAATTTGTTCATAGGTGACGTGACTTCAACATGTGACTTCATTTTTCCCGTCGAATTTAGCGAAAAACTGAATTGATGTTGAGGTCACGTGGCATCAATTTTCCAGCTAAATTTAGCGGGAAACTGTGGGAGGAGGGGGAGGGTATAGACGGAGGAAGAGGAAGGATGGAGGAGGAGAAGGGGAAGGTCCTTTGTACCCTTCCCTCCTCCTTCGTATTCTGCCCTCCTCCTCCTCCTCTCTAATGTCAACAGCAATAAGAAGCATACACACATATTTTTAATTTAATGTAGCACACAATCTGTCTTTTTAATTTTGCGAACAAATTATCCAGAAAACCACAGATCCCTCTACACTGGTTACGAGCAACTGAGCTCTACTAACACGCCATTCCACCTCATCGGGAAACTTAAATAACCACAATGCAATTCATGCCACTCAATCGAAAGTAGGCAACACTTAATCTGGGACTTCCACGCGCTAGGTACAAAACGACCTACGTTCTCTAGCACATTGAGGTTGCTGCACATGTCCCCAGGACATTCCTACGCTCTACTCTTCTGGATGGGCTCCCGGACGAAAAGGACTAACACAATTAAGGTCCTAATCGATCTTTTAGAGGCAACCAATCACGCATCCAGGCTTTGGCTTCTCTCAGTCCATCTGTGTGCCTGAAATTACCAATAGTGAAAGCGGCGGTGATGTTCTACTGTTGGCCCGGGCCTTGCCCGCTCAGGCCTCGATGGAGCCTCGTCTGGGTGAAGTCGGAACACTTCTGAGGAACGCACGCTCGAGCCGGGATTTAAACCGGCGGGAAAGCTACAACCTGTCGCTTCCACCGCATCATTGACTTATATGTATAATACTACATCCCCATCATCACATTTTAATTCCTACACCCACCATCTTTATTCCCCATTCCTGCAAGACGGCGAGTATACCGTCTCCATGGGTGACTAACTATGCGTCTTGCATACCTTTCCTAAAGGCAACATATACATGTCCTGAGCATCGTCCCAGAGCACTCGACGCTAGAAGGTCCTTAATACAAAAGTGACTGAAAAAATGTAATCCGCGCTTTGAGTGTAGAGAATATTTTAATCCTAACGTTTCCACACCAAGCCTCTCATGAATTATTGCATAGGCAGAGCCTTGACTGATTTGCAAACTATTTGTCAGATTATACACTCGTCTATCCAAAATAATAACATCACGTGCACGCGCAATGTCGTCATCAGTCGTGGACGCTGACGGACGTCCGGCTCCTTCTGTATCGCTGACATCTGTGAGTCATTCCTTAAACTTCTGCATCCCTCTTAACACCCTTCTTTGCTACGACAAAGTGTGTTCACCATTCGCAAGCGTGGTTCCATTGTTGGCAGTGATTGACTGCCTGTGTGTTCTGCAGCGAAGTGAGCACCCATACCTTTTTGGAGAATTGGTGCACTTTTGGAATTCCATTTATCTCCGGAACCTCCATCAAAATTAGATTTGGCAAACAGAATTTGTTTACAGCCATGTTGTGTTAAATATTTCCAGACGTCCTATATATCTTAAAACCGCAGCAGAGTTACAAATTAAACACGCGTTCGATATATTTCAATTGCTCAGCGGAATGCTTCACTGCGTTTTTAAAATTGCTGCTTACTTTAATCATAACTTTACTTGTTTTGTAGTGCCCTACCTGTTGTTTTATTTGTTGCCTTTACATTAGCCGCTGAATTTTCTTAATCGTTCATGCACCTCCTGAACGCTCTTCAGGTAAAAATAACTGAAATGAAATAGTACCTGATGTCGGCAGAGGGCTTAAAACATCAGCAGCGAGTATACCTGACGAGCGCAGTACACGTGCGAGGTCTGACTTCGTCAAAGACTGCAAAAAAAGTGTCGTCCTGATTTGTTGATTTTGCTAGATCGGTTCTGTTCTTTTTCGTTCGTGAAATAGAAGCGACGCCAGCTGCGCTGGCACCAGCTGGTAGCTGCGCTGGCACCGAACACAGAGGCCCACTCACAAGCGTTTTCGGGAAAAACAAGCACAGTCGAACATGGCTTCCGCGAACTTCGGCTGGGATCTCTCCGACATCCTTCCCCGGCGTGACCCCCGCACCAAGGGTTGGGTGCTGGTCGGCAACAAGGCGTTTCTGGTCGCAGTAATCACCGGCTACGTGTACCTAGTCAAGATTGCCGGACCCGGGTTCATGAAGACACGCAAGCCATACAATGGCCTCAAGCCGTACATGCTCCTCTACAACCTGGCCATGGTCATCGCCTATGTCTACTTCGTCACCAACTTCTTATTCAGATCCTACCTGGGAGGTGGTTACAACATCGTCTGCCAGGGCATTGACTTTGAGGCTAGAGACTTGGTCACGATGGAGTACCTGGAGCTTTGCTGGTGGTACGTCTGGGTGAGAGTTGCCGACCTCTTGGACACCGTATTCTTTATCCTCCGCAAGAAAAACTCTAACGTGTCTTTTTTTCATGTCTCGCACCACGCCATAGTGGTTTTCAACTGCTGGTACGGCCTCGCCTACGGTGCAGACGGTCAGCCCGCCTTAGGAATCTGCATCAACAGTTTCACACACGTCATCATGTACTCGTACTACTTCCTGTCTCTTCTGGGCCCCACTCTCCACCCGTACCTCTGGTGGAAGCGCCACTTGACGCAGCTTCAGCTCGTGCAATTCGGCATCATAATTACTCACAACTTGATTCCCCTTTTCATCGACTGCGGCTACCCCAGGTCCCACGCGGCGATTTTCATCGCAGAGCTGATCGTCATCACTACCTCGTTCTTCCGCTTTTATGTGAGTGCGTATGGCACAAAGAGCGACCTCAAGGGCAAAGTTCAATAATTAATGTGTTGGCTTTTCTCTCGTCGCTGGCAAGTGTGCTGGTAAGAATTCTTTGCGCGAAAAAGTGTGTCGGATAAATCTAGCCATAATACACAAACAATTTTAAGACGTTTACAATTCTCTGTAATGCCGAATTAGAGCGCAACTGTTATACCGAATTAGAGCGGAGGGGAAGGCACGGAAAGGAGGGTATGCCCCTTCTCTCCCTTCGTACTCTCCCCTCCTGCTCTCTTGCTGTTTTCCTATTTAGCTGGAAATTGTTTGCTAAATTTCCCGCTAAATTTAGCTTGAAAATTTTTCCGCTAAATTTATCGGGGTAATTTTTTCGCTAAATTTTGCGGGGAAATTTTTCCACTAAATTTAGCGGGGAAATTATTAAGCTAAATTTTGCCGGGAAATTTTCCCGCTAAATTTAGAGGAGGAATTTTTCCGCTAAAACCAGCGGGAAAATATTTCTGCTAAATTTAGCCGGTAAGTTTTTCCGATAAATTTAGAGGGGAAATTTTCCGCTAAATTAAGAGGGAAATTTTTCTGCTAGATTTAGTGGGAAAATTTTTTTGTGCAACGCGCAGTTACGCCGACGCCGACGAGGGCGACGGCGACACCGCTCAAGCCGGAAACGGACGCCTAAGAGCTGCGCTCTAAAATGACGTAGTAATGGTATGTCTGGTTTATTTGTGATATACACCAAGTCATGTTTACAAACGAACCGGAGCGCCCCTAGCGGACGCCAGCGGCACCGCGCATTCGCGATGGGGGTGTGAGCAAGAAGCTCGCCGTCGCTCATAAACAAACCAATGGAATGCGATGTTGTCGGCGGCGGTGTCAGTACCCCTGCCTTTTTTCGCGTTCGAATTGTTAATTCTACGTCTTCCTGGCGATGTCTGACTACTTGAGTGGCGTCAGCGAAATTATCGAGGCGCGTTACATCACAAAACTTCGCGTGAATATTGATTGATTGATTTATTGATTGAGGTTTCATGGCGCAAGGGCTACTGAGGCAAAAATGCGCCAAGAGTGGAACTATTGTATAAGCAAGGGTTTGGAAGAGGAAGAACTATTGTAGCTGATGGTGTAATAAAACTATGTATATGAGATTGTATATGTGTATACAGGATGAAGGTGAGTTCGGATTACTAATTCAAGGCATCCCTATTGGAAAAACGTACAAGAAACAAACCTGCTGCTTGTACAGTTCTGGTCTGACACCAGTATAATTTCTTGTTATTATGTATGCAGCTAGTTTGGTTCTGCTTTCTGCATAACTGGAGATACCGGCACCGCTATGGCTCCGGGTCCGTCTATACTGGCAGCCAGTTTGCTTGCCGATATGATTCGGTGTGCTGGTATGATTTTGCGGCCGATGACGTAGGCGACCGCCATCTTTCCAACAAAAAACGCTTATACCACACCACCACCGTTATATCCAGATCATACATGCAGAGAGACGACCGCCATCTTCCAACAAAACGTCCATCGTTTACCACCGGTATCGTTACATACACCATACATGTCGAAAAAGAACATAAGCCGCGTTTACATGAATGCGACTTAGTCGTATTGAATCCAGTTGCCGCATTCCATATGCGGTCATGTAAACGGCATAATACGCAAAGCTCATCGCATAACCCCCCATTCACACAGGAAGCGGATCCGCGTTCGCGAAGCGGTTGCGAAAGCGGTTGTATAAAGATCCAGTGCAATTGCACGCGCATTTGATGTCGTCGTGCGCGCGTGCAATTGTACTGAATCCTTATACAACCGCGTTCGCAACCGCCTTGCGAACGCGGATCCGCTTCCAGTGTGAATGAGCCCTTAAAGTCGCTAGACAGAGGTGGATCGAAATGTCGAGTGCGCATTCATTCAGCCCATGTAAACGGAGATCGCATCGCATTTTGGAACGGGGAGGATTATCGGAAGGCGCTCGCTGCGGGAGCGAGTGAACAGCTGAGAACATGGAGGCGGCCAATCTCGTCGGCGGCGCGGAGAGCGGTCCCGCAATTTTTTTCCCGAGAACAAACGCAAGCTTTTATTGTGATCATAACTAAGCGGAATATAGCGGAGCTGCTCGGTGTGGGCGGCCCCGTCCAAACCTTTGCGAAGTACGACTTGCGTGTCCGAAGGGGTCACAAAGACATCGGTGCAAGCACGAACGACACCGAGAGCCCCGAGCACTGTTGAGCACTGCATGGTAGCGCAGAACGAGCAGCTCCTACCTCGGTGCCGTTGCCGGCTGCGCAAGAGCCTCTCGGACTCGGGGTACGGTCGCGATCGGCGAGTTCTGGCGCGGCGAAACGCGGAGGCTTCCTCAAAGCGTGCGCACACATGTCGCCTCTCGTTCAGAGTGAACCGGCGGCCCGGCCTGGAGTCCTAAACGCCTTGGTTTCGATGCTTCTTCCGTCTCGCAACTTCTTCTACAGCACCGAAGACAGCGGGCACCATCTTTACGGTCACTAAATGCGTCGAAAGGCCTCCACGTGCGATGCACCGGAAAAAGTGGTGCGGCTGGTGCCGGAACGGAACTGCGTAACTTCGAGCTTTGAGTCAGCGTGCACGGCAACAAACCGATCGTGACACCAAGCCGCGGATACCGCATCGCCGGTCGACAGCGGCAAACGGCCCGTTGCTCGTATCGTGGGCCGTGACTCGTACTCGGCCAACTCGGCGTCTTTTCGTGGCCCCTCGCGTCGTCGCTACCAGCCGCAAACCCGGCGTCGGAGAAAAGCGAAACCGAAACGTAAAGCTTCCGCCCGGTGGCTTCCGCTGTCGCGCCTTTTCTGACTTTCCGGCTTCCACGCTTCCGGTCGTCGCGGAGATGGCGACGTAGTGGTTTTGGCGGTTTTGGCATCGCTGGCTCGTTCTGCGTTTTGGGGGACAGATGTTTTACGGTCCGTTTCTACTGCGTCTCTGGCTCTCAACTGGACGGCGCCTCTCATAGTTCAACCAGGCGTGGTCAACCTGTGTCAGGCCGGCTCGACTCGTCCGATCGCCGGACCGCAGGCGACTTCCCAGTTCGGCGTTCGGCCGTCAGGCCTAGGATCCGAAGACGTCTGTCTCCGTGAAGCGGTAAGCGAATCTCGTCCCGTTTTCGTTCTACTTTTAAATTACGTTAGGTGCGCTACAGTGTAAGCATGCGTGCCAAGTGTTCGTAACAATTTTGAACTAGAATAATTGTGCTTCATTGCGGTTTGTCATTTACGGAAAATATAAATCGAGCAATGAACGAGGAGCCATGCTTGAAAACGACGCATGTATGTACGATGTTAACTTCTACCTCGGCGGCTTTAAAAAAAAAGTCAAGACTGGTTACGGTTGGATGCGAGGCTGGTCCCAATGCAATGGTAAGCACTTAGAGCGCCTTTCTGAACGGCATGTAAGCAATATAGCGATCAACGAGACGAGCGACGGCGAGAAGCTACGAGTGCCGGCGCCGAGCGACGAAGATTTCTCACTCTCGCTGCTTGCGCCACTCGGTTCTTGGGCTTCTCAAAACGTCGCTCATCGCCTTGGTCGCTCGCAACAATCGCTGTCATAATGTGTGTCTCGTCGCGCGGCTGACTACCGTGTTCATTCAAGTATAAATCGACCTTTTTTTTTTTTTTTTTTTTTTTTTTTTTTGGAAATTGCGATTAAGGACTTTTGACCTACATTCGCGACCAAATTTTGCGACCCTACCGGAGGCATGGAGCTATCGGGTCACCGAGCCGGAGTTGCCGTAGAGCCGCGCCGCTTCTTGTTTCAAAACGCTTTTGGTGCACGAAAACAACCGCGGCGGCAGGTGGTTGTTTCGCCATCGCGTTGTTTCGCCTGGTTTCGCCATCGCGCCTCTAGCCACTACCGTTCCCCTTGCTGGGCAACGGGGAAGGAAAGAAACGCGATGCGCCATGCACTTTGCCCTCCATCCTCGCAAACGCGCACAAAAAAAAAAAAAAAAAAAAAAAAAAAGGAGTTACTTTTGTTTGTTGTTTGAGGCGGCTCGGCTCGCGTGTTGCTCATGGCGACACGGCGGCTTTGCTTGCGTCTTTGTAGTTCGTCTTTCGTCGCTTCGCACCTTGTTTCGTTTCTTCTTGTCGCCATTTTACCACGGTGTCAGTGAAGTATTGTTGCGAATTTGCGAGGATGTCTACCAAGCTGACGAAGCTTCGGACGACGATGACATGTCCAGAAGTTCTGACGGTGATTAAGTTTTTGCCATCGCCCCGTGATTTAGCTGAGAGTGATGTAAATAAAGGTTTGTTTCTTTTGCCCAAAATTTCCCCCGTTTTTAAAAATAAAAAAAAGGTCGACATATATTTGAACTATTTATTTTTTTTATTTTCGGTGGGTCCAACAAATAGGCTTCGACCTATTTTCGAGTAAATATGTTAACTTTAATTTTTATTTTGGGTTACGTCGGACGTAACTCGAATGCTTGACAGTTACGTTGGGCGTAACTTTAATTTTTATTTCGGGTTCCGTCGGACGTAACGTTAGACACTGCGTTACATTTAAGCAAAATAGGGGCTGCTGGTTCATCATATAAACCAACCATTTGTGTTTAATTAAAACGCACTGGCCTAAAAAAAATACTGCTATCCTATAGGAATGTAGCGCCTCATATAAATTTGTTAATTTTTACTTTTAGTCCCTGCCCCACCAGATAGAACATCTGACCTAAAGCAGTGTTCCGGATCTCCTTCCAAGACCTCAGGCGGGTCGTCATTCAATCCAGGAGTCGGCGGCGTCTCATGGGCGTGTTGCTGGTGCTTCTTACTGGATGGTGCTACCGAGGGAAAAGTGGTCGTGCTTGGGAAAGGCAAGTATGGCCGCCGTAAGTATAGATATTGTTTTTACGTTTGCTCGAATCCACCTTTAAGTAATGCACAGTTTGCATGTGTGCATCTCTCAATGCTTCTACAGTCGGCTGTTAATATTTGGAGTGCTCCAACTCTGTCAGCGCTAGTGTCTCTAGATCATGCAAATGGGATGCAGCAATAAACCACATATGCTCTCGCAACAAACAGCGCCGTGCCGAAACACTGTGGAATTTACTCTAGCTTAATAATGCAGCACAAAATAGTTGACGCCAAGTATAACTGCTTTTGTGACTCCGTTTTACCAAAAGCTCTGCCGAAACAAACTTGCCGCCTTATAGGTAGTGCAAAAGAACCTCGGTGTGCCTAACCTGGAGAAGGACATTTTTTTTCATAGGTCAATTTTTTCTTAAAGCAATACCTTCAGCCTCCTTGAAATGTTAACATCATGTGACACTCAGAAGAACAGTAAACCCCTTAATGTTGGCGACCCTTTAATTTTCGTGGCCTTTAATTTTGCGGAATTCAGTGGCTGTGATTATGTCCTCTGTGACCGATTCGAGAAGAAATAGGGGCCACCAAGATAAGGGGGTTTTACTGTACATCGGAGGAGAGAGAAAGTCACTTTTGTTTGTATGCAAGAGTAAAACCAACAACAACAATCATGGTGTCGACACTTTGTGAGCCTATCTGTGTCTATTGAATGATATCAATTTTGTTTTAGTTCGTTAAACATTGTTGCCTGTACACTGTGGGATGTCGTCTTCAACAGGAGCAGTGGTTCTCCTCTGAAGCAGGCAGCATGGACGCGTGCCGCAGCACAACATAGTTCATTTGCAGGTGGTACCGCAGTTTGAAGGATGGTTCGCACAATATGGGGGAATCGCAATTCAATGTTCTACCTCGGGCGTAGACAAGATTTGCTCATTCTAAATCATTTTGTCTACAAATCGGGAACTTGCAACGAATGTACCCCCAGGTTGGAAGGGCCAGACAAGCCTTGTGAGTGCTTCGTTTTCTAGCCTCTCAGTCCTGAACCTACTCACGTACCATATGTGTAGATGTTACGATAGGTGGGAGCACTTACTTGGAAAATGGTGAATGGCAACTGTTGTTATCTTTAAGGTGGACTGCATATTTGCAGTACTTTTCCTCACTTAAAAATATGTCTTACTAAAAATATGTAGTATAGCCGATGACAAAAAGAGAATGGCTGGGCGTGCTCCAGCACGTGCTTGTGCTTTTCACCCCGCTTTGGACAGATGTGCTCGCTCCAGGCTCATCAGGCGCTGAAACGTCATCGAAGGCAGCAGACGGGCTGGAGGTGGAACAACGGAGACTTCTCCCTGCCTTTCTGATGGTGTCAGTGAGCGTGTACTTCTATACTCTAACTTAGCTTAACCTGCACAGAGCTGAGTAGAATAGGCTTGGCAAGTGCCCTTATTGCATATGCATTTGTACAGCTGAGGCACTTTCTAAATCAAGAACATTGTGTACCTTACCTTCAAAAACACATCATTTTGGGGGTGCAAAAGGAATTCTAAGGCATATTTTTGTTTGTATTGTCCTATTACGCATCGACTCCTTCAACTTAATGCAGAGTCGACCCAGCCTCTTGAAAAATTTAATGCTTGCCAGGTAATTGTTTTGCATTTAGTTGATATATCAGTATTCAGTTAGGTATCCCAAGTCATTAGTCGTTGAGGTGGAGTCTCTCTGTAAGTCAATCATGTTTAACATTCATAGAAATGCTTGTCAAATAATGGCACTGTCGAGGATATCTATTCAGCTCGGAACAATCGCTGGGCACAAGCTGATCGTGTGGTTACAGGCAGCAAACATCCCGGTTGGAACGTCCTATTTCGCAATGTAGCTGCAGACTAGGTGAGGGCCCCACTCATAAGCGTCTATACTTTTAGTCTCTTTAAGCTGGACCACTTTTGACACTACAAGCCATTGCAGCTAAAATAGCATGACACATGATTATAAGCTAGACGTACCATGGCGTCCAACTAGAAGGTCACATGGCTTGCTTTGTGCACTGAATTTGCAAGGATGGCTTGAAGCTTCTGTCGTGGTTAACTTTAAGCTGAGATACTTTAAAATAATGCTCTCAGTTTTTAGTGTTGCCCGGCATGGTTAACAAGTTGGTGATATAGCACTGCATTGAAAAGTCTGTGCATTCATGACTGTATCACCTTATGAATGCATACGAGCTATTAAACTCTTCGTTTTTCAGAGAAATGAAATGCACTTTGCTTCCAATTGCACCCGCTTCTGTAACTTCATGGTATGAAGCACCTTACGGCTGCAAGCTCTGACCGATCTTGTTCTCTGGTCTGCGCAGGCCCATATCAGGGAGTCGCTCCGAGAGCCTCACCAAAGTTTCCTGCCCGTGGTCGTTCTAAATTTTTTTTGTTGTAGGTATGCATCCTTTCTGTCTTTCCCTTAATTGTACTCAAACGTCTTCTTTTCATTGTCGCCGATTTGCCTCAAAATTGGTTAAGCACACAAATGGACGCTGTACAACTGTATTATACATGTTTTGTTCAAGGTAACTTTTCTTTGCCACAGTTACAGATTTTTTTTTATGAAGGTTAGTCTTTTTTGTTTTTATTTACAAATTTATGTGAGTTTCCATGGGCAACACTAAAACGTTATGCCAGGAGCAAGGAGTTCACTGCTGTAATTTGTTCTCAACTGATTGCAAGAAATTTCGTTAATGTCGTGAAACCTCCTTCCAGCGCTTGCTTTGCAGCATAAAAAAAATTATACATAGGACATACTCTGTTTTTTAAACTGCTTGCTCAATCTGCAGGTCTGCCTGCCATAGATGTCGTGCTACTGGAGAGCAGGCAAATTCGATTGCTGGTTTTGCCATTGCTTTTTTTTTTTTTTTAGCCGTTGTCTTCGTAGTTCTTGCAAATTTAGAGATTTTCCTAAAAAGCAAGCCGGGAAGAATATTTAGTTTAGTTAGGTAGCTGAAAGTAATGATTTAGTACCCCTTTGTCAGTAAAATAGATACTGTGTGCCGCTGTTAGTGTCAAGCCGAGATCCACGCTTTTTTGGCATTTTGCTCAGAGTAGTACCCATTCTTATTCGTTAGCCTCTTGGTGTGCCAACTAAACTCTTTGTATACAGACACCTGCCCTCTGCTGGTACACTCTACCCTCATGTTCAGCGAGTGTATGAACTGGAGTTGTATCCACAGTCGACACTCGCTGAGCACGAGGGTAGGAAAATCTTTCCATTGCAGCAGAGCCATATATGGGGAGAGTCTGGCAGTCTATGATTTCGCTGCCGTAACGTCTTCCTTCCGAGTGAGCTGATCAGCCCGCGGCACAGAGCAAGAGGCGTGAGCGCATGCGCGTGAACTCTAGGCTGCTCCCAGCTGAGCGGGGAGGGCCGCCATTTTCATTCATTCGCCCGGCATGGGATCGATATTCAAATTTCGGTTCTTTCCTTTTATTTGGCAGGCTCTGGCAATAAAATGATATAGTGTTATTCCTCGGTGGCTTAAAAACCTAAAAAAAGAAGTTCCTCTATGTTTGAACGCACTTTTATTTAGACAAAAAAAAAAAAAAAAAAAATAAGCCCGTAGCAGACGACTCATAGCCTCAACAGTGCTCCGTGCCGACAGCTTTGCGTCAAAATGGCGGTCATCTCTTTGCCTCTTTGCTGCCTTCTCTATCCCTCCTTCGGCGTTCTCCTCCCTTTCCTCCTCTCCGGCGCCTTCGTTGCCACACCCGCTGGCTAAACTCTCCCACTATACGGCTTTGCATTGCAGTAGTAGTTTTATTTGTAGTCTTTACAGTTGAATGTGAATATTTGACAGAAGTCTCTCAGGTTGGGGCGAAAGGGGGTTAAATGAATGCATTTGATCATTCGCCTAAATTCGGTACCCATCATTTTAACGCCTACGTAGCCTTGTCCTGGTGGGTGACTATGACTAAAATAAGAGGATCTATGTGCTGATCACGAAAGAATATGCTAGCCATTCTAATGTAGCTCTGCCAAGTACTTGATTGTGATTTGTTTTTATTTTCAGCTACTTGGGTGCCTCGAGATCTGGAGATCCTAGTGGCCACAAGCTTGGACTCAATCTTTTTCTGTGGTCTGGCCAGGACCATGGGGGAGGTAATCCCAGCAACAAGAGCATCGCAGTATCTCCCTGCCTGTGACTTTCGATCAGCGTCACGACAGGGGAGTCCTCGTGCCACCAGGCGTTAGGTATGCCACTTGAAATAAGCATTTTTCTTACCTATTAATAGAACAGCAAAAGCACTACTAAGCCTAAAATGCAAAAAAAAACATATTCAAATCTTGGGTTGGATGAAATTCCAATTACAAAAAGGAGTCTGCAGACATGATTATCATGTGAACTTAAAGCCCGCAGATGTAGGTTCGACGGTGTCACAGAAATAACTTCTCGCAGATCGCCTTGCTTGTGCTATACCCAAACAAATTCTTAAAATAATCATTGTGTTTCGTTGGTGTCATCAATCTTATGTCCCTACCACACCCACCAGTCGGGACATGTGAAATATAGAAAAACAGGAACTTGCACATTGTCAGCTCTGCAAAGATTTATATAGTAAACAGAGCATAGCACGTTCAGCTTAAGAAAAAAATTTAGTGCAGGCCTATATTCATGGTTCACATATGTGTGATTGCTCTTTATAATGAAGTGAAAACTGCTTAAGTTGTGGCCCACTACAGGCTTTCCATTAGTGTTAAAAAGTGCGGTAGAAAACATTATTGTGCTTGGAAGACGGGGACATAGGAAGGACAGACACAACAGAGCGCTAACTTTCAACTGATTTAATTCAAGAACCTCAGCGTAGAAACGGACTGTGTCACCGCACCACATCTCAACCAATCCGTGGCCCTGCCACGGACCGCAAGTACGCCAACTCCTTATCCGCCAAGTCAATTGACGCCACACTGACACAACTTGTGCCGGAACTATTTATAGTGTCAGCCTCCATAATCTCGCTAACAGTCCTATCTTTGTGCCTCTCAAGAGCAGTAGACGAAGCAAATAATGGTTTGCACCCGCAGTCATGACAGTGACACGACAGATCATGACTGCGAGTGCAAACCATTATTTGCTCAGTCTACTGTTCTTGCTAGGCACAAAGATATGACTGTTAGAGAGATTATGGAGGCTGATGCTATAAATAGTTCCGGCATGTGTTGTGTCAGTGTGGCGTCAATTGACTTGGCGGATAAGGAGTTGGCGTACTTGCGGTCCGTGGCAGGGCCACGGATTGGTTGAGATGTGGTGCGGTGACACATTGTGTTTCTACGCTGAGGTTCTTGAATTAAATCAGTTGAAAGTTAGCACTCTGTGGTGTCTGTCCTTCCTATGTCCCCGTCTTCAAAGCACAATCATGTTTTCTAACATAGTCAGCACTTGTTAAAAAGTGCTCTTGTGTTTTAAGCAGCTCGTACCAAATATTTTCTTGAAATACATTGGTTCATGAAAATTATTATGTAGATGTTGGCAGACAGTCATGGTGAGGCCAATCTTTAATGCCAAGTGGTCCACTTATTCAGAGTTAATTGAGTTTGTAAATATTGTAGGTCGCAAATTAAATTTTTATGGTACGCAATGGGCACAATCATCCGTAATGACTAGCTCTACCTAGGGGAACTTCATACGTTTACTACGGCAAGATGGTTTCGAAAAACAAAGTATTTAGTTCAACTCCTGCACTAACCTTGTCTTTAGAAACTTTTTATATTCTTTGCGATGCTGAGATAAGATTCTGGAAATAGTTTTTCTAGAACTACTCTAGATATTTCCAGTTCATCATTTTTCTCGCAAAGCATTCGAGAGAGCCAAACCCTGTAATGTACGGAGGGAACTCACAGAATGATGCGACTGACAGTTTGGAACATTCGGCACTGTAACAGTAATAATGACATGTCACTTATGTAATGCTCATTATCGCAGATCAAACTGCTTTTTCCGTCTACACTCATTTTCAGTAGACTCATTCAGCGAACTCCCACCTGAGACTGCAGCGCTGGGTTCTGCAAAGTAATTTGAATGAATATAGATGCAACAGGTTTCTTTGAGCGTGCATCTAACACACATTCTTCATATTGAATCTGCTAACTGTATTCATGACCATGTCCATAATTGTATCCACATTCCAGCTTATTTTTATTTTGACATTTGAGTTTTCTTCAGTACTTTTCTCAACATCTGTGCTTGCTGAGCCGTACTCAAGTCCATACATCTTGTCTTTCGCTATTACATTCATATATAAAACTGTTGATGCCAAGTGAGAATTCAAGGTACCGAATCTGTCGTGCGAGCTAAATAAGAACCAATAAAAAGCTCTACAAAGGAAATTTTGTTAAAGGATGCTGTATGAGCATTAGAATAGTACATGCCATGCTAAAAAAAAAAATACAAATTCTTGTTAGGTATGCGAGGATGACAGTGCTGTGCTGTTTCTGATGTGTCACAAAAAAAAAAAAGAAATCAGTGCCATACAGTGTTCCTTATGGAAGTACAAACTGTTGAATTCGAAGCCCAGAAGTTTTATTCAAGAATGTTCCTCAATACAAATGTATTTAGAGATCTGAGCTACTGACTCATACATGACTATGTGGCAAACATTCATTTTCATGTGGATTATAGTTTACAAGGTCTAGTCTGCATTGATTTATTGCATTCATGCTGAAACTGGGAGGGGTTCTCTGGGTATGAATAAAGAGATAAACATTTCTTGAAATCAAAACATTTGAGAACGGACAAAAGGAAGGATCTGAGAACGGTATCTTAGATTCTCTTCTTTTTCTTACAGTATCTCTAATGTTCACTTTATTTCACCTGATGCATTTAGTTTTTAGCGCAGCTCTTAGCACCCGTTTCCGCGTTTTGCGGCGTCGCTGTCGGCGTAACCGCCCAACTAAACTTGGCAGGAAATTGAATTAATGTTGTGGTCATGTGACGTTAATATTTCCGCTAAGTCTAGCTGAGAAACTGAATTTTTTTATGGATGACGTGACACGGTCATGCGACGTCATTTTCCCCGCTACTTTTAGCGGAAAAACTGCATTTGTGTTGAGGTCATGTGACATCAATTTCTGCGCTAAATTTAGGGGGAAACTTAACCAGCTAAATTTAGTGGGGAAATTTTCCCGCTAAATTCAGGGAAATTTCCCGCTAAATGGGAGGGAGCAGAAGAGGAGGAGGGGAGGGGGAGGAGGGGCATACCCTCTCATCCTCCTCTTAAAGATCTGTGCTCTAATTTCACGTTACAGAGAATTGTAAACGTCTCATATTTCATCTCATGTTTATTAAACTTTTATATTGCAGGTGCACTCGCAGCACAAATCTGGGTTGTGCTGATCCTCTACGCACAAGTTAGGAACTCCTGAGTGGCAAGAGTGGGAGTTTGGTCTGACAGCTCAAGGGACACCATTGTTCAGTATTGAATTTTTAATAATCTTCTTTTGAGCAAAGTTAAGCTTTGCTGCATGCAGTTCTTGTAAAAATAAATACCTGCAACCAAATTTACCAGGTCACGACATTTCGCCTCTGCTCTTAGTGCTCTTGGTGAGCCTCGGATAAGAGCTTACTAGTGTGCAAACATCATGCTTGTTTGAAACCACTCACTGATGTAGAGACTCGCTGACATCCAGCATTCCAATGAAATGCTGGATGTCCACAAGTCTTTCTTGAACAATGCAAGCGGGGAAGGAACCATACAATCGTATCGTATTGGGGGACATTCTACAGAGTGTTTTTTTCTATATTTTACAGATCTTTTTTAAAAAAGCCGTAAAAGCTACATTTACACGGTCTGTGCACGTGAGTTATATGGCCAGGGCGGCATAGTATAAAAGGCTAATTTGTAATGATCCGTCGGCTTATTACAGAGATGTGCCAGACTTCTTTCAGAAAACTAGATGGAGGTTCATTCTCGCGTGGTTTTATCCCGCGAATCTGAATATCCCGTTCGTTTTCCACAAAGATATAACTAAACGTGAGAAAACACAAAAAAAAACATCCTACCAATAGTGACATCGTAAGAAGACCTTTCAGCCGCCAAGTGTATGTCGCTTAAGGGCCGCGCGTCCAGTCGCAAGTTTTCTAGGTATATTCTCCGGCATTGGCACCAGTCGTGACACATTTTTCTGCCCTTTTAAAAAATAGCATGTGCGTGCATAGCTTTGATAGGCGCTGAAGATGCGTGAACAAAGATTTTGAAAGCTGCTCTTGTGACGTCGCTCTCTGAGGAAGTGCTTTCACAAAATGACTATGCAGCCTCGATTAATTAAATTAGCAAATCATTTTGATATTTGAGATTCTGGAGGTCGAATGAAGAAGATTTAAGTGTTTTCTCAAATAGAAAACTGCTTCAGCCTCTCTCTAAGTATAGTATGTTCGTGAAATTTTTAATCAGTTAAAATAGACCCATGGTTCCAATTAGAAACTTGCTAAGCATCATCAAAACACACTAAATCAATTTTATTTGTAAAGATATAAGACAAGAGTAGCATTTTATGGCGTTCTAAAAAAAATGGTCAATTTGGACGCGTTTCCAGACTTCGGTTTCTTACCAGAGCGCATCTTTGCACCTGCGGTCCAGCTGCCCAGTGGCCACAGTGCGAAGCCGCCCCCTCGCCTCCCTCGTAGGATGAAGGGAAGCAAGGCGCACGTGTGTTGCGTGTCTAAGCCCCTGGGGAACAGGACCGTGGGCGCAGAGATGAGCTCTGATAAGAAACTGAACCCTAGAAACTCATCCAAATAAAGCTTTTTACAGAATGCATAAAACGCTACCCCTGCATTATATCCTTCTAAAAAAACTTGATTTTGTGGTTTTCAATGACTCAGCAAGTTTCTAATTGAAACCAAATTTTCATTTTCACTAATTAAAAAGTTGATTAACAAATTGTATTTAATTATCTGACTGATCGTTACGACTAGGTCCCTATACTACGTACGCCTGGCCGTATAACTCGCCTGCACAAACCGCATTAATTTAGCTTTCACGACCTTTCTAAACATATATGTAAAGCTTAAAACTAAATCGCCTTGTACAACAGTGAAAAGGCGAAACCAACATGCTGGAGCCATATGGCTCCACCATGCTGGTATCGCCTTTTTGCTGGTATAGGATGTCCCATATTACGTTATGCATGTATGGTTCCGTCCACCTCCATAGTTCCGCCTTAATCCACTACGCTGGTATAGGATGCCCCATAATACGACACGCTTGTATGGTTCCGCCCACCTGTATCGTTCCGCCTTATTCCACTATACTGGAGCCGCCTTTTTCGCTTGTATAGGATGTCCCATATTACGGTTACGCTTGTATGAGCCTTTTCCGTCATCTTTCCATCATCAATATTTTCCAACAGGGATAGTCGGTGTATAAGGCCGATGTCTTTAAGAAAATTAAACACACGCGGAATCAGCGGCTGTTCGCCAAGTAAAATAACTAAGTGCAGTGGAGTATGTTCTTGATATATTTGCGAAAACTTTTTTAAACGATCTTGGTCATACTTCGGGCACTCAAGTAGCATGTCTGATATTGATAGAGGAATGTTGCAACGTTCACACTCTGGAGCATCCTCTCCTCGCAAGAGATGCCCATGGGTGAGACGCGTATGACCAATCCGTAGCCGGCACAATACCACCTCATAAAAGCGTTCCCGATGCCGGGCGCTCTCCCACTCACTTAGAAAAATTTTACAGCACGCAGTTTGTTATGTGTTTCATTATTCCATTCGCGTTGACACTTAGTTCGAATGCAACACTTCAAAGGGATGTGGTAGTCTTTGTATGGTATTTTTTGCAGGTTTATTTGTCTCTCATTTGCAGAATTTGCAGCACTATCAGCCTTTCATTACCTGGGATGCCGACGTGGCTTGGGACCCAGCAGAAGATTATCTCAATCTGCTTGTACGAGGCAGCGATAACTTTATTTTGTAATTCTAGAACAAGTGGATTTCTAATGCGCTTCAGTGATATAAGTGCTCTTAATGAACTCAAGGAATCTATGTAAACAATTGAGCGGCGCAGCCTTTTTTTCGTTGCATAATCAACAGCTAACAGCAGGCCATTGAGCTCAGCTGTCAGTATGGTGGCTGCATTTTGAATTCTCTTGATCTCTTTCACAGACGGCCCTATCATAGCACAGCCAACCACAGAATCTGTTTTAATCCCATCGGTAAACAGACCTACGTACTGTTCATTACTGTCCAGCCCGCTTGCACCTTTGCATTTAATTGCATTATAATCATCGTACTGTTCATATCGATTTTGTAGCTGAAAGAATTCCTGCCTCATGACTTCATTTGGTGTATCTTTTTTGGAATGTTTAGTCAGTGTAAGATCACAATTAATGATATGATAATCCCACGGGGCTATAGTGGTTAAGCATTGAACTACTGAAAGCCTGGGATCTAGCTCTACAGACGCAGCATAATTGATATTCCTAATTGCAAAAGGAGGAACAACGGTTTGTTTATTTTCAAACGTTCTCTGGAACCTGATGTTTTTGAGGTTATCGCGCGTAGGGTGCTGAGGGACAGAGCGAACTCGAATAGAATAAATAAACCCCAGAGCAAACCTTCTACTTTCAAGGGATGGCTCATTAGCTTCTGCATACAGACTAAGTACCGGGGAGGTGCGAAATGCTCCAGTAGCCAATCGCAGTCCCTGGTGGTGAACGGGGTCCAACATCTTTAAGGCTGACGCTCGGGCAGAGCCATACACAATGCTCCCACAATCAAGCCTGGAGCGAACAACCGCCCGGTATATGCGTAACAGACATAGTCTGATCGGAGCCCCATGATACATGGGATAGAACCTTAAGCACATTTAGCGATTTGAGACATTTAAGTTTTAAGTTCCTAATATGTGTAACAGAAGTCAATTTCGAATCAAATACGAGTCCCAGAAACTTATGTTCACTTTTTGTCGCTATTGGTATTCTATACATTTGTAAAGGAGGCTCTTGCAGAACTCCACGCCGGCGAGAAAAACACACAAAGGCAGTTTTTTCTGGCGAAAATTTAAAACCGTTTGTGTCAGCCCATTTTTTAACTTGTTAATTGCCAGCTGGACCCGACGTTCACATACTACAGGACGAGACAGAAATTTGAATATCATCTACTAATCTAGGGTATAATGTAGGGTTCGGTGCTACTGCTCACCCGCAAGAAGGACCAACGAGGCAGATCTCACAGAACACACCTTTACTGTCTAGCGGCAGCCAACCGACTGCCGAGCCCCGAGACTCGACCGCGGCTCGCGCGCACGTTGCTGGCCGGGCGCGGAGCGCGAGTTCTTTTGCGCGGTGACGGGCCGCAAAGCCCACAAACTCTCCCCCCCCCCCCTCCCCCTTCTCTGTCCTCTGGCTCCGTGGCTGTCCTCTCTGGTTGTTGGTGGTAGAGGAGGAGGGGGTTGTGACGGTGCAGGCGGCCGGATGCGGTTCGTGGAGGCCGCCTCCTGATTGGTGATGCGGTTGTTGCAGTTGCCAATGAAGTCCCGATCTGCATCATGACACAGCCGTTCTTGTTCTTTAGTGATCTTGACGACGTTGCCGTACAGGCAGAGCAGGTTAAAGAGCTTCTCGGCGTTCATCTTGTTAAAGTTGAGGCCGAACACAATTGGCAGAGACCCGTGGTGTGGACCCGCCGCTTGGGGACGAGTGGGTACCCCCGGGGCCGTGGCTGGCAACGTAACGGTCAGCAGGACCTTCGTTGCGGTCCTGGTCTCCGTTGGTCTGCGCCCCGTAGCCGTCGTTGTAGCCGCAGCCGGGGCTGCTGATCTTGCGGCGTAGCTAGGGCCGGTAGAGGGTCCTCGGCCGCCCACTGCGTTGCCGTAGTCCCCGAAACCACGTGGCTCATCGAAGGGGTTGAGAGAACCTCCGGCAACAGTTGAGGCGGTAGCGAGACATGTCGAAGATTCGAAAAGAACGAAAGGAAAAAAAAAGAATCAACAGTTGTCTTCTGGAGAGGCTTCTACAAGAAAGCGTCGGTACGTTGGGCGCGGCAATAGACTGGCTAAATTTGCGAGCACACTGTCGGTGTATATCGCACAGAACTACGCGCACAATCTGTATGGTGCGGAAACTAGTTCTCGTCAAAGCCTAATGCAACGCGCATTTTCTATATGTCTTCGTCTTCGTCTTCGTCACCAACATCAAAAAGAGTCCTCGCAGAATTAAGTTTATTTTTAATTATAACCCGGATCGGCATCACTCCCCACCTGCGAGAGAACTTCGTCATCCGATTCATTATACCGTTTGAGGTTGGTGACATGAACAGGTCCGGTGTGTCGTCCAGACTCACAATGAACGATCGTGTACGTGAGGCGTGAGACCTTGTCTCGCACTCGATACGGACCATCCCACCTGTTTGCCAGGGAAGCTGTGAAACCTCTGGAGGCGTCACTAAGTGGGTGTGTCCGCCGGAGTACAAGATCTCCAACTTCGAATTGCATGTCCCGGTGGCCACGATTGTACTGCTCAGCCTGCTGAAGCCGTGCGGCGTCCAAGCTCTCCCGGGCATCACGAACGATGTCCCTGAGTCTGCGTCGTAGGCTTCCTGCAAACTGACCGTATGAGCGAGCAGCGCCACGGTTGTTGGTCGTGCAAGTGTTTTCCAGCGGGAAAGTCAGCTCTTTTCCGAAATTAAGGCAAGCTGGCGTAAAACCTGTAGAACGGTTAATGGTTGTGCGTGTTGCGAACGCGAGCTCTGGGAGCTTTGCGTCCCAGTCAGGGTGACGTTCGGTGTGAGCTATTAACATCGATTTCAGGTTTCGGTTCACCCGCTCTGTGATGTTTGCCTGTGGGTGATAGGGAGACGTCCGCTTGTGTTGTATGCCCAATGCGGCACATGAGTCTCGGAACACTTTGCTGGCAAAGTAAGTAGCGTTGTCGCTAATCAATTTCGCCGGAAATCCGAAGCGTGTGAACGTCTCCATCAGACATGACCAGATTCTTTTGGAAGTCAGCGACCGTAATGCAAATAGCTCCACCCACTTGCTAAAGTGATCCGTGACAACCAACAAGTACTGGTTGCCACGCGGACTGCGTGGGAAAGGTCCCATGACGTCGACAGCAACGCATTCCCATGGGGACCGACTCACGACTGGCTGCATGAGACCAGGGGGCTGACCACCGCGCGGTTTGGCTTTCTGACAAACCGGGCATGAACGAGCGTACCTCAGCACGTCCTGACGAATTCCTGGCCAAGTTGCAGTACGGCTTAACTTTTCAAAAGTCTTGCAGCCACTACTGTGACCAGCCAAAGCAGAGTCATGGTAGTATCTAATGAAGGACGTGCGAAGTCGGCGAGGTATCACGGCTCGAAATGGAGTGTCTGTGGAGCCACCCTCCTCGTCGTCGATCTGAGGTATGTACCGGAGAAGCAGACCGTCTTCGGCCAGCAAGTACGAGTCAAAACCCATGTCAGCGTCTCTGTTGCCACGTCGGTCACGTGAAGATAACCACTCAGAGACCCTGCGACAAAGTCCATCGTTCTGCTGTGCAGCACGAAGCTCATCTCGGCTAATCAAAGTACCCCAGCGCGAGCCAGCATCTATCGCAGCCACAACATTGGCATCCTCAGGCACGTGCTCTTCGCCGAGCGGAGCGCGCGACAAAGCGTCTGCAACTTTGTTTTGGGAGCCTGGCTTGTGCACAATGGTATAGTCATATTTCTGAAGCGTAAGTGCCCAGCGTGCTAATCGTCCTGCCGGATTTTCCAGCCGCTGAAGCCAAGACAAGGCGGCATTATCCGACTGGATCACAAAGCGCGCGCCATCAAGATACATGTTGAATTTCTGCAGGGCGAATATGATGGCTAGGCACTCAAGCTCGCAAACGTTGTAATTCCGCTGAGCTGCTGTCAACGTATGGCTAGCAAACGCTACGGGTCGTAAGACACCATCAAAGTCTTGAAGCAGCACAGCGCCTAAACCGTAGCCGCTCGCATCGGTTTGCAGCACAAACGGACATGTTGAGGTCTGGGAGCTTCAAAGATGCTGTCTCAGCAATAGCTCTGGACAGTTGAAGGAAAGCATTTTGCTGTGCCTCCGTCCAACGCCATTTGACGCCTTTGCGCAGCAGTTCGTTCAGAGGCCGCGTTATCTCTGCACAGTGGGGAATAAACTGTCGGTAAAATCCAACCATGCCAAGAAATCTCTGCAAACTCTTTGCATCATGGGGGGGAGGAAACTCAGTTATGGCCCTCAGCTTGTCCTCATTAGGGCGAAGCGATCCATCGTCGATTACAAAACCGAGCAGGTTAATCTTAGATGTTGCCAGTTGCATTTTTCCCGGGTGAACTGTCAAACCAGCATTCTGCATGCGTTCGAGAATAGTCCGAAGGTGCACAAGATGTTCTTCAAACGTGCGTGAAAAGACTACTACGTCATCCATATATGCCATGGCGTAGTTGTGCCGTGCGTCTCCAAGCACAATGTCCATAAGACGCTGGAATGTGGCAGGAGAGTTGCTCAAGCCAAAAGGCATGCGCACAAACTCGTACAATCCTTTGTAGCATGTGAATGCTGTTTTCTCGATGTCAGCGGGTTCGACCTCTATCTGGAGGAAACCGCGACTGCAGTCAAGAGTCGTGAAAAAACTCGCGTTTCCCAAGTTGTACATGATCGACTCAATCGAGGGGTATGGGTACGCGTCACGAACGGTTACCGCATTCAGGCGCCGGTAGTCGACGCAAAGCCGAGCCGTTCCATCCTTCTTGGGGGCAAGGACGATCGGGAAGGCCCAAGGGCTCTGTGACTCACGTACTGCACCCGTGTCGATCATCTCTTGGAGCGCCTTGTCCAGCAGGGCTCGCTTGTGTACGCTGATTGGTCGAGGGTTGCAGCGTAGAGGCCGTGTATTCCCGGTGTCAATTGAGTGCTTTAAGACACCGGTTCTGCCGGGGTTCTCCGTGAACATCGGTGAAAACTCCTCAAGGAGTCTTTGGAGACGCCACTTTTGCTGGTCCGTAGCAGGACACTTCTGCAAAGAATCGCTTACCGCACATGGGAGTCGCAAAGCAGGCGTTCTAACCCCAACGTTATCGACACTGACGACACAATCCTCTCGTCTGGTAAATGGGATCAGTTTCGAGTCACTACCTAACCGGTAGCCTTTGTTCGGAAAGTCCAGAACCAGGTTCTCCCCGAAAATGAAATCTCGCCCCAAAATAATCGGTACCGTGAGACCAGGTAAGCAAACGAAACGCTGACGGCGTTTTTTCTCGTTAAACCCGATCTGTAACCTCACGGCTTGACTCGCGAGCATTTCTGGTCCTGAAGCTAGCTGTAAGCGCACGTTAGTCTCGCGCAGGTTGGCTTTCTGCTCTTTGCACCGTTCAATCAGGTAGTCCCCAATAAGCGACAGACTCGCACCGGTATCAATCAGCGCTGCCACAGCTATTCCGAGCACTGTAACTGTCATACGAGGCTCAATTAGCTCAAGGTCAGGCTGAATTCGACATACCGATGGAAGTTTTGCCGAGTTGTCCATGGTCATCGCGGCCGGCAGGCGCTCAGGGGTCAACGCCACCGGCCGTACTCGTTTCCCGAAGCTGCAGGGCTGTTGCGCAGTAGGTCGGGGCAGTCACGCCGGAAGTGGCCATGGCGACCGCAGCCGAAGCACCGCACGGAGTTGCGCCGGTCAGGGCCGTGCGTCGGGCTTGCCTGCGCTTGTCGTTGCGGCCCTTCTTGGTGTCCCTCGTTGGACCAGCGATCGGCGCCCCGGTTGGCATTGCGGGGGAAGGACCTTAAACGGCTTTCACCCTGCCGTAGTCTCGATCCAGCCGGCCGGGCACGTAGCCGGGGGTCCGAACCATCGAGTGGTCTCCCGCGCTCCCATTGCCCGAAGGCGTAGGAGTCCAGCGCACGGGGGGGACAGACCGCGCCATCCAGGGTTTGGCGCTGAGTCGGACCTCTTCTGGGCCCGGGAGCTCGCCAGGCACAGGACGGCTCAAGAGCTTCTTCAGGCGGTGGCGGAGGCCGATACTGCAGCTCGGCCAGGAGCGTCTCTTGTATGCCGTGAGCGTCCCGGGCCAGTTGCTCCAGGGTGGAATACGTGCGGCCATGCAGGTAGGGCCGGAATCTTGGGTGGCTCTGCTGCATCACCTGAGCAACCCTGTCCGACTCCGACGTCGTTGGGCAGGCTCTTTCATAGAGCTCCTGCATCACCCGTACATATTCGACGAGGGTCTCGTCCGGGTGCTGGGTCCGGCGCTCCAGTTCTCGCTGGACTCGAGACTGGTACCCAGGTGGAAGAAACTCATCTTGAAACTTCCGCCGAAAGTCTTCCCAGGTGAGGAAGGGGGCCACGATGCGCCACCAGCGGGCGGCGCTAGCCTGGAACGCCACGGGCAGCACCCGCGCAAGGACGTACTCGTCCGAGGCTCCCGTGGCGAGCTTATAGGCCGCCAGCTCGGCCAGGAAGTCGGCCACGGACTTCCGGTCGTCGTAGCCCGTGTACAACGGAACCGGCACTTGGGGTCGTGGCCCTTGCCCTTGGGGTCCGTGGTCAGCCAGGACCAGGCGTTGCGCGACGGTGTCGCACAGGTTGGCCACCCGAGCCATCAGGTCCATGGACGTCGGGTCAGGCCCTTCTCCGGTCTCGCCTTGGTCTGCTGCGGCTCTATGGCGGGTCTGCATCGCCGTAGCAACCGCAGAAAAACAAGCAAACAGAAAAAACAGAACAAAACGAAACACAAAAGAACGGAAAAACACGCAATATACTACAATATGCACACTATTCACAACGGCCAAGCCCCGATGGCAAAGATGGCGTCCGGTGGCCGAAGCCTAGTCGAACGACCACGTAGGCCTATCGGGGATGGCGAAAGCGAGAAAACCGGGCGAACACGCCTAAAACGGGCTAAAAGCCTGCGGTCCAACCCGCGGGGGAGCAGTAGGCCCCACGTTGGGCGCCAAATAATGTAGGGTTCGGTGCTACTGCTCACCCGCAAGAAGGACCAACGAGGCAGATCTCACAGAACACACCTTTACTGTCTAGCGGCAGCCAACCGACTGCCGAGCCCCGAGACTCGACCGTGGCTCGCGCGCACGTTGCTGGCCGGGCGCGGAGCGCGAGTTCTTTTGCGCGGTGACGGGCCGCAAAGCCCACAATATATAGAATATTGCACGGAAGGAGGTAGAGCACGGGCTATAGAATTCATCTTTACAATGAAAAGGGTTACGATAAGGACACCTCCCTGGGGGAACTCAATTTTCTTGAAAAAACTCCCTGGAAAGGGTTGTTCCCAATCTTACATAAAAAGTGCGACATTGCAAGTAACTTTCCACAGTCGTTATTCCACCATGGTTTCGGTTTCTTGGGAAGATGTGTTGATGTCATAGGTATAGCCATGGTTGATGCTTCTAAAATATGCTTGGTGATATGCTCAGTTATGCGATCATTGGAGTGCTCATGGGGAGATGCACACGCTAAAAGGGATGCTTTAAAAAAAAAACTGACCAGTTTGCTTCGTCAAACTTCCAACGGGGAGTTCGTATTGGAAGTGTAACCGGTCGCCCAATGCGATTTAAAAATATGGGAAAAGGGTTACTTCCAAATGGGTTAGGATTGACCCCCCATGAGAAGAGAAAGAACAATGTTGGGTCACAAAGCGACAGGTCAATGTAGGTGAATGAGCGGGTTGGAGCACTAAATTATGTAGCCTGCGAGTTGTTCAGCAAGCATAATCCCGTAGAAGAAATAAATCGTTCAATCATTGATCCTCGCGTATCACAACTTCCACTACCCTATATAGGGTTATGAGCATTAGAATCTCCAAGGATTAAAACTGGTCGTGGGAGTTTGTCATACAGACACCGAAGTTCGTCCCGGGTTAGAGGATGATTAGGAGGTATGTAAATGGAGCAAACTGTCATCAAGCGGTCAGGCAAAACACGGACTGCCACAGCCTCCAATGTAGTATTAAGGGGTACCTCAATACATGGAGTAGATCGCTGAACTATTATTGCTACCCCACCTAAGGTGTGGGAAGAATGTAGACGGTCTTTCCGAAAAACATGAAAGTGCCTTAAAAATCCAGAATAGTTGTGATTCAAATGGGTTTCTTGAAGACAAAATATTAATGGGTGATGATGGTCTAACGAATAGCACACATCATCATAGTTATGTAGCAATCGACCGCTCCATTGGAGGAGGACTTCTTCCATCATATGTAAGGTGGTATTTTTCAGAAACTGTCTAGCTAAACTTTGTAGTCGATTTTAATTCGAGGTGCATTTTTCTTTTTGGACGTATCTTCCTGGGACTCCTGGGACTGGGGCCCGCTCTCGTACGTCGGTTCATCTGGAGCCGCTGCTGGAAGACCCTTAGGGTTCTCCAGCCCAGGCGGCTGGCCAGGTATACGGGAGCCACCAGCGGCACGGGAGATACCATGGCCTTTAGGTGGCAGGGCTGCAGGGGGTTCACAAGGCACAGTCCCCTGCGCTTGATTTTAGTGGATCCCGACGGACCGGCATCCACCTTTCGGTTCGAGGGCGGAGCTGCTAGCACCGCTCCTGCTGAGGTTGATGGGGACAAAAAAGGGTCACACAAACCGTCCAAGGACGTCTGTGTTCCCGTTGTAGCTGTTGGCCGTGCAGGTCCCCGGCGCACGGCATCAGCATAGGAGCCCAATGATTGAAACGAGTAGCGTTTCTTGGCCTCTGGGTAGCTGACATTTTCGTTTGTTTTGATAGTCAAGATCTCTTTCTCCTGCTTCCACAGAGGGCATGCACGTGAGTATGCTGGATGAGGTCCTTTACAGTTAACACAACACAGTGAGCTTTCGCGCATATCAGCTACATGCTACGTGATCCCACATTTCGAGCATGTGTCTCTTCCACGGCAGCTGCGCGAGCCGTTCCCAAACCGCTGGCACCTAAGCACCTTTGGGGGTTTGGGATATACGGCCGGACGCGACAGTTTATGTAGCCAGCCTTTGCAGAAGCAGGGAGACAATAGGGACTTTTAGAATAGCGCACGCTAAAGCTTTGCGTACGCAAAGAATAGCGTCGTCGCCACTGCTCATGCTCCAAACGCAAACCAGGTTTTGCGCTTTGCGTGCGCAATTTTAGCGCGCGCTATTTCTCGGAAATAGCGTGCGTACGCAAAGAGTCTTTGCGCTTCCCCAAGGAGGATTCGTGATGAGAAGTTGGCTAAAGCCAAGACGAGCACAGTTGAAAAAAATGGCGGCTTCCAGGATTATGTCGGCGGCTGCTTTGGCGGCGTCGTGAGTGCGACGTCGGCGGCATCCTCGCGACTGCAATTTTCAATACGAGACGACATTGTACTCGGTTTGGCAGCGATCACCGGCAACTTGATGCTTGCGACGCGCGAACATTTCACGGCGAAGGAACGATGTGCGAAGGTCAGTACACGAGACCTCTCTTGCCGAGGCGACGCAAGCGGACACGACCGGTCAATCGCTCACGTCGTGTTCTCATGTTTAAACAAATTAAAATGCTACTCTGGACCAAAAAACTCGTTTTCTTTTAAAGTTACATCATTTCGTGTGTGAAATAAAAATTTGACTGTCTTGGTGGCGTCACAAGCGCGAGATGCTGAGGCTTTTGCGTCGCGGCGGAGAAACGCTATTCTAAAACTCCCCTGCGTCGCGTGCGATAATACAAGCGCTAAATTTAGCGCTAGCGTGCGCTAAGATTGCGTACGTTATTCTAAAACTCCCTAATGACGCTCAAAGGTGACTATGAGATGTTTAGTGGGAGTTTCTGATCTATCTTTCCGGAACATGATCCTCTTTACGGCAACTACTCCAGAAGAGCGGAGGCCTTCAAGGATCCCTTCTTCGCTGCTGTGCAGGAGGTCGTCCTCAGAGATGACCCCACGAATGGTGTTTAGGGTGCGGTAAGGAGACACTGTGACTTTTACATCTCCAATGGTGTTCAAAGTGAGCAAAGCAATGCTTTGTTTCTTCGAGTTTACTCCACAAGCAGATCTCCGTTGCCACAACCAAAAAGCCACAACTCGTCGAAAGCAAGTTTCGCCGGTCTTGCGGCATGATCAAAGCTTCCTTGACACATCGAAGTACTGCGTCTCTGTAAGATCTTGTACTACTGATTTTTTACTACTAATTTGATTGCCATAAGCGTCTAGTAAACAAAATTTAAAAAACGCGCCGCTGACGTTGCCCGTTTTTCCTTCTTTCCCCTCTCTTCCGTTGCAACTGACTGGATGAAGCTGGCTTTCTGGACCGCGAGTGCCGCAAGTTACAAATACAGTAGTCAGAGTAAAATTAAAACTCTGCTCCAGAGGTACATACAGCTTCACGCGCATTGCACTCGCAAAACAGATCCACACGACGCCGAAACGAATCTTGATCGGTATCCAAGCGTGCGAAGGCACAGAGGCGCAGCACTTGGACGTGCCAAGGTAGCTTTGATCATTCCACGAGACCGGCGACACTTGCTTTCGACGAGTTGCGCCTTTACATACGGCTTCACGTACGTTGAACCTGCAAAACACATCTACATGATGTCGATTCTTGATCGGAATCCAGGCGTACGAAGGCACAGCTACGCAGCACTTCGGCGTGCCAAGGAAACTTTGACCCCTCCGCGAGACCGGCAAAACTGGCTTTCGACAAGTTATGCCTTTTTCCTGCGGCACTGCGCTTTCGTAAAATCTTCCACGTGTTTACAACGGCAAGTCTCAACGGTTACACAGGGTATTAGAAAAACTTCTTCGGCCAATGACAACGAACGGTAGAAAACGTGTGTATACCACGCTGCCGCCACCCTTAGCGAAAAGTCGTTCAAAATCAGTACACTCGAAGTGTACTGAGGTATACTAAAAGTATATTTTCAGTGCGGTCTTTGTACTGAATGTATACTTTAAGTGTACTTAAAGTATACTTAGAGTAAAAATGGCGGTGAACTGAAAGTATACTCGTCCGTACAAAACTAGTACATGTAGTAGAATCGTAGTGCCCGCGGTAAAAAGTAGTTCAAAATCAGTATACAGAAAGTGCGCTTAAGTATACTAAAAGTCTACTTTCAGTGCTTGCAGTGGGTGTACTCAAATTATAATAACGGGTATATATATATAGTGCAATTTTTAACATCAACACACTAAAAACGCGGTAGATAGGCCGATGCCGTTTTCACAGAATATTTGTGGGGCTCGGCGGACATTAGATGAGTAAATAAACGTCAAAGTACGTTGTCTAATTAGCTTTTTTAATTGACTGTGTAATTGACCATTTTGAATTTTCAGTTTTAAAGGGGCTATAAATAAACTTTAGCCCAAGTGAAACAATTTGCGAAAAGGTGACGAGTTTTGGGTTATTCATAGCTAAAACTCTGCCTTTCGTCGCCTGATTAAAAACAGCGCGCTGGACAGAGCGCAGGATGCTATTCTTACGTATTCCCTTCAGTCGAACCGTTGGAAGCATGATGCTGGAGCATCCACCAAAGGCACGCTGTCAAAAGTGTGCAACTTCGTTTATGCTGAATGCGACAGCACTTTATGAGGGTTGTAACTTCACTAGAAAATTAAATAATGCATAGAACTTCAGTATGAGAAGTTCTCGCTAACACAAACAAACATGCCATCACCGATATGCCAGTCAAAACCGCTAAGTCACTCTCCACTTTGCCCGCCTCTGCTGCGCGTGGTTCTTCAATCGAGGGAAAAAAGTGCGAAATTTGATAAATAAATATCTGAAAGCCCCTTGCTGTCTCGTGAATAGTTTTGATTGTGTTAGGCTCTAATAACGACTGCCTCTAAAACAGCAATAATAAAAAAAGTCAATTTACGAATTTTAGTTACTTAAAAAAATGTTGCCACGGTTATTCACCCATGTAATGTCCGCCGAGTCGCACGACACACATGAAGAGTGCATCAACATAACAGTGAGCCCCCAATTTTCCTGAAACCAGTTGATTAAAAAATATCACCGGGTATAGCTGACATAATGTGACAAAGGGATGCTTCGTTTCTCAGTTCACTGCAGACCACGTGGTCCAAAGGTTCCCCGGGGAAACGACCGGCACTGTCATAGCATACTTACGTCGCAAATGCAACATGGACTTACACCTAAGAAAAAGCACAGATACAAAAATTTGCTACATTGTACGCCATGGACAGTAGCGTTATCTAACTTGTCAATAATTCTTTTAGCCAGTCATTTCTATAAATTTAGCAATTGAAAAGTCTACTTTTATTGCAAAGATAGCTTTTATTTTCCCTGAGCTGTATTTGTTACCTTTACTAAAGAATAAAAGTTTCCTGTAAAAAAACTGTTAGCACTATTCGGAAGCTAGGCGATCGAGGGTAATCGCACCAAGTGTTTAATGCTGCTGAAAAAAAAGCATGCACATGACTTTGTTTTCAAAGTGCACCGCCACTTGCGTGCTGCCTCATACGCTAGTAGACAAATTACGTTAGCAGGATAATACGGCGTTTTTGTAATGCAGGTATCAGCGCACTATACGCTGTTTCATATATCTGCATCCACAGCGATCAAAAGGACAGGAGGAAAAAGAAATTACGGCTAATAATGGGGACATAAGATGCTCCACCTTGCATAGTCGCATGCAGCGCAAGTCAACTTCTGAACCGCGTAAGCGAAGTGGTGTTATAAATGGAAGGTCGCTCTGAAATTGGCTGGAGAAATCGGCGCCTTCATGTAACAACCTCAAGGCTTTCACCGAAAGTGTTTTATGGTGTAGATTTATCTTGCAAAACTCTAAGACATCTCAATTCACGTGAAAAGAGATTGACAATTGCAACAACGAACAACTCCGTCGATAGCGAGTTCCACACTGTAAAAAATCGACGTAAATTTAACGTGTCTTTCCTCGTCAAAAAAGACGGGCACGCTCATTGTTTCAAAACACAAGGTTGCCCTCATTATTTATGTGCCGCGAGAGCCGATCCTTCCAGAAAAGCCGAAATCCCAGCGGTGCAAGCATGCGCTGATGAATCAAAATAGCCTTGGCGACAAGGGAGAAATTGCTTGAGATAGTTTCGGTTTTACACTGAAAAAGAAAACCGAAAGTTTAGATAAAACCTAAGATAGACTAAACGCTTTGTTAATTTTTTATGATTATAATAAGGTGACAATATTATTATTAATATACTGATTTTCTTAGTTTTGTCTTGAAAAAACAAAGAACAAAAAGAAGAGACTTTTGAAAACTGCGCAAGACCATCGCTATTGCAATCAGCTTCCGTTCGGCATAGAGATCATACATACTAACTCTAGAGGAAAAGGTCCGCCATTTTCCCATACATTCTGGCTGCCGCAAGCGGCGGATCATGTAGGCAGACCTTCTGGGTCTCAAACACGGTTACATCATCAGAGCAGTTTCGTACACTTCAACAATTCACGAACTTACCGGTGGAAAGATATTCACGTTCCTTTCGAAGCTTTCTTTTTGAAAAGCGCGCAGATGTACGGCCTCGCGTTAACGCTAAACTAAACCATATACCCGGCTTCGCCAGTGGGGCGCGGCTGGGAATACGAAACTGCGCAACCACCAGATTTCCGAGATTTCGACAGAAGGGAAGTTAATGCAGCGTAATGAGTTTATTGCTTTTTATAAGCGTTAGAATAGCTCATAATTTAGTTTACAACGTTAAATTATCTCTGTTTATATTGCTAAGAGTTTTCACTCTTCGCGTTACCATGGCAACGTTGCTTTCTTTCTCTCGTGTTCTGTCGCTCTCTTTTGCGTTCGTTCACTCGGGACCCAGGATGTCGGCGCACGGGATTTGCCACTCCTCCTCACCCACCTTTACCCCCCTGCCGTTCGGCCGCCGTCGGAGTTCCGGAGGGTTGTAGCATCGCTTCCTTTTTACGTTTTAGCCGTTTTAGTTGATATTTTATATAGCTTACTTACGAATACCATGTTCAATAATAGCAAGCGATTACTGAGAGCTGTGAGACGCAGCGTCGCAAGTGGCGGACGGTCATGGCCGACTGGTGCAAGCGAAGGTGAGGAAGTTTCTTTTGTTTCTGCGAAGTGCGCCGCTGTTTCAAACTTTGTCTTGTACCGTGTGCTTGCTAAGCTATGCTTGACTCTCACTATGCTCTACCCGGTTTTATTTCGTTATTTGAGAAGAGCGTATTTTCAAAATTTATGGCTCTCTCCGGAGAGTGAGAAAGATTCGCGTGCAGCGGAACCGAGGGCCAGCCGAGGGCCTGTCCTGGGCGCCGTCCCTACGACGGTCACCCGACGACGCTTTTGCTGAGCGTTCAAGTACAGTCTGACGGCAGTTCAAGCAATCATAGGTCATGCTACTTCTGACGTGTGGTCCCAACAGTTTCTCGCCAACGATTTGTTTCATAAAGAGGAAACGAGAAAAACGTTACAAGAGCGAGCAGCATGATTTCTTGCCCGTGCCGTAGAGACGGACGATCTCTTTGCGTGTGCCGAAGCGGCACGCTTTCCAAGTTTGCGATTGTGTGTTGTGAATAAAGTGAGTTTGGATTTCACGCTTTTTAGTGGCGGCGAAAGGCAGAGCAGTTAGAAAAAGCAAAAGCATGAAAAAATGTTAAAAGAACCTGAATATTCGATGGAGTTGGAAGACTACCAACGTACCAACTCGCCCAGTTACTCTTTGTCAAAGAATAATAGCCAATACTAATAAATTAAATAAATGCCAACTTTTAATAGGTTAGATATTTATAATTGATGCAGTACACCCCTACCCTGCTGTAGTGCTTTTATGATATCAGATAATGTGTAAATATGTAGGATAGTTCATAGCAACCAGTTATGTCCGATTCATTATATTGAATATTTTCTCTAAAAGCTCCAAGTTATATAAAAAAATGTGCTTATCATAAATTAAGCCGGACCACTGAATGTGTAATAGCGTATGACTTGTATGTTTGTTCTCAGCAAAAGAAAAGGAGGCATTAAAAAAAGGCCAATCATTTTGTGTGTTAGAGCTTCTTTCAGGTACACGCAAAATATGGGTGTCTACATCTAAAAAAGTGTAATTGACATTCCCCGCAGGGCTGCAGGCCTGACTCAGTTGGGCCAGCAGGTTGCAACCTATGGGAACCTGCAGGGGCCTGCATCACAAGAGTAAAAGTGACGTCCGCCCACTGATCTCTATTATGGGTGGCTGGATGATGCATCGAGCAGACAGGTATGAAGCCACCGTAAGTAAGCGGCCTGTCCAGATAGCGAGCGCTTGAAAGGCTTTTCAACTCTCCCAAGTGCTGGTTCGAACACCGTTCAAGGCGCTGGGTTTTTTCTTGTCATCCCAAGAGAGCCTGCTTGTGGCGGAGTAACAGTACATCTGGGCCCGAGAAGTCTCCTGGGAAGCCATTCGAGGTGAACATTTTTTAGATTCTATTTTATCAAAAAGTCTGTATGTCCGTCTATTCTTGGGATTTCATCCAGAACAAGTTTCTACAGCGCACTGGCACATGCGGAGAAGCGCACTGAGCAAAGCAAATCATCGCAATGGTGACTCTGCGAGCGCTTTGAAGGATTTAAACGGCACAAACGACTTTGTTTGCGCGAGCTCAATATTTCATTCATTTTATGAAGTGTTAGTGTTGAGAATACTTTCCAGGTACAAAATTTTGGAATCAGGAGTCCAATATTTTGGAATCAATGCATTCGTATCCATGGGGTTACTTTTTTGCATGACCAATTTTGAGCAATTTCGATAAACTCGCAAAAACTAAGCCTTCGCGAAAATTAGGTCGTTTACTGTAGTACAATTAATTTTGAAACCAATATCAAATACCGTATTATACTAAACTTCTTAAAATACAATTTTATTATTAGCACACACAGCCCTGAAATTGGCCATTCTCAGATGGTTTCATTGTGGCCTTCATCATTCCATATGCTTAAAATGTAGAAGCTGCAACCTTGAATCTTTTCTTTTTTTTTTCTTCATGGTGCCTAAGATTTGGGGTAATAAATGTTGTGCCCTGCAATCAACACTATTACCTGTAGCACAGCCCTGGGCATGCAAAAAAGGCATACCACCAATGTCTGACATATCAGGCTTTCAGAAACGATACTGTCCGATTTTCCTCACCCTTTTGTCAGGATGAAGTTACTATCTTGCCTTCCTCACATAGTGGTCCTTTGAGCGAATTATGTTATGTTATATCATAGAGTGGCAGAGGGTAATTTTCTCTTCTCTTTTTACGCAGGATGTAATGGCATACCATCATCACAAAGGAGAGTGTACAGTGAGGCAGACTCGGAAACTTGAATAAAGTGATAAGTAGGATTTCAATTTCTGTCTTATCAATTACGCGAAGAACACTGATCATATTGTTTGTATGGTACACATACATACTTTCAGATGAAAAATGCAATGCACCTCTTTTTTATGGTTTTTCTCACGAGGAATAGAGCTGCCAAAGATTTCCTCGTTAATTTCCTGACTCATTTTTAAGAGTGCATCTCCCGATGGTGGCTTCTCTGCATTATCATCATGAATTGAGTTGTCAACGGCGTTTCTTAACATTTCACGAGAATGGAGCTATATGACATGAAATTTCACAGGTTGGAATACAGCCGTTCAAAGAAACACCTTTGAAAAGTCAGCTTTTTAAATGCAGGCGCCGATTTTTCTGGCCAATTTGAGACCGTTCTTTCCGTTCAGAACGCCCGACATACACGGCGTCCCAGATAACTTGCACCATACTTAAGAAAAAACACCGGAGGGCTCTGCAGGAGTCAAATCAACTGTCGTTAGCAAGCGTCTTGAGAAAGTGCACAGATTTTTTTAATGCGCCAGGTTATGTAAATAACTAAGATTAATGAGCTAACCTTTCAAATATTCTTTTAAGGGCCAAGATGTCAATTGTAAAGTTACAGGGCGCATTGAGAAACACCCATTTAAAGTGTTTGAAACATAATACGTTGTCGTGCTTTTTTCCGGCCTTGAAAGAACGCACATTCTCGGCGCGCTCGCACGCCGTGATTGGGGAAGGAAGTTGTCACGCGGTATTTTTTTGTATTTCGCAGGCGTTTTTTTGAAGGCTAGGAAAAAAGAGCATTCAAAGTGCACCTTGTTGAAAATGGTTTAATTGGGTGTTTCTTAATGCGCTCTACAACTTTCCATTTCACACTTCGGCTTTTAAACGAAGATTTCAAAAGTTAGCTTGTTACTCTTAATTAAATAAATAAGCGCACTAAAACAATTTCGTGCACTTTCGCAAGAGACTTTCTAACACCGTACAGTTGGTTTCACTCCCGCAAAACGCTCCGTTTTTTTTTTTTTTTAAGTTTGGTGAAAGTTATCTGGGACACCCCGCATATATGTACTGGTAGTGTACATTCAGTACACTAAAAGCATACATGTAGTGTGCTAAACGTGTACTTAAAGTATGCTACAAGTACACTTGAGGTGCACCTATGGTATACTACATCTGTACTTGGGGTGTACTAAAGGTGTACTATTTTGTTTCATAAAAGTGTGAAACTAGTACGATTTCAGTACATACCCCAAGTTCACTATTAGTATACTTTCAGTATACTTATTTTGACCGACTTTTCGCTAAGGGAAGCCTCAGCAACGCTAGCAAAACCTCAAATCGACTACGAGCAGGATGGCCGTCCTGTGACTTCACTCGCGCTGCAGCGAACAAGCGGGGAAGCGCGATCTAGCAATCGTCATAGAGATCAGTGTTCCCGTCAAGTTCCCTTGGCTTTTTGTTGAGTGTCGGACTGGCTGATGGCTGTCGACAGGCATTAAATAATTTGGTTTCTGCTTAAAATGCGAAGAGCAATCAAAAAGACCGACCGCTCTCGGGAACTTCTTTTTATTGCTTCCTTCTCCTTAATAAGTAAATGAATAATAATAATAATACGAAGAAGAAGAAATGGCGGAGCGGCAGTAAAACAGCTTTCATACGAAGACTGTGAAGCTCTCTGCCCGCTCGGCAGTGTACAAATCACTTTGTGCAGTGCTTTGTGCAAACAATACACAGTACGCACAAGAACACGTTATTGCAGCAATAAAATTAAGAATAATAAGTAAGTACAAAATCCCCACGATATGTTCAAACAGTAAAGAAAAAAGAGAGTTTAACGGAAATTAAGTCAAGGTTTATGTTTATCTCAGCTGTTGAAGAACTGTAACCTGTTGTTGTCCATAATTTCGTTTGAATTTAAGAACCTTCCAATGTTCATTGTGGCGGCTCGCGTAAATTATATATAATTTTGTTCTAATGAAGCTAGCTTATTTTAATATTGAAGCTTCAGCTATTTTTTCGTTTTTCACAGTGACGCATAGTCCATGATCATGAAAGCTATGAATTTGTATTATTTACAAATTATAGAACATGGTATTAGTGTGAGAATCATAAGGGGCATTGTAGAATGCTCTCAACGTTTTTTTTTTTTCTGGATAAGGTAAATTTTACCAAGATTGGTTTTTATGTTCGCACTCCATTCAAGGCTGAAATTACTTAAGTGTGTTTTGGGGGGGGGGGGGGGGGGGGGGGGATAACGCATTATGAATAATTATTCCAACAGCAATTGGAAGATTTCAGCTGTGGTGGCATGTCAAACCGATAACACGTGGAAAAATTTGAAATAAAATAATTAATATCATTGTCCCATGACTTATAAATATATATATAAAACAACTACGTGCACTGAGCGTTTTAAAATTATTTATTTTTCTATGTGACTTGAATTGAAGATTTTTCTGGTCATTTAAACTTGTTTATATTTAGGGCGAAAAATAATGGTTTTTGTTTTGGGAGGGTTAACGTCTTGCGCACTGTCCTGTACCAATTTCCCTAACCTTAATAAGTAAAATCGTGACTTAAGCAAAACTTACGTGGTGTCGTCAGCGTATACTACAAATTTATGTAGTATTTTGTAATCCGGTGGTTCTAACCCAATCATGGGCATTACAAAAAAGAAACAGTTTTTAACCCGTAAGGAAGACGTTATTTTCTTTTTTCTTGTCGTAGGGTTTAGATTACGGAGCCCATGTGCCATTTTGAGAATCTTAAGTAATACAAAAATAACAGTACGTTTTTGAGTAAAAGCCCGTTACTTTTTCTCTCAAGTAATCAAGTAATCTAATTTTATACTTTTTAACCGACAGTCAGTGTAATTGTAATTCAATACATTGTTTTATTAACATGTAAAACGTCTAACTGAATCCAACTGACAAGCTTGGGCACTGCGGATTCATCCCAGTGAAAAGGTAGGGATCATTCGAAGGACAGTATTTACAAAATAGTCAGTTCACATGTTACCAATTTTATACTTGATACTAGGCTCTTGACTTTCCACCCTCCAGCGCTTGTTTTTTTTCTTTTTTTTACCCAGAAAATGTGACGCAATTACTGAAATGTGAATCACAAATTGTATGGTTTCTCAAAGGCCCTCACTCAACTTCTTCAACACAGGCGGCACCTACTACCACTATTTGAATTAGTAAAAATCGTTACAAAGAGATGACATAGTATGTTAAAGAGAGAATGTAAACATTTTTGTATTTTCAGTATATACCGCTTAAAAAGATGCTGAACCGACAATCAAATTTCAGAAAACAACGCAGGATCGATAGGCGGGACGCTACAAATCCCCAAACGTCACTCATGAAGTGATTATCTCCAACGGATCGTCGTATTTTTGTGAAAGAAGAGCGGGCTCGGGCACAAGGCCAAAAAAACGCGTGACTTCGCGATTCTCATTTCCCCCTCTTTCCGCTTTGACTCCCTGATGGCGCGGAGAGGGAAGGGAGCAAGGCTATTTATCCTCCTTCTCAACTCTTCTGCGATAAGATGACGTCGACATATCTCCCTCGTTCGCTCCTTTATTTCCCAGAAATACGGTCATCCGGTCGAGATATGACTATATGAGGGATGTTTCCTGGTTTATGGCGCCCTGTTGAACACTTCTGTAAGTTTATTTTATGAAATATGAATTTCGGTTCAGCATCCCTTTAAAAATATTTCTTGAAATTCGTAATCTATGAAACACACGTTATTTTCTCCTCCACGCAATGTCAGTCACGGGAAAAAGTTTTAGAAAATGAGAAGCCGCATTCAAATATCGTCATAGCGGTGATCGGAAAGCTTGATGAGGAAATTCCGGGGACCGCATTCTTGACAACGCCAATAATGCGAACACCACAAACTAGTCAACAAATTTTGCGAAAATAAAAAAAAATAAAAAATAGGTTTTTTTTTGTTTCTTTTTTTACAATGTGCGAAGACACGAGAGCGACAGCTGTAGTATTGTCTCACAATGCGGATGGAAGTAGGAAGTTTTCGTAGACCGTGTTTTCCCCTCCGCTAAGCCCTCCGCAACGAAGAAGCCGCTACAGCGGTTGCGCGACGATCCGTGGCTGCAGAGTTCCGGGTACCGTGGCGCGTCTCGGAAAGTTTTGCCGGACGGCGAAAACGATCTACGAAAACTCCCTATTGTGCCGTCAAGCACCCGCGGAGGGAGGTGCGACGCGGTTAATTATCATAGCTGTCGTGGTTGGCATCGAGTATGCCACTGACGACCGCCACTAGTGCTCGGTGATACGTGAAGTAAGTGGGGTAAGTGCGGTAAACGTTTCTAAAACCGTCCCGCATTACGCGTAGCGACTGGACGCTGCCAAAGTGGGATCTCGCATAACGCGAGTAATGTTTGAAAATCAGTCTTTCAAGCAGATGATACGAAGATTCCCGCTTCGTTGTGACGTTCTTCGCGCGACGCCAGGGCTGCCCTCTTCGCCCACTTCGCGCGGCAAACACCTCCTAGAAAGAAGGCCGTAGCGCTCCGAGTGGTTACGTCGCAATGTCGGTGAAGGAAGGCCATGTCACAACTACGTGAAAAAATATCTGGCTTCGACATGAAAAAAAAAAAAAGTTTCTTGTTGTACGATTCTCAAAGACTTGCTTGACAAGAACCCTAATTACCATTTTCCGATAATATGGACCCCAGGTCACGCGGACGTGGAAGGTAACGCGCGTGATGACGCGTTTACCCGAGGCAATGCCTCTCCGGGTACTCCCACTCCCTGGCCATCCCTTTATCACCCCCCACACACACACACGAACACACACACACTTCGCATCACACAGCACCAGCAACTTCGTACACACCTTGAGCAACAACACCTCTCGAGACGACTGCTCCCACCTCCCCCAGCTTCCTCCTCCAGGACCGATGCCAGCATCATCCGGCGAGCCAAAACAGACACACTCCTCTGAGTCCCATCACCTCACTTTACACACCTCTACACCCAGGCACGAGGCTCTCCCAAGTGCCCCCAATGTGGCGGCTATCTTAACATTGCACATACCTACTGGTACTGTTACTACACTCCTAGTCCACCTCCCCTCCCAAACCCTCCCTCTTCCTGGCAGGAGTTGCTGCCCTCCCCCCCCCCCCCCCCCCCCCTCCGCCCGATCGGGTGGAACAGTTCTTCGAAGCGCTCATTGCCCATGTAAACGGGTAATCGAGGCCGAAGGATTAGAAAGGTCATCTACCCCAGCGCTTCCCTGATTCCTTTCAAAAGAATGCCCTGGACATAGGGAAAAATTCTTTTCAATAAAGATGTTCTCTCTCTTTCTCTTGTCGAGCGGGTCGGTGGTGTTCTTGCCCGTTTATCCGCCATTAATATACGTTTTAAAAGCGCAGTCTTGCACAATACATATATATATATATATATATATATACATAATATAAACGTAATATGAAATGCGTTACCAAGGTTGAAAGCACCAAATTTATATTTAGGATTTTCCCCCTAACCCCAAGACAACGGGCAGTCCCGCAGCTCCCCACCCTTTTTGAATGAACCGGCACAATGCGACATTTTCTTCCCTCATACGGGCTCCGATTCTTGTAAATTTACGTTATGTGTGAGCTGCTGATCGTCTGAAAAGGAACGCTGAGACATTTCAGAAGGGAAGGAAACCGAAAGAAAATCCAGTCATCGACAACGTTAAGCCTTTCGTCGCCGCTGATCTCGCGTGTGGCACTTTTGAGACTTGTTTCTTTACCGCAGTTTTCCTGCCATCACCGCAATCTCAAGTAATATATTTTTTTTTTTTTTTTTTTTTTTGTATTTGCTTGATATTACGGCATTTACGTCAATTCGCGGAACAAGTCCCGCTACGGTTTGAGTGACGTGCGTGGCAAATAGTCAACGATGACACTTGTCGATTATCGATAGACCTCTCTCGAAAAAGAGACTTCTTAGAGTTCGTGTTCAAATGTTTTCGTCGTGGTATTCAGCGACGTATGGATACGATCGACAGGCGAGAAACAACTTCTTTACGGGCTCTCTTGGTCATGTAGGACGCGAGTAAAATGCTGAAGTAGTTTTTTTTTTTTTTGTGATAGAATGAAATCTTGTTCTTCGTCGTTATCTTGTGCTGTTGCGTCGACATTTGTAAATTATGCGTGATAAGATTTTATTTTTTACTGAAAGGCGAGTAACAAGTTTGTGTGGTCATTGAAAGTGCGTTGTTTGTGCTTATATGTTTATTTATACTGATGTTATTGTACTGCGTTTACCGCGTTTATACAAGAATCTTAACTGTATTAAGGTTATATTATTATTATATACAAATTAAGTTATATTTTGTTCTAAGGAAGCTCCAGCCCATAGGGAGAAGTAAATTAGTTGACTGCAAATAGTAAGTTTAGTACCCCTGCCACACGGAAAGTTAATATATTTTCATTAAATGATATAGGATTTAATCAGCTCGTGGTCTTGAGTGATTATACGAGCGTCGCAATATCCTTGCACGGCGCTTGATAGGGTAAAATACCGAGCCCACGCCCACGCCCCAATAAGCGCCCATCCCTTACTTTTTAAACATTCGAAGTCTAGCCAAAGGTCATATTAATCGTCTGGGAGAAATCGGAACTCTTCTTAGGAGGAGCGCACGCTCGAGCCGGGATTTAGACCGGCGGGGAAGCTAGAACCTGTCGCTTCCACCACATAATTGACTTATATGTATAATACTACACTCCCGTCATCACATTTTAATTCCTACATTCACCTTTCTTTATTACCCATCCCTGCAAGACGGCGAATATACCCTCTCCCTGGGTGACTAGCTATGCGTCTTGCACACCCTCTTAAAGACTATATATACATGTACTGAGCAATGATGGCAGTAATGACATGACTGTAATGAAATTACAGTAATTAAATTACTTTTTGTGGTATTGAATAATGTAATGAATTACTTCTCTAGGCTAGTAATATAGTAACGTAATGAATTACTTTAAGGCAGTAATTTGGACAACAATTACTCATTACTTGTGAAGTTACTTTGTCCCAAATTAAAAAAGCTCGTTTGCAGGCTTTAAGAAAAGAAGAAAACATTTAGCTTGCATGGTGAAATGTTGTGAAGGAGACACCAGGAAAAATAAACGACGGCAACCTGAGTGCGAAGCCTCGTACGAAGAACTAAACCGACGCACAAAGGAGGGCTGGAAAGGCCAAGGAAAAAAGCTTACGTGTATACGTCGCTGGAAGGACACGGCTTACGAATTCCAGGCAAGAGACATTCACGGATTCACATGATCCCGACGATACTGTACTTCGTTCAGCCCTAAGCTAGCAGTGCGGTAGGAGCTGCGAGCTAACCAGAACCAATTATAAGCACCTCCCTTTAATCACCTGACCCGTCCCCCTCTCTGCGCGTGGGTATATGAACGAAAACGGGGTTACTTGGAGAAAGATAGACGTGTGACTGTTTGAACGAGCACGTAACTTTTACCGCACTGTCAGCTTAATGGTGGACGGCTTGTAGGCTACAAGGCGAAGGGCACATCACCAGTGAGGTCAAGACATTTTAAAACCTGAGAGGACAGGACGAGCAGATCCTCAGACTTCTTGTTCTTTTGTCAAGCAAGGTCAAATCGTAAGCTTCGACCATTGTGAACAACCGGAATAAATACTTCATTCCAAAAGCCTTGTCAAGGCCCCAGAACGTATGGTGCATCCTCGAGCAAAGCAGGTGCATCTCGCGGTATGCATCGCTGCCTTCCCTTGGAAAGTTTATTCGGGAATAAGCCTACAAGTTAATATCGCCACCCGTTTGTCGGTAAAATGCACAACTTAGGAAGCTCACGTCATTCCTTTCCTCAACTGACGACGCTTGTGCTTAGCAATTATCCAGCCCCCTTGTGCGACATTGCGCAAAAACTGTGTTTGGGAACAATACTCATTGAGAGGATTGACGGGGAATACGTTAACTAGTGCGCTTGGGACGATGTGATCATACTGCCTCCGAGGCGGAAAGGAAACGTTTCACGTGACGACTCCTTGTAAGAACGAGCTCCAGTGACCCGACTTAACCGACTGACACGGACTATAACTTCGTTTAAATCAGGAAGAAGGAATCATGCACCCGTTTAGTAAGGACCTCCACCGTTGAATGAACAGCGAAACCGGTAAGTAGACTTTCTTTGAGTCACATCTAGAAAAGCTCTTCGTGATATTTAACACTCACGTCGTGAGGCGCATAAGGCTGTTGCGGTGTAAACAGGAAGGTCTGAGTTTTGGTACATATGCGATAAATAAATTGAGCACCAATTCCTGCCTCAAGGTATTCAAAAGTAATGTCAAAGCAATTTCATTACTTTGGGAAAGTAATGTTAATGTAATGTCATTACTTTTGGTCTGCGGTAATTTGTAATGTAATTTAATTACATTTTTGCAGGCTTCAAAAAGTAAACAGTAATGTATGTTAATTACTTAAAAAAATTGCCATCTCTGGTCCTGAGCATCTTACCAGAGTTATCAACGCCAGCAGGTAAATCTTAGTACGAGAGTGATTGAAAAAAATAATGGGCACTCTGAATGTAGAAATTATTTTAACCTTAACATTTCCACTTCAAGCCTCTCATGAATCATTGCCTAGGCAGAGCCTTGACTGATTCGCAGACTATTTGTCAATGATACACTCGTCTATCCGAAATAATCTGTTCACGTGCGCGCTAAATGTCGTCATCAGTCTTGGACACGGATGGACGTCCGGCTCCTTTTGCATCAAATAGGTCGCTGATACACGTCCTATATCTTTCGCGGTCACCGGACGAGTCTCTCTCCCGGAAGCGGGAAAGCCAGAGGAAAAACCTCCTAGCCTGTCAACAGTGATCCGCATCCGAGCGGGGGAACAGAAAGAGGTCCCCTCGGGAGAGAGTGAGAGGGGGCCCTCCGAGACAGGGGACCCTCCGCTTCACGAACAGGTCGGAGCTCACGGCGAAGGAGGCCGAGCGTTTAGACCCGCGGCCGTTAGCACAGTCATAGAGGAAGGGAGACCACAGGAGTCCCCACAAAGTATACGGCCTAGTTTTTATGCCTTGAACATAAGCTCTCGCTGCAATCTACAGCAATAATAACCAATGTTTTAATCTGCAGCGGATGAGCTAGGTAGCCCTAAAATGACTGAAGCTGTGCGAAACAGACCGTTGAGCTAGCAAGGTTTTACTCCTTTTTTTAGATGAGCTTTCCGCTCGTGGACAAACTTCTTGAACTTGCGGTTTCCCGTAGTGAAAAGTCACAACTAAAGGTTTTGATTTTGTTTCTGCGTAGAGGATGAGAACAGTGAGGGAGTAGCATGCAGTATACGGTTTCCTTACATACTCCTTCATTCCCCATTTTAAAAGACACCAAACGAGTGCCTTGTGGTTGCATAATATTCCTCGATTCAGTGGTTATCACTCAGTGTTTCCTGTCTCGTAATACATTTGACCACAGTGCCGGAACGCGTCTTCGACCGGTGAATGAATGCTTCGTAGAAGCCTGTGTGTCATCTCAGGTGTTCGATCGTGGCGGTTGGTGCAGGAAGTGCCGGCAAAAAGGAGGTTAGAAGATGAGCGGAGAAGGTCTAGAGAAGTGTGACATTACAAGCACGGGTTATCTTTGTTATATCGTTTTGGTCTTCCTTTAGCTGATTTCTCCTTTCGTTGTGCAGATCCCCGGAGCCTATGAAGAACGAATGCAAAGAATGAAATGACACTCGACATCGGCAGGTGGTTGAAAGCTTCAATGGCGTCTGCCCAACCGGAAAAGTACACATGCAGTGTTTGATTTCAACAAAGCCTGCAAACCATGACCGTCTGCTTCCGTTACTTTTGCCCGAGTATTTTACTTTTATTATTAACAAAATAAAAGCGACGTCGCAGCTGGATCGCATCGCAGCCCGAGTGCCTAATACAGCGTATTCGCAAATGCATTCCCGCTCGAGAAAGAACAAGCGCAGTTGATCATGTCTTCTGCCGACTTCGGCAGGGACCTTTACGACATCCTCCCGCAGCGTGACCCCCGCACCAAGGGGTGGATGCTGGTCGGCAACAAGACCTTCCTGGTCACACTAGTTGCCGGCTATGTGTACCTAGTCAAGATAGCAGGACCCAGGTTCATGAAAGGACGCCAGCCGTACGAAGGCCTCAAGCCGTTCATCCTCCTTCATAACCTGTTCATGATCGTCGCCAATGCCTACTACGCCATCAAATTCTTATCCAGGTCCTACCTGGGAGGTGGCTACAACATCATTTGCCAGGGCATCGACTTCGAGGCTAGAGACAAGGTCACGATGGAGTACCTGGAACTTTGCTGGTGGAACCACTGGGTGAGAATGGCCGACCTCCTGGACACCATCTTCTTTGTACTTCGAAAGAAGGACTCGCACGTTTCCTTCCTTCACGTTTTCCACCACGGCGCAGTGCTCTTCTGCGGCTGGTATGCTCTCGCCTACGGTGCAGATGGACAGCCTGCCTTAGGAATTTTCGTCAACAGTTTCGTTCACGTCGTCATGCACTCGTACTACTTCCTGTCTCTTCTGGGTCCCGTTTTTCGCCCGTACCTCTGGTGGAAGCGACACTTGACGCAGCTCCAACTGCTACAATTCGGCATCATATTCATCCACGGCTTGTTTCCGCTGTTCATCGACTGCGGCTATCCCAGGTTCCACATGGTGCTTGGGCTTTTTCCGCTAGTCGTCATTACCGTTCTATTCTTTCATTTTTACGTGAATGCCTATCTGAGACGGAGCGGTCTCAGCGATAAAGCCCAGTGATTAATTTGTTGGCTGTTTTCTTGTCGCTGACAAATGTACTGAAAATGTTATTCGTGCTTAAAAGAGTAAAGTGGCGCAAATATTTAACCTGAATGCAAATAAATATATGTAGTAATGGTAGCTCGTGCGTGATTTAAGATAGATGACATAAAATAGAATAAAAGCTACACAAGAAATCTGACCAAAATGAAGTCAAACATTATTTTTTGTTGAGTGAAACAAGATCCGCAACCTTTCTTGGAGAAAATATAGTGGAAATATATGAGTCACCTTAAAGGGGGTCCTGCAATCCTATTTAAACGTATATTTCTTTTTTTTTTTTTGCTGTTTTCACGTTTTTTTGTGGTTCGGACAACCCAGCGGGCACGAAGAGAGTAACCAAATATCAGTGCGTCATATTTTAACCGGACAACGCGGAAACCTCGTCCTTCTACGGGGGCGCCCTGTGGTGCCGAACGCGCGCGGCATGTGACGAAAACCATAACCTCCGAGATCGCGAACCGCGCGCGCGAAGGCTTCCCCGGCCGTTTTATTCGAGTCGCTTCCAGCAGAAGAGTGTAATTGCGCTAACTCCGTCGCGATCGCCGCGATGGGGCGATGTCTGCCCAATCATAACAGAGGGTGAGCCGTCGACGTCGCAGGGAGAGATCTGCACTGTTACGGTCCAGACCGCGGGCCACAGGCCGGGCTCGGGCTTCACAGCTACATTCATGAAGGGCACGGGGCGCGCACGGTCTTTGCATTCAAGTCTAGAAGGGGGGGTCAAAAGCCGGCCATTACATTTTTTTTTTTAGCGGCATGTTTTTTGAAAGCGTGTTCAGGGGTCGGGCGAGGAACCAAAGTGGGGGATAAACAGATGCTGAAGCATGTGTGTGTGCGTGTATGTTTTTGTACGGTTCGGTATGTGCAGCGAATGCTCTTGCAGGGGACTATCGGCGCGGCGTTCTTTTTCGTACCCGGCGGCTCCGCCATCATACCATCGCTTCTCACCGTTAACACGCACACACATACGCCAACACAATGGGCAGTTTCGCCGGCTTAAACCATCTGGACGTTCGAGTGCTTGCATCCCCAATATCGGTGAAGAGGATGTGAGTTCCATACTGTGCCTCACGAATGTTTTATGCTCTGCATTGAGCTTTTTCAGCGAAGCAATGGAAGTACTATTTACCTCCAAGATAGAGCAAAGCTTCGTCGTTGCAGCCGTTGCCTGATATTTCAGAATTTTAGTAGATCCTTGCGATACCTCCGATACTCCCGATAACGATATGATGCATGCGCAAGGGCGGCGGTGGAGTATCGGGTGTCGTTATCGGAGTCATCGGACCGATCTACTCAAATTCTCCACTGTCGAAATCCCGAAGCTATGGAAGTCGTCATACATCTAGCCAAACCTAGAATAAAAATTTATTCATGTACATCTTACAATACCGGCATGTATTGGGTGATAATATGGATCGATATTCTTCTTCCTTTGGTTCTGAACAGGTCGTCTCTCGGTTGAGACATTGGTGAATTAGAAAAAGTTTACAATATATAAATATAAGTAATCGAGAAAAAAAAACATTTCGAAGGGCTCGCAAAAGGCTGACTCACAGAAGGAGTGACTGAGATGCAGATAACCTGGCTGAAATTGACAAATAAACTGGGACAACCCTGGAAGTTGTATTACAAAAAAAGTAAGTAGCTTCAGTGTTGCCAGATAGCCCCACAAAAAACCGCCAAATCGCTGGGGAGTATAGCCCAAATATAGCCAAAATCGTAAAAAAATATATAGCCAAAATAGCCAAAACTAAAACAATTACTTTAAAGCCTTTTATTGGGAATTTTCACATACATGCAAAACACGTTGCATTCTCCTTTTCAACCCTCAGATGCGCCACATTTTGTGTACATTATGTCCCTTGGGAATTTTTCAAAAATAGGTTTCGGAAGAATAAAAATCCGTGCAGCACTGACCATTCCTTTTAGGTTTTCAGAAATACAGAACACACAAAGACAGCTTTATTTTGAATTTCGGGAGATATGATCATACAGTAAGCTGTGGACTTCTCATTCTTAGGAACTTGGGTGCCCAAGGATTCTCAAATATGGGCACCAAAGCATCCTTTGGAGAGTTCAGTCTAGGTTCTGGTAGAAGATGCGCTACCGGGCCTGTGGTCAAGGAGCCTGTGGTAGTAGTAATAGTGCCATTTGTTTGGTTTGCTCCCCTGCGCTGTGGCGAGACCGCTTGAACTCTGCAAGCATTGCTTCTCTGCGCATTGTGAGAACCCCCAAGTTTATTGAAGTTTGAAATCAATTTCTCCTTGCTCTCTCTCCTCTGGACTGGACAAAAAAAGGAAGCCGATAAGAAGTTCGAATATTAACTAGTCAAATCTCAGAGTTGGACGTCGAACCTGAGGTTTTGACAAACGTTCGCAGTATCCTTAGAAATAGCCCAAAATAGCCACATAGCCAACAACGAAATTTCGACGCCACCTATAGAAAACTATGTATCCCAATTTGGCTATTATAGCCCAATCTGGCAGCACTGAGTAGCTTTTAAAATAAGGTGAAAGAAGCAGAAAACAAAACATCCTGTTTTCTAAGAGAAGATAAGTGTGCAGGAACGAACGAGGATGTTTGTGGCAGTAACACCTTCACATATTGTCACATCTCTTTTAGTGGATTTTAGGCTAGACCAGAAGGCTCTGTAGTAGACGGAACGTTGTCTTGTTTTGTGACATTATGAAAATGGTCGTAGTCACTTAACCAAGAAGGACATTGTTAATAATTGTCTGTGCACTTACCGTCTCGCTCTTCTCGAAGAGGCACACAATCACTTGGTGTCCTCCTCTCCCCGTCTTCGATCGCAAAGAAAAAACAAAGGCACTAAAAAAAACGGATATAGCTTGCCCCACCTCCCCCCCCCCCCCCCCCCCCCCCGCTTATGGTCAAGAGGTCCAACGAGTCAAAAGGTCCAACGAGTCAAGAGGTCCAATAGCCACGTGACAGCCTAGTCAAGAGGTCCAACTAGTCAAAAGGTCCAATTCGAGTCAAGAGGTCCAACGCGTCAAGAGGTCCAACGAGTCGAAAGGTCCAATTTGTGTCAAGAGGTCCAAGGCGTCAAGTGGTCCATCGAGTCAAGAGGTCCAACGCGTCAAGAGGTCCAACGCGTCAAGAGGACCATCGAGCCTTATTTTTATCTTCTCTGTTTATAATGATATTGCATTAATGACTGCTTGTGACGGTTTCTGGCTGTTTGAACTATTTGAATTGTTTTGGACAATACAAGTACTACATGGCCATTGGAGACAAATAGACAGATACTATTTGCCACAAGGTGTATGTATTTGAGTGTTAAATAATGGATAGTGCCTGGTGACATATTTCATACTTGTAGAACTTAATATCTGTGTTCCAGTCTCTCTGTTCTAGGACTCAGTTATGTCATTTCTACGGAAGTGTCTCTAAAATTCCCGAGATATAAACTACAAATTTACCATTCTGATGTTAGCCTGAGACTGAGGCAGGAAAAGAGGAAGTTTCAAAGTAGAAGAAAAAAGGAACAGTCGAGGATACGTCTCTATTTACCTCAGCCCATCTCGCGTTTAGCCTTCCCTTTCATGTATCTCAGTATTTGTAATCGCTAATACTTCTTTGGGTAACTTTGTCCAGTCCCGGGTTCTCGTATGTTCTATTAAAAATATGATGCACTACTATTTTATGCTTTAGTTTTTATTCACTGAGTTCACCGAATCACTAAAGAGGTATAAATAACACAACATAGAAAGAAGCTCGAATATCATTGGAGGGTGTCTTTAAACGAGCCCAGATTATGCCACTCGGGGTCCAATAGAGTATTGCAAATGAATGCGAGCATTGTCTTATTGAAACGCTGTGACCGGTGCAAGCTATAGCGGGTTAATTTGGGCCGTTGGCTTACTCAAAAGCACGGAGCAGCCACAAATATTTATGCTAGCTAAATATAACTCATTTACTGCTCTTTATTTTTGAGAATGCTGTGAAATAAATCATGAAACTGAACGTTTCATGATTAAGCATTCTTGGCACAAATGACGGAACACTTGTCCGTCAATATCATTTATTTTTAGTTAAAATTACGCGATGTGTTTGTCGGTTAGAATTGTAAGATGGTGGTTTAGTTGCTCAATACTTTCTAGAAAATTGGATTGTAAAGACTGAAGTCGATTGAAGAATTGTTCGTGTCAGAAAACACGTAGATCTTTGAAGCCGATAGATCTAGTGTGTCCAGTGCTATAGTTAAAATAGACCACGGCGAACGGAAAAAATGAGTAACTTTATACGCCATCTGCGCCAGGTCAAACAGTGTCTTCAAGCTCCTCAAAGACCAAGGACTTCAAAATATCAATGAAGCTATTTTGACGGGACGTGAACAAATTATATTAATTACTACAACTTTCAAAAATGATGACGCAGAAATTAAGGAAAAAAAATATGTTCATTTATCCTGACGTCAAACGCCGCACTAGTGCTTTAATGTGATGGTCGATGTCGAAATAGCAAATAACTATGGACATATCTTTCGTATGTGACGGAACATGTGTTCAAAATGGTTTTACAATTATTTCGAACCCGAATGTCAAAGTAGTCACTTCTTGAAGAAAAAAAAAAAAAAGGCTTCTCGAATTGCGAAATGTTAAGACCTTTCCGGTTGCGTGTTCGATATTCGAGGGGGAGAGCAACACGGGAGATGCAGATTTACGAATTTGTGGTCAGGGGTAGAAGAGCGAGGTCACACAGGTCCCCGACAAACGAATGTTGCTATAATCTTGACAGTTTATAACAACAATGATTTCTGGTGTTTACAAATCCAGTGCCCAGCATGCGATCCCCACAGCCGAGCGCGCGCGTATTCGTCGCTTTAGAAACTAAGCAAATCACGGGTTATACGCACCAGCACTGATTCCATCACCGGCCAGTGTGATGGAATCACACTGGCCGGTGATTGAGCAGTTGAGCTGTGAAGACTTCCCCTGCCGTGTGGAAGTCTTCACAGCTCAACTTTTCGCTCTTTTTCCGATATTTTTCTTCTCCGGCTTTATTATCAGCCTCTCTGTTGTCTGCTTTTTTAATGCGTGAGCATTACCTGGCTCAGTCAGCGAAAAAGCCGTCGGAAAAATCCGTCGTCAAAATCCGTGACTTGTCCAACACAATCCCCAACATAATAATAATAATAAAAAACTCAGGTTGCGTGATATCTTTGGTCACGTGATCTCCCTGGTCGCGTGACTTCTCTGGTCACGTGACCTATCTGGTCATGTGACCAAACAAAAAAGAAAGAAAAATCTGTGGTCACTTTGGACAAAAAAAAAATTCTGGTCACGTGACCTCCCTGGTTACGTGAGTACGAAACCATTCCTTGCCTGCTTTCGAACCTAGGCCCTCTTGATCGCGCGATTAGCGCGCTATCCGTTGCGGCAGCACAACTCGGGAAAAGCTAGTGCTCGCGCATTCTCACATCGTAAGAGAAAGCTTAGGTGACCTCATAATTTGTTTTCTCATTTTTTGCCTTATTTATTTCACACCCCTTGCCTGTACATATTTCACACCAAGAGATGCAACGAGCAAAGGTATCCAATATTGGACCTCTTGACGCGTTGGACCTCTTGACACATCGAGGCACGAGTCAAGAGATCCAATATGGGTCAAGAGGTCCAACGCGTCAAGAGGTCCAACGAGTCAACAGATCCACGGCGAGTCAAGAGGTCCAACGCGTCAGGAGGTCCAACGCGTCAGGAGGTCCAACGCGTCAAGAGGTCCAATATTGGACCTCTTGACTACCCCCTTTTTTTTCTTTTTCTGTAGAAATGTCATTTGGAACTTCTGACATTGTTGTTAGGGTCTAAAAAAATAAAATCAGGGGCTTGGTTTTCAAAAAAAAAAAAAAAAAGCCTCTGCGGAATTGAAGAGGGCTAAGCCTCCCTTTGGGCTGGTCAATTCGCTTGACAGTGTCACTTTGCTCGACTTTACCATAATAAAAACAGCTGTTTGTTTAGAAAGAGCGGTGGGGGGGGGGGGGGGGGGGGGGTTGGTCCTGAAAAAAATGTACCGGATTACAACGAATTCGTGACGTAAAAATTGTAATGGAATTTCTTTAAAATTACTTTAGAAAATATGTAATTATTCCGTTACTAAATTACTGATAACTGTAAGGGATTACAAGTAATTTCGTTACTTGTAACGGATCATGTACAAGTCTGATTATGCTTCCTCAAACTTCGCCCTGAATGGCCTATTTCACACACTGGGACTTCCATGGGGCTTCCCACTCCCAGTCCCAGCTAAAAAAAAAAAAAAAAAAAAAAAAGGAAAAACGGACATTTTACAGAAACTGTACATACAAAGGGGTTGACCTCGTTTCCAACAGCCCCGCAAAAATCTTTCTTTTTTTCCGTTCGAAAGAAGGAGCAAACTCTATTTTTGTCATTTTAGAAAAAAAAAAAAAAAGAAGGTGTGTGCAGGGGGGTAGTCCCGTGGAAAAATAGTAACGGTTAGAAGTAAATTTATTACTTCAAAAAGAAATCGCATTACTCTTGTGATTACTGCCTAATACAAGTAATCAACTGATTACAAAATGACTCCAAAAATAATCGATTACAAGTAATTCGATTACTTGTAATGCGTACGGTACAAGTCTGGACATATGACAACAAAAATGGAGGAACGCTGGACGCGGGTAGGTTTTTGAACGCTAAGGGTAGCAAAGGTACAACCTTTACCCTAAAGTGAGATTAAGTGAATTTAGGAACACGGCCCGAAACGCTCGAAACTATCGACGAGCCCCACGAGCTCCTTCTTACCGCACGGTTATGACGAACCCAGCTTTTCTTTGATACGTGTCGCAGATGACCTATTATTCACTGGACGCCATATTTGAGGGCGATGTTTAGAGCGCATGCTCGGAACGAGCTCACGTTAATAGGCTGCTAAGACCGGAAATCTTGGTGGTGCGGAATGCACGTGGCGAAAGAACTGTGGAAGCACGCCGTCAGCACGCGCTCAGCAGTCGCGCACACAGCTATGGCCGCCAGTGAATACTCCCTATATTACCAAAGCCTCAAAAAGAATGCAGGGATTGGTGTTCCACGCGCTGCACGTGCTAGCCTAGGCAGCAGTAACTTTTCTAAAGCAAATGCCTAAAACAAATCGCATCTTGCACGCGCGTTTGTCAACGCTTGATTTTGGTTATCTATACTTCAAATCTTTTATACGGGGAAGGCATGCGCGTGTGGCGCGTGGAACACGAATCCCTGCATTCTACTTGATGCTTGGGTAATATAGAAAATGGTCTAAAAGGGGCCCGTGTGGAGCGGCAGAGTCTAAAGCAAAAGAGACGGCGACGTTATGAAGTTTCTACGAACGTTTTAATATTCCTGAAAGGTTTGAAGACTCGCTTCGTGCACATATGTGGAAAGTTACTTTGGCCGATCTGTTTATTGAGCATGCATGCTGTTCCGATTTAAATTAAAGACAACATTCTTGAACACGCTCGTCGACGCAGGAAACCCTCAAATTTGTCAGAGATTCCCTGGTTGAGTCTCGCAGCACGAGACGGAAGCTACGCCGGTACCGGCACATCGTCGTTCGATAGCACGTCAATTCGTTTTTAAGTGGTATGCAAGACCAAGCCTTTCCCGCAACGCTAATTGATGTTTCGGCTTGCCAATCAGTATGTTTATTCGCTGCGGCTGGGCTAAGTATTCTAAGCAGGGCAGCGGTCTGACAGTCTTTCCATCACCACATTTCTGTCGCCGAGCTACCGGCACCGCTCGTTGGGTAGGGGATCCGGACGTTTCGGTGTAGGACGTTTCGGTGCACAGACTTTTCGGTGCCGTCTTTTCGGTGCCGTCTTTTCGGTGCGCGGACTTATCAGTGCACGGACTTTTCGGTGCACGGACATTTCGGTGCACGGACATTTCGCTGCACGGACATCTCGGTGCACCGACTTTTCGGTGTGGGACTTTCGGTGCGAGGACATTTCGGTGCACGGACTTTTCGTCGCACGGACTTTTTGGTCCACAAACATTTCGGTGCACGGACATTTCGGTGCACAATCATTCAAAATCGCAAGATTTTTTTTTTTTTTTTTGTGACGGTAATAACCACTTTTTTAGGTAGAGGTGTTTTTTTTGCACTTTAGAAATTCGTAGGCTTGGTCAGACATTTACAGTCACTTACTCATACACGACCTGAGTGACATTGTTAGGCACAGCACCATCCTGCGGGAGGACAGACATTTACAGTCACTTACTCATACACGACCTGAGTGACATTGTTAGGCACAGCACCATCCTGCGGGAGGACTGGATACGTTAGACGTTATGTTTAATTTACCGGTGTCTCTTTTCCACCGTAATTATAGGCGCATTGCATAATGTCGATGCAGGTGCTCTCGGCGCCTTATGTAAAGGTGTGGATTTTATTATTGGTAATCTGTGTAGGAAAGGCTCCAACAGCAAGAAGCTTGAGATTGTTTAAAATTACCCGAGACATGGTGATGCGACTAGTGCGTACGTTGGAAAAGAGACACCGACCAACGAACCATTACGTCCAACGTCCCCAATCCTCACGGAGGACGGTACTGCGCCTAACAAAGTCACTTAGGTGGTATATCAGTAAGTGCCGTAAATGGATGACAAAATCTCAAAAATTACGAAGTGCGAAAAAATAAATTTTTAGCTAAAATAGTGCTTATTACGTTTAGAGCAAAAAACCGTGATTTTGATTTCCCATGCACCGAAAAGTTTGTACACCAAAAAGTCCGTGCACCTGCACCGAAAAGTCCACGCCGAAACGTCCTACACCAAAAAGTCCTAGACCCTTTCGATAGAACAATTCGTTTTCAGGCAAGACGCATGAACAAACTTTTTCCTCAACGCTCACTGATGTTTCGGCTTTCAAATCGAAGTATCTGTATTCGCTGGACTAAGAATTACAAAAAAGGCAGAGCGGTCCGAATCTCTCCTCATCTCGACAACTTTTCTGTCGCTGTACTATCGGCACGCTACCGCTTGACAGATGAATTTCTTTTTCGGGCGAGATGCACGAACAAACGTTTTTCGGAACGCTAGTTGCTGTCTTGACTTTCAAATCAAATTGTTTTTACCTGCTGAATTAAGCACTAATTATCTGAAAAGAGGTCAACGGTCCAGCTACGCCTTTCGTCTCGACGGTCTGAACAGGAGCGCAGCCATCTTGTTTGTTTACGTGGCGTCACGGAGCGCGAAGATGTCACTCGCGCTTCGAGAAATTTTCGGTGCACGAAGAGCGCTTGAGTGTCAGTCTCCGGCAGCGCTCCTGTCCGTTTAGTGAAAGGAGCGCCAGACTCTCGCACTCCGGAGCAGACTTGTACGTAATCCGTTACAAGGAACGAAATTACTTGTAATCCTTTACATTTATCAGTAATTTAGGAACGGAATAATTACATATTTTCTAGAGTAATTTTGAAGTAATTCCCTTACATTTTCGACGTAACGGATCCCTTGTAATCCGTTACATTTTTTTTTTGTCAGAACCAACCCCCCCCCCTCCCCATTCTAAATAAAGTTTTTTTTTTTTTTTTTTTTTTTTTTTTGTAAAGTTGAGCGCAGTGACACTGTCACGCGAATCAACCAGCGCAAAGGGAGGATTGGCACTCTTCAGTTCCGCAAAGCCTTTTTTTTTGCAACACCAAGCCCCTGATTCTATCTTTTTTTTAGACCCTAACACCAATATCAAAATAATCCAAATAAACAATTCTACAAAAAAAAAAGGGGGGGGGGGTCAAGTTATTTCCACTTTTTTTTAGTCCCTTTGCTTTTTCTTTGTGATCGAAGACGGGGGGAGGAGGACACCAAGGGATTGAGTGCCTCTTCGAGAAGCTCGAGGCGGTAAGTGCACTGAAAAGAATTAACAATGTCCTTTTCGGTTATAGTTTCATAATGTCACAACACGAGACAACGCTCCGTCTACCCTACCCTTTAGTGAGTCAGCCTTTTGCGAGCACTTAGAAAATGGGAATAGTCTCCCTTTCTTCTCCTTCCTGTTTTGCCCCAGCAGGACGCATCTTATTTCGAGCAGATATTTTTACAACTAAAACATAATGGTGGCTGATGTAGACTTGATATTCTGGGCTTGAGGAAAGGGTGAAATGCGTGAGTGGGGCCACAGCGAGGTTTACTTAGTACTCTACCCTTTGCTGCCCGTGGCATCAGCGAACGTCTATCTAGAGAACATCGGAGTAAACTGCAGTCGGTTGGTGCTCCATGCGTTTTTGAACGGCACAAAGAAAGGTACACACGGCAAACGTGCGTTTACATTTCATTGTTTTAACCGTCGTTCTAATTAATTATTGTTATGAGTGTCCTTTTTTCTTTTATTACTTATATTATTACTTATACTGGAAACTTTTTTATTCACCAACGTCTCAAGTGAGGCTCGAACTGTTCAGAACAAAAGGAAGAAGAATATCGAGCCAACCCTTATTTAATATTTGATTATCACCTTACTGTTACAACTATGTTTTGCTATTGATGACTTCTACAGCTTCGCGATTTAGACGATAAAGCGTTTTAATAGATCGGTCCGATGACTCCAATAACGATATCCGATGCTTCGCCGCCGTCTTTGCGTATGCATCATATCGTCATCGGGTACCGTTATCGCGGGTATCGGAGGTATCGGAAGGATCTACTAAATCTCTCGAATAGCAGGCAACGGCTGCAACGACGAAGCTTTGCTCTACATTCGAGGTAAATAGTACTTCCCTTGCTCACAAATGCATGAAGCACTCGTGAGAAACATTATGGCACTCTCATCCAGTGCCTCAGCTCAAATGGTGTTCAGCGTAGCAGTCGACATATTGTATAAGAAATAACGCAAAATGTCTGACGAGACTTTCGAGAGCCAGCATGTTGCTCAAAATACTCAAGGTCATTAAATGGAACAGGTGGCAACAATAAGAGCTTGAATTACCCTCTTCCCTTTGTTTCTTACTTGAGGATAATAATGTTAAAAGTAACGCCACGAAAGTAACGGATTACATTTCGGGGTAACGGTCAGTTACTTCCATGGGAGGGTAATTGTAATTGTAATAAATTACAATTGAGCCTTGAGTACTTGTAAATGTAATTCCTTACTATTTTTCAGTAACGTGTACAAGTCTGCTCCGGAGCACGAACTTAACGCGCCCATTACAGTCTACAACATGTTTAGCGATTTCCGAGTACTGAGCTTTATCTTATACTGCCCTTTTATATTCCAAGAGCCTTTAATTTAAACAACGACCAGTTTGCCCAACATCGGGACAGTAAAGGTTCTTCGCTTCGTTGTTCTGTCGACGATGGATGTTTCATCGCTGCCGGGCGTCGCTTGTTGAAAAGCTTCCTGACGTCCAGCAATTCCGCTCACACCTGTGACTTCGCCGGCAGACCACCAAACCGCTCAGACATTCGTAAAGATGAAAAGTAATTTAATGAAAAATTCAGGACTATCAATGAAGAAAGGCTTCAGAAATAGTACGGTGCCAGATATCGGCGCACTTGTTACCGGAGTGTGGGTTGGGAGGGTGTTGCTGAGAAGTCCGTCTCTCTGCGCTCCCAGTTCCAGACTAACTCATTCCGCGGGCAAAGACCAAAGCAAACGTCTTAAATCGAAGCAAGCGAAAACAAAACCAAAGCAAACTTCTAAAAGCGAAGAAAGTAAGCGACAACAAAATAAACGCAAACTTCTTAAAGCGAAGCAAGAGACAACAAAACCAGAGCAAGTGGCAAATGCGTTTTCCAAGAATACGTAAACAAGGTCCCGTTTCCTCGCACGTGGGGTCCGGGGAGCCGCGGTGGGGTCGCTGTGGTGAGGCGAGGCCAGCCCCGCGCCCCGGTCATAATTCCCACGAACGGTCGCCAGGTTCCAGATGGCCCTCGCTCTAGCTATCGAGCGGATGACACCGGACACCAGGCGCATCTTCGAGGGAAGCCCGTTGGTCCGAGCCAGTTTCGTTCTTTGGCATTCCGCCGCTTAATATAACAAAACCATTTTAAACGAAAATGAATGGGGTTTCGCCACAGAACCTTACAAGGACAACCCACACCGCAACATAAAAACCCAGATGTAACCTGTTATGTAGGAGTGGTGTACGACATTCCGTTGCGGTGTCGGTTGTCCTATGTTAGGCAAACTGATCGTTGTTTAAATAAAAGGCTTTTATTTATTTATTTAATATACCTCAATGCGCCCTTTCGAGCATTGTATGTGTGGGGTGCTACAAAGTTGAAGAGAATACAATATAAAAAAGCGCATATGATACATAAGTCGTAGGAAATCAACAAAAGTATGCCACGAATAATTATTACAATGAGCGAGACAAAAAAAAAGTTTTTTGAACAAAGAATATACTAAAAATATTTTGCACACAAGATTCATTTCAGGATAATGTAGAATAATATTTCAGATGCAGATTTGAAATTTGCTCCATCTGAAAGAGCTCCATTCTGAAATGGCAAGCTGTAGCGGGGAGTTACGAGATTGGCTTACACTACAATGAGGTGGGCGAAGTTTGTGAGCATGATCATGTCTATCAAAAATGCAATGGGCTGGAAGTAATAAACGTTCTTTGAGAGAAACATTACAGTAATACATGTTGTGAAGGAACGCGAGACGGGAGACTACACGCCGCGTTTCTAATAGAGATAAATGTGCTCTTTGTTTCAGGGCCGAAGCGCTCGTGTAAGGTGAAGAGTCATGGAAAATGAAGCGCGCCCCTTTATTTTGAATGCTCTCTAATTTAGTCTTCAGATAATCCTGATGAGGAGCCCATATGATACTACCATACTCCAGTTGGAACATAAAAGGGTAGTAGAAGATAAGGCTCAGTACTCGGCAATCGCTAAACATGTTGTAGACTGTAATGACTGTCAGCCTGAGTGGGGCGATATCCGGGTTTTGCACGAAGAGAAAGAAAATGGCAGCAGAGTTCTGAAAGAGATCATGCGTATTTTTACCTTTGGCAATTGTGTAAGCACACCGTCCTTGGCATTGGACAGTGATGGGAAGCGTTTTCTGTGTCTCTATAGGTATTCCCAGTTGAAAATTCCCATTAAGTTTCAATTGGAATTTTCCCATTGGTACCAGATGGGCTTCGGAACAAGCGCAATTGGTCACTGCCAAGGGGAACCAATGGGAATTATCTCGAAATCATTCAGGTTCTGACTGGAAAAATAATTCCAATTGGTGAGACCCATTGGTCAGTCTGCTTCCAGTTGGAACCCACTAAAACCAAATGGTTCTAGTTAAAACCAATTGGGATTCTAATTGGATTTAATGCGAATTTTTAGCTGGGCTGTTTTGTGGGTTTTCCAAGAATAGAAGGAGTTTGCTGGAGTGGCCTGTTACCGCATGTCGTGCCCTCAAGCGAGGTCGTCCGGCTTTCTGTCGCCTAGTGGAGAACAGGTGTTTCTTTTTGGTAGTGAGGGTTTTGACGTATATCTAAGGGCGTTCGTTGTTCAAATAAACTAGAAACTGTGTTTGAGACTTGTTGTATTGTTCGCTTTTTTTTTTTTCGTTCCGTGTCTCCGCTTATTATGGAAGTTCTTCCCCAGCTCGCCTGTGTTTTTATCCTTTTTTTAATGTAGAAGTAAAGGGGAAAAGCTGAATGAACGGTTTTGTAGATTGTAAAACGAGTTTATGAAAACGAGAAATATTTTGATACCTGAGTGTCATTCGCACCCGTTTTCGCTCCTCTCGCTCATGTTTCTAGGGGTCCTCCTTTCCCATTCCCATGCAGGGATGTCGGCATCGGGAGTCGAAGTCGAGCTGGTCGGGCTCCACATCATCCGGTCGATGCGGGGAGGCTCTCCTTACGGGTCTTCGCCGCCAACATATTCCCTTACATTCCCGAGCTCGAAATCTTTGCGTGCCCGCCAATGTTGTTAATGTTTTCGTGATCCTCGATCATGCGTCTAGCCATCGTGAAGGGCGGCGTCGGCATGAAGCGCGTGTAACCGGAGGATCTGCCGCGGTGCAAGGCGAGTCGGTTGCGTAGTGGTAGTGGTGTAATCGGATGTCAACCGCTGGGTGGCTGTTCGTGAAAAAAATTGAGCTGTCGTGCGATAGCTTGGCGGCGATCCGGTGCGCTTGACAGGGTAAACCCGGAAATGGTGCGGGTTTCCTTCTCCACGTTGGTGATGACTAATGTGACAACATACGGTCCGTGGAAAAGCGGGCCAAGTTCTGAGGTTCTAATTAAAAACGAGCGTGTTGTTAATTTTGATTAATAGCTGTTTTTCGTCCTCGTCCGGGATGTTTTTTTTTTTTTTTTTCAAGTTTTCGTTCTGAAGTACGAAGGCCGTTCGTGTGCCGAGCTGTTCGATGTTTTGCATCGTCGGAACTCTTCATGCCGTGAAGGTAGTAGCGAGGTTCGTGTTTGCGCGGTGTCGCGGTTCGCAGTGTCGCGTGGACGTCGCCGACCTCGTCGGGAAGCGGGGAAAATTCATTGTCCGCTCGTCTACGTGGAACAAAGTTGAACAGGAGTTCGAATGGTGATGTCTGGAGTCTGGCGTGCGGCTGCTGGTTCAATTGAAAGGTGGCTGCCTGGAGATAGTAGTTCCAATGGTCGATGCCGCCGTTGAGGTTCTTTCGCAGACATAGAAGGATATTTCCGTAGCCGCGTTCGACTGAGAGAAGGCATGACCCCTTCCACGGTTTTCGCATTTTGTTTTCTAAAGTTAGACGACTCCTCTCGCTCTTCCCTCACTTTCTAATTTACCTCCCCCTCTCCATCTGCGGCGTCACGCCGCCGTCGATACGTTGACCCCCGCACAGTCCACACGCCGCCGTCAGAGGTTCGAGCACCGGCGCGCCGCCGCCGGCGATTTCTGACCGCCGCACAGGTCTAGTCTGAGGTAGACCTGTGCGCCGCCGCGCCGCGCCGCCGCCGCCGCCTGTTTTGCTCTCGCCGCCCTGCGCCGCCGCCGGGTTCCCCAGATCCAGCACGCCGCCGCCGCCGCCGCACAATAAATCCGGCGCGCCGCCGGCGCCGCCATCTTTTTTTTTTTTTTTTTTTGCTGTTTCTATATGAGTTTTACCTACTATATTATGCATAAAAAATGAATAGATTGTTTTGCCTTTCATTTTTACTCCTGTAAATATATCAATAGATGTAGAAGTTCCATAAAAAACGGAGACACAGAACAAAAAAAAAACGGACAAAACAAGTCTCAAACACCGTCTGTAGTTTATTTGAACAACGAACGTTGTTACATATACCTCAAAACCCTCACCACCAAAAAAGAGACACCTCCCCTTCACTAGGTCACCGAGAGCCGGACACTCAGACAGAACCCATATGATTCATGATTCAGACATATCTAAATTATTTACACCACCCTGATGACCTCGCTTGAGGGCTGACCAGCCACATACGATAACAGGCAACTCCAGCTCCAGCACAGCCCTTACAATTCTGAGAAAACAGACACAAAAAAACGCTTCATATCACTGTCCAATGCCAAGGACGGTGTGCTTGCTCAATTACCAGAGGTCAAAATATGCATGGTCTCCCTCAGAACTCTCCTACCATTGCTGATTGTTGGGCGAGTGTGTATTGTGCGTGAGAAAACATGATTGCGCTTTAAGACATAGACAGAGGAAGAACACCACAGAGCGCTTACTTTCAACTGATTTAATCCAAGCGCCTCAGCGTAGATACACACTGCGTCACCACACCACATCGCAACCAATCCGTGGCCCCGCCGCGGACTGCAAATAAGCTATCTCTTTTTCTGCAAAGTCAATTGAAACCACGCATGACTGCAGGTGCAAACCATTATTTGCTTCCTCCACTGTTCTCGCTAGGCACACAGATAAGACTGTTAGAGAGATAATTGAGGCGGACGCCATCAATAGTTCCGGCACGTGTTGTGCACGGGTTTTATTCTGGCACCCCTGAGGATTACCCCGAAAAGGAGGTTAACTTTTCTAATTTGTGCTGAGTTTTAAAAACTAAATTTACACCGAACCTCTCTGCCATTGATATAAAGTTATGAGAGATTCCAAGGTAGTAAGGCACACACACAACATTCCTTACAACCGGTTTTTTCCACAGGAGCCGGATTAAACGTACGTTCCTTACACCTTGAGCACAACTGTAACAATCCCATCCTGGTGTAATTGTTCAAATGGTTGTGAACGAAAATTGAGTTTGGCAGAAGGTGTCGGTTTTTATCTAGAAATGCCTGACAGGCGTGGAGCAACAGCCCATTGTCACTCAAAAACTCTGAGCAATTGATTGAAATATTGAATCCGCATCATGGGAGAAGGTACGATGTGACAACTGTAGACATCAAGGACTTACGTTACTCTATGGATAAGTCGGAGCTGTTAATAAGGGCCAGGAAGTGGTGTGATGATAATCTAGTGAAGCTGCAGTCTGCCAATGGGATTGATGTAGATAGTTTTATCAGCGTTCTGGAGTTTCATTTAGAGTCCACTGCCGTAGACTTTGATGGTTCTCTTTTTATTCAAAAACAGGGTGTGTGTATCGGGTCGTGAATTGCTCCAGTGTTGTCCGAGATTTTTTTTAAAACGAGACATATGTACACGTTGACACGGTTGTGCGGTCCTTGTCGATTGGACCGCAAAACCCTGCCATCGCAACAGTCGAATTAAGTACTTATAGACCTACTGTTGCACACGGAAAAGGGCCTGTGCTGGAGGTACGGCAAGGAATCAGCCAAGCCTCTGTTGGCTGCTGACAGCTGTCACTTGAAAATAGTTAAGAGTGGTGTAATTGCGTCTGCGATGGATAGCGCCTGTAAAGAATCCCGTATGTTTTGGGTTGGTGAGGCAGTTAAGTTGCAAAAGATGCGTCGTTTGGAAGCGGGCCATCATAATGATGTAATTGTCAGAGTTGTGCTCAAGGTGCTGAAGGTTTAATCCGGCTCCCGTGGAAAAACCGGCTGTGAAGAATGTCGTGTGTGTGCCTTACTACCATGGAATCTCTCATAACTTTATATCAGTGGCGATCGGTGTAAATTTAGTTTTCAAAGCTCAGCACAAATTAGAAAGGTCAACCCCCTTTCTGGTGGTCTTCAGGGGCGCCAGAAAAAAACATAAGAACCCAGATGTAACTTTTCAGGCAGGAGTGTTGTAGGGACCCTCTCATTTCGTCGAAACTCGTTTCGTGAAATTAATTATCGCAGACAACATTTCATGGGCACACGTTTCACGGACACACGTTTTGGCGAATTGCACGCTGTAGGGACATCTCGTCACGCGTGTATCATATATTAGTAAGGGTTCTGATGGAGTTGCCTGTTATCGCATATATGGCTGGTCAGTCATCAAGCGGGGTCGTCTGGGTGGCAGGTTAGTGTGACCATGAATCTTTTGGATCTGCCTGAATGTCCGGCTTTCAGTGACCTACACTCTAAAAAAAGGGTGTATTCTTACACCTTTTGTCCCGTATAAGACACCCCAAAACTTCAGACGTCGATCTGACGGTACTAACTTTCACGAGAGGCTTGATAGCCGTGTGGTACAACTTATTAAAATAGCTAATGTACGTTTTACTGACTACAAAAAAAAAATAATAATAATCGGGGCTGCGAAACATCAGTGTTTTCTTTCTGTGGTCTTTGATACGTACTTTAGCTATTTAATCAGTTATATCGCTCCGTTATTAAGCCTCTTGTAAAACGTGTCGCCGTCTGTGCGCTGTGCGTCAAACTAAAGTTTTGGGGTGCGTTATATGGGACAAAAGGGTGTATGGTGATACCCTTTTTTTTAAAGAGTTCTTTTTTGGTTGTGAGGGCCTTGACGTATATATAAGAGCGTTAATTCCTTATTCAAATAAGCTGTTTATTTTTTTATTTATTTATCAAAGTACCCTCAGGGCCCGAAGGCATTACAGAGGGGGAGAGCACATACATGAAACAAAGATGTTTGTATACGCGACGCGAAGTCTTACGAGATTTGGTTGTCGGAGAAAAAAGCGATGATTTTGGCACTGGAACGTGTACGTCTTGATAACATATATATAGTAGAATCCAGCTACATATATCTTAATTCTCCACATAAAGGTGGAAATTAGTAATGGTTCGCAAGGAGTCGGACTCTTTTTACTAGAGTTCTTGATGTGAAAACGGGTATAAAACCGTGTTTGAGACTTGTTGTCTTGTGCGTTATTTTTATCGTTTCGTGTCTCCCGTTACTATGGAAGTTCTTCACCAGCTCGCCTGTGTTTTTAAAGTGTACACTATAACGGAATGAACGGTTTTGTAGACCGCAAAACGATTTAAATGAAATTTTTGTGAAATAATTTGATACAAAAGGGCTATATTCGCGTCCGTTTTTCAGGCTTCTTTCAAACGTATTTTATTTTGATCCACACGCCTGGCTTGTTTCTGTCACATCGTGTTTCTGGGGGTCCTTCTTTCTCGTTTCCACGCCGGGATCCAGCATCGGGGGTCGAAGTCGAGCCCCCATCCGGTCGAGTCGGGGAGGCTCTCCTTACCGGTCTTTGCCGCCAAAGTATTTGCTTACACTCCCGAGCTCAAAATCCTTGCACCCTCGCACATTTTGTAGATGTTGTCATGATCCTCTGTTATGCGTCTAGCCATCGTGGAGGGCAGCGTCGGCGTGATGCGCTTGTAATCGGAAGATCTGCTGCGGAGCAAGGCGAGTTGGTTGAAATCGACGTCAATCGCTGCAGGTTGTTCGTGAAACAAAAAAAGAAAAAAGAAAGAAAAGAGCTATCGTGCGGCAGCTTGGCGGCAATCCGGTGTGCCTTGCGGGGTAAACCCGGAAATGGTGTAGGTTTGATTGTTCACGTTGGTGATGAATTAAGTGTCCATGGAAAAGCAGGCCAAGTTTCGAGGAAGGAACGCCGTTCGTGTACCATACCCTGTCCCTGACCCTGTATGGAGCATGGTCGATATTTTGCATCGTAGGAACGCTCCATGCTGTGAAGGTAAGCGAGGTTCGCGTTTGCAGCGTCGCAGTTCGCGCGGGACGTCGCCGACCTCGTCGGGAAGCGGGGAAAATTCCATTGCTCGACGTGGGACAAAGTTGATCAGGAGTTCGAACAGTGATGTCTGGAGTCCGGCGTACGGCTGCTGGTTCACTTGAAAGCTGGTTGCCTGGAGATAATCGCTCCAATGGTTGATGTCGCCGTTGACGTTCTTTCGCGCAGTCATGGAAGGATTTTTCCGTTGACGCGTTCGACAAAGCCGTTAGCTTCGGGGACGTAAAGTACTGTTAGGGATGCTCTGAATGTGCCTGTCGGCGAAGTACCGCGAAGCCGAACGAGAGGTTAGGACCCTGTCGTTGTCGGTGATGACGGCTTGCGGCGTATCAAATGAGAGTACGAGTTCTATAAATCGAAGGACGTGCTCGGTCGACTTGTTAGGCACGGGGCGTGCGACAAGCGCGTGGTGGGGTGGAACGCGGTGATAAAATACCTGTTGTCGTCGGTCCTCATCTTGCGGAATATCTTGCGCCGCGGCTGCGAGCCGGTGACATATTCTCTTACAAACGAGAATAAACAAGACGCCGAAGTACCTGATTCTTCTAACGAACGCACTCTTCACAAAAAAAAAAAAAAAAAAAAAGCGTGTTTTTTTTATGGTTATTTGCATCTTGTTTTTCAAATTCAAACGACTCCTTTCTGTCTCCTCCTCACTCTCTAATTTACACCCCCCTCCTCCCCTCCCTCTTCCGCGCCACGCCGCCGCCGGTCCGTTGATCCACGCGCCGTCAACACGCCGCCGCCGGAGGTACAAACACCGGCGCGCCGCCGCCGGCGATTTCTGACCGGCGCACAGGTCTAGTCTGAGGTGGTTGTTCTTCCTTTTTTTCCAGCCGCGCGGAGTTAAGGACGTCCAACCTCGAACGTAGCTGAAGTCCTACCAAGAGTTCTGCCGGAGATTTTCCTGACGTGTTGTTGGGTGTTCGCCGGTATGAAAGCGATCGGCGGTCCAGCTTTGTTTGTAGGTCTTTGCCGGAAATCTTTTTCAGCGTCAACTTCACCGTCCGCACCGCCCGTTCGGTGAGTCCACTCAACTGTGGGTGATAGGTGCAGTTTGAACGTGTCGCACGTTCTTCTGGGATGCGAAGTCTTTTTAAAAGGTTGTTCGGTGCAAGGAGGGCCATTGTCAGACTCCGAAACGATAAAGTATGATACTCCAAAACAAGCAAATAATCCTCGCTTTACTTCTACGGTCTTTTCTGAAGTAGCATGCATCACCGGAACAGCATCAATCCACTTAGAGTAGCTGTCTAATAAAATTACCAGAATTTGTCCGTCGACTGGACCCACATCGTCGATATGGATACTCTTAACCAGGGAATGGTCGCTGCTGGCCACGACCGTGGCTCCCTTGAGGGCGGCAGGTTGCACTTGCTGGCACTGATGACAGTCGCGGGCCATGTTCTCGATGTCGCGATCCATGTTTGGCTAAACACAAAGCGATCTGGCCAGGAAGTTCATCGAAGCTATGCCACTGGGCGTCGTGTAGCTCTAGCAGCACTGCTCGCCTTGCCTTTCGTGGAATTATCACTCTTCTCCCCCACACCACAAGTCCTGCCCCCACCGACATCTCCGCTCCACGGGTCCAGAAGGGTGCGAGAGTGGGATCTTGCGGCTGAGTTTGCCATCCTTCCAGGATAGTCGTTCGAAGTTTACTTAACTCCGCGTTCGCAGCTGTCAAATCCGCCAGTTGTTTCGCGGAAAGTGGTCCTGTTTCCAATTGCTCCACGAAGGCCACTTGCTCTGGGCTTGTCAGTGAGTGACTTTCATCATACAGTGGAAGCCGGCTTAGCATGTCGGCATTACCGTTGCACTTCCCAGCCTTGTGGCGTATGTTGTAGATGTATCCACAAAGTGACAGAGCCCACCTCTGGATCCTGCTAGCCGCTGTTGCTGGAATAGCTTTGTCTTCCCTGAAGAGTTCAACGAGGGGTTTGTGCTCCGTCAGCAGTGTGAATTGTCTCCCCAGAAGATAATCTCAGAATTCGGTGGCTCCAAAAATCAAGGCAAGAGCTTCCTTTTCTAAATGCGAGTAGTTCTTTTCAGCTGGCGAGAAGGTCCTGGAGCGGAACCCAATCGGCCACGCGACACCGTCGATCAGGTGAGAAAGCAACGCTGCCACTCCATACGGAGAGGCATCGCACTCCAACAGTCCTTCTTTCGATGAATCGAAATAAGCCCAAAATCCGCAACTCTGGATTGCGTTCCTTGCTTTCTGAAACGCTGTTTCTTGGGCCGTGTTTCACTGCGACTTCGCATTCGGTTTGAGTAGGTAGTAACAGGGGTTGAGCATGGTTGACGTGCGGGGATTGAAGCTCCTATAATACGTGAATAATCCAAGGAATGACCTTAGCTCTTGCACATTTCTTGATGTTGTCGCTTCTTTGGTGGCCTTTCTTCTGTTCTGCAGGATGATCTCCATCACGGGCAATTCGGTGTCCGAGGTAGGTTACCTCTTGCCTTCTGAATTCGCAGTTATTTTCTCGAAGACAAACGCCGCAACTGTGCAGCCTCTGGAGTACCTTTTTCAAGTTTTGCCCTAATTCTTCCTAACGTTTTATTTCCAGAATGTCATGGAGGAACACTTGCGTCTCCGAGAGTTTGCGTAGGAGTGCTTCCATCCTGCGGTGAAATATTGCCGGGGCCGAGGCGATTCCATAGGGCAATCTGTTGTAGTCCACGATGCGTGTTTATTACTGCCACCTTCAGGGCAACTCCGGCCAAAACTCAAAATGAATTAAATTACTGGTATCGCTTTAGTGACACAAAATACGACCCCAGCCAAAATTTCACGTCCGTGGGACGCCGCATTCTCAACTAATACCCATAATAAAAATGCGACCCGCCGCGAGCCACTGCTCCTTAGCGGGCGGCCAGCGGGTTGCCGATCGCTAAAGCAACATTGGGCCGTGATGTCAACATCGTTCTCTTTTTTTCCTCCGTTCCGGACGGGCGCACGGCGCAGCCGTCGCGCGCTTCTTTGTGCCGCTACCACCGCTACCTCGGCTTGTGATTGCGTGTTTAGCCGTTGCTTTTACCTGTAGCCCGTGTAGCTTCGGTATAGCCTTTTGTTTATTTGCTTGTGAGGACTTCTAGACTCGTTTTAGCGAGCAATTTGGTGCGCGCAAGACTGCCCAGCTGTTCCTCGAAAGATGCCGAGTACAACTTACCCCATTCACACGACCGTAAAGGTACCTTTAGCTAAGGAACCTTTATCCTCTGCGGCCAATCAATCAACGATCTTCCGCGCGCTGCGTGTGCTCGCGACCCAAGAGCACGTGCTGATTCGCCGATAGCAAAGGAACCTATGTTAAAGGTACCTTTATGCTGACCGTGTGAATGGGGTTAAAGCGCTGTGGGCTGCTCAAACAACCCGATGCGCAACCCGGGGGTGCTTTTTCACAAGTTTCCAACGGATCGGAAATTGGAGAAGGTGTGGGTGAACGCTGTTTGACGAGTGGACTTTGGAAAGCCTTGGACGCCGACCCCCAGATCGAAGCTCTGCTCCGATCATTTTTCGCCGGAGAGTTACGAACGAAACCCACAGGTGTTGTTTGCTTGTGGCTTGTCAGCGAAAGGGGTCGAGGCTTAAAAAGGATGCCATGCCGTCGCTCTTTGCCCATCGTACATGTACAGAAAAGGAAAACATAATAAAAGTATCCTGATCAATAAATAAAACAGTCATTGTCAAGTGCAGTGCTGAAGATTGAGCGTTCACGCTCCATTGAATATATGTTGAATGGGGAATGGTGGGCCTGTAGAGTACAACCACTAACTAGCTCCAAACACTGAAGTTTGTAATGAAAAAAAAAACAATGTTCTGCTTTGCGTCACTGCTTGTTTACTACGCAATCTCGTGCGTAGTATTCAGGTCCGTAACGACTACTAGCGAACAGCCGGCGCGTGAAGGTCATGCGATATAAACATTCGCCTCCCAATCGTTCGAACCCGTTACGCAGCAGTATTAATTAACATTGCGCTTGTGAATACCACAAGGGACTTTAAAGAAATCGCGAAAGTTCGGATTTGTAAGTTACAACTCTCTGATTTACTCGAGTTAGGCTAGAGGTAAATATAATATTTCAAAATTCAAAAAAAAAAAAAAAAAAAACGCTTCCCTTAGTCAAAAGTTACGAAGGAAAACTTAAAATCCTATGTGTTCGAATAAAAAAAATTGTTATGGGTGGGGGTCGGAATGCGGAAGGGAAAGAAAGTTTTCTCACCTTGCTAACGTTCCCTGTTTTCCTTTATCACCCACAAAACTTTTGCTAGCCTTGAGAAGAAAATGACTGCCCAAAGAACTTTTATTTTTTATTTTTTAGTGCGGCAAGTTTTTTTTTATTTGTACAAAGATTCACTACCTGGACGAACTTATGTGATGAATTAGTGTCGTAGCTTACAAATTCGGTTTTTACGCGCCTGAGGAAAACATAATGAAAAAACAGACGTCTACAGCTTAGCACACGTCTGTTCGGGCGTCGCGGCCCGCGCCGGAGAGCCTCAAAGCTTCGTGTCTGAGACTGACCCGCAGCGCGAAAGCGAGAGGGCCCCCAGTACTGTATGTCACTGGCGGCGCGGCGTAGAGCAACGCCGCTCCATCCACGGAGCCCCGATGACAATTTAGGCCTAGCGACGAGTGCGGGAGACCGCCCGCACGCCAACAGCTGCCGAGTACGGCACCGAACGAGTTCACTCGTTTTCCAGTCGTTAGCTTTTGGGTATACAAGCAACGAGCACGGCACGGCATAGCGCACGCGCGGCGGCGGCCGCTGTGTACGGCACGGAACGAGTTGACGGGTTTTGCAGTCGCTAGCTTTTGGGTATACGCACTAACTCTCGCTACATATGCTCGATAACTACCACGTATACAGAATTAAAGCAAAATCAGCTTACCTTCTATCTTTAGACGGCTAGCGCAACAGAGGTAGGTGCCGCTTGGACTGCGTACTCGTTGAAAGAGAACGATCTTGACGTCACGTTCACATAGCGGCTGATTTCCAGTGTTGCCGGAACCTCGAGCGGCTATAGTTTCGGTTTTGTCGGCCGCGCCCCAACCAAACCTTTGAGACGTCGATATCTTTAAAACTACGCACAATAACGAGACAAAAATTACACCTTGCAATTCAGGGGCGCTACCTGCACTAAAAACAGCCATATTCCCAAAATCGAAAGTATGGACCGGAGTTGCCCTTTAACGATTCGTCGAGGGGAACCTGTTGGTACGCATCCTTCACGTCCAGTTTCGAGAAGTATTCTCCGCCATTCAGTGATGCGAACAAGTCCTCGATTCTTGGGAGAGGGTAGTGTTCAATGCCACAGGCAGGGTTTAGTGTGACTTTGAAGTCCCCACAGATACTCACGGAACCGTCTTTCTCCATCACCCGCACGATGGAAGTCGCTCATTCAGAATGTGTCACCGGCGACAGGATTACTTCTTGGCAGAGACGGTCGAGCTCAGCTGCAACCCTGTCTTGCAGCGCGCAGTAAAGAGATCTTGCCTTGAATAATCTTGGTCTGGCGTCTTGGCGAAGGTGCAGGTGCAATGGTGGTTCCAGGTCCCTCCATTTCGCCTACTCCAGGCTTGAACAACTCGCCAAACTTCGTCTTGAGTTCGTCGACCCGGTCTTCCAACTGAGCGAAGTTGATCTTCTGGAGTAGACGCAGCGCTCCAATTACGTCGCGGCTGCACAGACTCGGTCCAATGCAGTCCAAGACGTAGACTGACGCCTTTGCACTCGATCTCTCCTTCGTGTTTCACTGTCATGTGGAGAACTCTTTTAACGTGTAGGGCTCCCAGGTAACACAATAGCTTCGTCTGGCAAGTGGTCATTTTAGGCCTTGACTGATGGTTTTGTTGGTAAACACTTACCGAAAGGACTGGTACTGAGTAACCTGTTTTGACCTACATGTTGACAAGAACTCCGTTCCAACTCAGCGGTATGGTCTATGGGTTGTGCTGCGGCAGTTCACTGACGCTGTTGATCGCGCGAAGATCCAATATCTGTCTAGTCGCCACTGATGTGCATTTTAAGAGTGACGGTGGCTCAAGATGCGGTCAAGTGAGTTTATTAGAGGCAAAGAAAAGCGTCCAGCCAAAACCAGCACAGAGCATCTTCTGCCTGCCGGGGGCGGTGGTGGTCAGCCGCTGCTTATGTTTCAGCCAGGAGAGGGAAATTCCGCCGGGCCCCGCTCGTGAAACCGGGGGTGTCGGGTTGCTCTCCGTCGGTCGGGAAACGTAGCTCGTACCGCTGGCTCGTACGGCGCGCACGTAGCACCACGCAGCAAGATCTTTAATCTCAACAGCAATATGAAGCACACGCCAATATTGTGAATTTAACGCAGCGCCGATCTCCCTTCTTATTTCACGAATAAATTATCCAAAAAGCAACAAGCCCTTCTACACCGGTTACGAGCCAACTGCACGTCTGCTAACAAGTCACTCCATCTTATCGAAAAAACTGAAAATACCACAATGCAATTCATGCGACTCGATCGAAGGTAGGTAACACATAATCTGGGACTTCCACGCGCTAAGTACACAATGACCTACGTTCTCTAGCACATTGAGGTTGCTGCACATGTCCCCAGGACATTCCTACGCTCTACTCTTCTGGATGGGCTCCCGGACGAAAAGGATTAACATAATTAAGGTCCTAATCGATCTTTTAGAGGCAACCAATCACGCATCCAAGCTTTGGCTTCTCTCAGTCTATCTGTGTACCTGAAATTATCAATAGTGAAAGCGGCGGTGATGATCTGCTGTTGGCCGGGCCGGGCCTTGTGCGCTGGGACCTCGGTGGAGCCTCGGCTGGACGAATTCAGAACCCTTCTGAGAAACGCACGCGCGGGCAGAGATTTAGACCGGCAGTGGGGATACATACAACCTGTCGCTTCCACCACAGAATTGACTTATATGTATAATACTGCATCCTCATCATTACATCCTAATTCCCACACACACCCCTCTTTTTTTCTCCATCCCTGCAAGACGACGGATATGCCCTCTCCATGGGTGACAACTGCGGGTCTTGCACCCCCCCCCCCCCCCTCCTTACATGCCCTCAGCATCTTCCCAGAGCACTCGACGCTAGCAGGTCATTCTTATCACGAAAGTGATTGAAAACATAATCCGTACTCTGAGTGTAGAGATTATTTTAATGTTCACGTTTCCAGACCAAGCCTCTCATGAATCATTCCATAGGTAGAGCCCTAACTTGTTTGCAAACTATTTGTCTAATCATACACCTCGTCTATCCGAAATAATCACTTCACATGCACGCTCAATGTCGACGTCAGTCATGGACGCTGACGGACGTCCGGCTCCTTCTGTATCGCTGACACCTGTTAGTCATTTCTTAAACTTCTGCATCCATTCATGCACGCTTCTTTACGACGACAAAGTATGTAAATAGTTCGCAAGGGTGGTTCTATTGTTGGCGGGGATTGACTGCCTGCGTGTTCTGCAGGGAAGTGAACACACATACCTTTTTGGGGAATTGGTGCACTTTTGGAATTCTCTCTATCTCCAGAACCCCCATTGAAATTAGATTTGGCAAATAAAATCTGTGTACAGCCATGTTGTGCTAAATATTTCCAAACATCCTATGTATCTTAAACCCGCAGCAGAGTTACAAATTAAGCACGCGTTCGATATATTTAAGTCGCTGAGCGGAATGCTCCATTAGGTTTATAAAATTACTGCTTACTTTATTAATAACTTCGCTTGTTTTGTAGCGCCCTTCCTGTTATGTTATTTTCTGCCTTTATGTTAGCCGCTAAATTTTTTTTAAGTTTTTTTTTTTTTGTTTTAAGTTTTTTCTAAAAGACTGCAAGGTAGAGCTTCCCCTCCGGGTAGTGGTCAACAAAAATGGCACCTGGCAAAAATTGGTATCTTCTTTCCTTCGAAATGCTTTGTCGGCCTTGGAAGTTAGAAGTTCATTCTCACTACGTTCTTCAGATTATTTGGTTACTGAGCTGCAGCCCTTTCATGAGGGACCTTGTTCGGCCTTTTCGATGGATATAAAGGACCTGTATTATTCTCTAGATCCCAACACTCTTCTCAACCGAGTTAGTAATTTTTCGGAAAACGACCTCGTAAGGTTTCAATTACAGTCTGGAATTTCGGTACCGGATTGCCTTTGAATTTTAGAGTTGTACCTCCAGGCAACGGTGGTAAAGTACGATAGTCAAGATTTCATTCAAAAACAAGGAATATGTGTTGGTTCGGCCAAGGCCCCAGTCCTTTCGGAGATTTACCTTGGCTTTTTGGATACGCGTCAAGTTGGTCTCATTCAAAGCCGTTCTTCATCCTCTTACGGCGCTATGTAGACGATATTGTCACGGGGAGTGACCAAAAAACAATAAATGACCAGGAAGAAATGAACGCGTGGCGAACGTGTGCCAAAAATAAAAGGGTACAAAAGAAAATAACAGAGCGTCGCGGGCGTCGAAATCGTCGTAACAGCAGAGTCGAACGCTGGGGCGAGATTGACTGCAGATCGCCACGCGGAGCCCCTTATGTACTATCGCGGACAATATGAGCTGAAACAGCGCTCGGGCCTGTTTACGGTACTACCTGCGCCGCCTGTCGCATCGCTCCGTAAGAACGGTGCACCCTGAGGCCGAGATAAATTCTCACTTGCGCTCACTGCGCCGCTGCGCTCTTCCGACCGTCTGCTAGCGAAAATATTGGCCGACGGAACCACCATCACGGTGCGTGTGCCGTGTAGCTAATGCTCATGTTTTCAGGTAACATGCAATTCAGTGCATCTCAAGAAAGCGCCGAAGGGGAAAATGCGTTGTCACTGTCGTATCTCCTCGAGGAGCGCTGCCTGACGAAGCTGCCTTGGACCCCAAAAGGAGCCGATCTAGATATCATGGAACAGGTTTGGAGGCGCATCAGAGTAGCCATGTCACGACGTCCCCTCCACCGCGCCACTGCACACAAATTGTCGAACGAAATGGGAGGTGAATGGGAGTGTGTTCGGGCCGAGCCAGAATCCGTGGCCGCGCTCTATATTTCTTACCAGACAGGATGAGAACCGTGGTCGCGGGTCAGGGGAGAATGACGCGGTATTCTTTTGTAAGTTTTACTGTCGCTCAGGACCCCCTGAACCGGACTTCTGCCGATTGGAACAAAACTTGATGCTACGGTTGCGACACACTGTTTGGCGCCGTTAACCAGCGCATAGTTTTTGAGGGGTGCCTCCTTCATCCCGATCTTCTTGTATAGTGCAGTTAAACTTCCCCGCCGACTATTAATCTTTTGTGTCTGACATTGTCCTCTGTAAATATTCCTTCGATGAAGTTTCGAGCTCCTTCTCTTGGCAAAGATATGACTGTTTGTCCAACTTTATTAAGACAGTAAATTTGTAAAGAAAACACTGGTGCGTTGTCAGTAACTTGTTTTGTTTGCAGCAAACACGTGCGCCAAGTAATAAAGGAATGATATTTTGGAAGTGTTTCATACCAATTAAGGTTACAAAACCTTCTCAGTAACATGTATGGTTACCGTTTATTTTGAACAGCTGTGATCAAAGGGAAAAAAAAAGTAAATATCTTGGAGCTGGACTAAATCCGGTATAAAGATTTTGGCCTATATTTTACGATGTCCTATTTTGTGAATGCACTTAATCAAACAAAAACAACCTGCAACGTATTTTGATGCGATTTTGAAGAACAACTATGCAGCTGCAATTTAAGATACTGAAATATTTTTCTTCACCAGTCAGCGTTTTGTCTACGTGATTCTATGCGATAAAGTAAAGTAAATCAATTGCAAAAGAGGGACGAAAAGTGTAATCTTTTGTCCCCCCCCCCCCCCCCCCCCTACCCCCCAGTCTCGGGGTTTTGTTCAAAATAAATTTTCTTAATCATTTAAGCAAATCCTGGAGCCCTATGTTGCGCTTTTTGGACGCCACGGCGACTAGGGAGAATTATGTGACGTCAACAACGCAGCAGACGCAGATTGGATGTTGATTGGTGATAGTCGCTGATGACGAATTTCTGCAGATGAAAACAAAGCTCACTTTTTTTTTTTTTTTCCTTCTGCAGAAATTCGTTGTCAGCAACTCTCACCAATCAACCTCTAATCTGCGGTTGCTAGGTTGTTGACGTATCTTACTTCTCCCTAGTCACCGTGGGCGTCCAAAAAGCGCAACATATGCCCTTGGGCGCTCGTGAGATGCAAATAACTGAAATGAAATAGTGCCTGATGTCGGCAGAGGGCTTAAAACATCAGCAACGAGTATACCTGACGAGCGCAGTACACGTGCGAGGTCTGACTTCGTCAAAGTCTGCAAAAAAAGTACTGTCCTGATTTGTTGTTTTTGCTAGATCGCTTCTGTTCCTTTTCGTTCGTGAAATAGAAGCGACGCCAGCTGCGCTGGCACCGAACACAGAGGCACACTCACAAGCGCTTCCGGGAAAAACAAGCACAGTCGAACATGGCTTCCGCGAACTTCGGCTGGGATCTCTTTGACATCCTTCCCCGGCGTGACCCCCGCACCAAGGGTTGGGTGCTGGTCGGCAACAAGACCTTTCTTGTCACAGTAATCACCGGCTACGTGTACCTAGTCAAGATTGCCGGACCCAGGCTTATGAAGACACGCAAGCCATACAATGACCTCAAGCCGTTCATCCTCCTCTACAACCTGTCCATGGTCATCGCCAACGTCTACTTCGTCACCAACTTCTTATCCAGATCCTACCTGGGAGGTGGTTACAACATTGTTTGCCAGGGCATCGACTTCGAGGCTAGGGACAAGGTCACTATGGAGTACCTGGAGCTTTGCTGGTGGTACGTCTGGGTGAGAGTTGCCGACCTCCTGGACACCGTATTCTTTATTCTCCGCAAGAAAGACTCCCACGTGTCTTTTCTCCATGTTTCACACCACGCCATAGTGGTTTTCAACTGCTGGTACGGCCTCGCCTACGGTGCAGACGGTCAGCCCGCCCTAGGAATCTGCATTAACAGTTTCATACACGTCATCATGTACTCGTACTACTTCCTGTCTCTTCTGGGACCCAGTCTCCGACCGTACCTCTGTTGGAAGCGCCACTTGACGCAGCTTCAACTCGTACAATTTGGCATCATGTTTGCTCACGACCTGATTCCGCTTTTCGTCGACTGCGGCTACCCCAGGTTCCACATGGCGATTGGAATCGCAGAGCTAATCGTCATTACTACCACATTCTTGCGTTTTTATGCGTGTGCGTATCGCACACAGAGCGACCTCAAGGGCAAAGTTCAGTAATTAAGGAGCCAGCTTTTCTTTCGTCGTTTGTAAGTGTGCTGGTAAGAAATCTTTGAGCGAAAAAGTCTGTCGGATAAATCTAGCCACAATACACAAAAAATAGACGTTTACAATTCTCTGTAATACCGAAATAGAGCGCAGCTTTTGAGGAGGAGGAGGGGAGGGTAGGGACGGGGAGGAGGGGCATACCCTTCCCTCCATACTTTCCTCTCCTTTTCCCCTCCAATTTAGCGGGAAATGTTTGCAAACTTTCCCGCCAAATTTAGCGGGGAAAAGTTTTCCGGTAAATTTAGTGGGGGAAATTTTTTGCTAAATTTAGCCAAGAAAATATTCTGCTAAATTTAGTGGGAAAATTATTCCGCTAACTCCTGTGGCAAAATTTTCCGCTAAATTTAGCGGAGAAATTTTTTAACTGAATATAACGGGGAAATTATTAAGCTAAATTTAGCGAGAAAGTTTTCCTGCTATATTTAGCGGGGGAAGTTTTGCGCTAAATTTGACGTGGGAAAGTTTTGCGCTAAATTTAGCGGGGGAATTTTCTCGCTGACTTTAGCGGGGAAATTTACCCATAATGCAACGCGCAGTTACACCGACGCCGACGAAGGCGACGTCGACGGCGACGCCGCTCTAGCCGTAAACGTGCGCTTAAGAGCTGCGCTCTAATATGACGTAGTAATGGTATGTCTGGTTTGATTTGCGATATAATGACTAAAAAAATAATAAGGCAAAACGTCCCACAGGTCATTGCTTCATGTCAAGTCGATCTATATTGTTGGGTGAAAAGTGCTGCTACATATTGTGGGTTGCTCTTTTATACTGCCGCCCCATCGATCGAGGACCTCTCCTCGGCTTCCCACACTCCCCCCCCCCCCCCCCCCCCCCCCTTTAAGGCCCGGTCTTCGGGGGGCCCCGGGTGCTCGGGGATTCACTTGTCTGGCCTAGGAGTTCCTCCACCTCGGCCGTGATGGCGACGTCGGGGGTCGAGGTGGACGGAGGTGGCAGGTGGGCCACACCGGCCCCATGGTTTGGGCCGGAAGAGGTGGAAGCGGCCGATGCGGTAGGGGCCGTCGTGGTGGCGAGTTCGGCGGCGGCAGCTGCGGCAACTGGTGCGGCGGCACGGTTCTCGAAAGGCCGGGCTGGCTGAACGGAGGTTAAGGCAGCGGGAGCCAGAAGGTCCTGGCGGCTTGCTCTCAGGGTCTGGACCGCTGCCGCCACGCTGTCCGAGAGGGGCCGTGCATTCCTCAGGTCGAGGTGGAGTCGACCTGCTTCGTGGGTTTCCAGATGTTTGATTGGGGTCCCGGACACCCAGCAAGTATCCGGCGCTCCCGAGATCCGTGGCGCCAACGGCTGCGTGTGGACACGGAACGGGTGTGAAACTTCATGGTCGAGCTGGCCGGGCGTGGTCTGGGTTGCTTCTTCCGACGCCGGCGAGAGACGAAGTGGACAGCCCTTCCTTTCTCCCACGCCGTCCACATGGCCACGGTGTGGAAAGGGGGCCGATTTCAGGCAGGTCCCCCCATCGCATACACACCCGCTCCGTCGGCACGGGGCAGACCCCGTGCCGCGATGTTATTACGGACGGGGTTGTCCCGTGCCACGCAGGCGTCCTTGCTGCCGGGCTCGCGGTGCCTGCAGAGCCAAGGCGGCGTTGGCCAGTTCCGCCATTGGGCCGACCTCGGTGTTGACGCCTCCTTGGTCGGCCGCCGCGAGGGTTTGGTCGACCGGATCCGTGCCTTCCCTCTCCGGGGACTGGCCCGTTCGGTGGGCCTCCTGGGTTGGGCCCTCTGGGACGGCTTCTCCAAGGAGTAACCCTGTGTAGAAAGAACACTGTTAGAACACTGGAAAATCATTACTTTCTGCGGCTGGATGTCGCGGCGCGGTAGTTTTTCATTTACTATCTTCCCCCATCGCGACGGTCGTACCCCTTAAAGTTCGTGATGTGAACTGGACCCGACTCCTCATTTGTATCACACCGAGCGAGTTTATAAGTAAGCCGCGACATTCACGTCTTTACCTCATGGGGCCCTTCCCATCTCTGAGAAAGCGATGCGGCGAAACCGCTAGCTGCGTTACTTAGATGGTGGGTTCTTCTCAAAACCAAGTCACCAACATTGAATTCCAAGTGCCTATGGCTCTTGTCATACTGCGCCACTTGCTCGATCCTTGCGGCATCGAGATTTTCTCTAGCATCGTGCAGCGCCCCAGACAAGCGGTTCGTTAGCTGCTCTGCCTACCTAGAAAGCAAGCGTCATGGTGTTCCTTGGATGCTCCGTAACTCGTTCTCCAGCGGACACGGTATCTCTTTACCCAGGTTCAGGAACGCTGGCGTGAAACCAGTCGATCTGTTCGCGGTATTCCGAATGGTAAAACCCATCTCAGCGATGTGCTCATCTCAGTCTCGGTGTATCTCCGTTAGCGCGATCAGCATGCACTTGAAATTCCGATTCACTCGCTCAGTGATACTGGCGTCAGGGGCGGATCCAGGGGGGGGGGGGGCGACGGAGGCGCCCCCCCCCCCCCCCAAACAAAGTCGACTCCCCCCCCCCCCCCCTTCCCCCTTCTCGGAGGGCAATTGAACATGGGTGAACCCCCCGGAGCACACGAAAGAATGGGAGAATAGTATGCTTACAAATTTTCCGCCCCCCCCCCCCCCCCCCCCCCCAAATTGAGTTCTGGATCCGCCCATGATTGGCTTGGGGATGGTACGGTGTTGTCCTCTTGTGCTTTATGTGCAGCGCCAAGCAGGAGTCCACGAACACTTTACTAGTACATATACCAATCTTCAAAGATATTAAGAAGTATGTGCATATCCAACGCGAACTGTGGAACCATGGGAAGTACCATTCTTTAGAACTAATTACGGACAATACACTCCAATAATACACCCTTCCAAGTACACTGAATCAGTTCAGTAGGGAAAATATAAAACTTAACAATTTTTCAGTGAGCAGCTTACGGGAATTAATCATACTCATCTCAAACCAAACCTAATAAAAGCTAAGTGTTTATATACTCATCTCAAACCAGAAAGTATTGAAGAAAAGTTAATTTTTGGGGGTTGAAGTTTTCGTTTTGTCGCGTTTTGTCTACTATTGCTAGTCTGTTCAAATTGAATTTGCATTATATAATGACACTTATCAAGTTTTCTCTCGTGTAAAGGATGTCTTCATGTTTTCATTTATGTCCTAATCATATATAAATAATTTGGTGCCCGCGTCTCAAAAGCTATTTAGGTGGCTCGGGACTAATCAAGCTGTGCTACAGCTTTTTTTCCCTTTTCACAATCCAACTGTAAACTGTTCGCAAAATAAAGACATTTATTATTATTATTATTTATTATAGTAAAATAACTAGCGTTATCACTAATGAGACACCTGGGTGTGCCGAAGCGTAGGAAAGTATCTAGTAACTTTTCCCAGATCCGCTCTGAAACCAGCTTCCTCGGTGGGTACAACTCTGCCCAAAATGATCGGTAATAACCAAGAAATACTGGTTTCCCCACAGACTTCTCGGCAGTGGGCCAATGATGTCGCAAGCGACGAGCTCCCACTGGTAGTGACTCTCCACCGACTGCATCAAGCCCGAAGGTTTTCCCACTCTGGGCTTCGCTTTCTGGCAGGCTGGACAGCTGCGGGCGTATCGGAGTGCGCCTTGCCTCATCCCCGGCCAGGTCGCGGCGCGGCATAACTTATGAAAAGTCTTGCATTAAATAATGGCACTAATCAAGTTTTCTCTCGTGTAAAAGATGTCTTCATGTTTTCATTTATGTCCTAATCATAAGTAAGTAATGACCTGCCAGTGCCGAGTCGTGGAAGCACCCGATAAACCTCTTCCGTAGCTTCCTGGGACTCATCACCAGACATGTACAAGTAACTCAAAAAAAGTAATTAAGTTACTGAGTATTGAGTAGAATAGAAATTACTCAAAGAGAAAGTAACTGAGAAGATTACTAGTAACCGTAAAAAAGTAGCAAATTACTTTTGAAGTTACTTTTATATGTTTTTTATGGTTCAAAGAAAGTACAGGGGGTTTTGATCCGTTAGCGAAATTGTGCTAGCCAAATATGGATCGGCTCGTTATTTCACAGATATACTTTAATAGCTGGTTCTGCTTCCGCGAGCCTAATTACTTTGCACTTTCTTGTCTGTTTGGTCAATGGTGTACTGCGAATGAGACATTTCAACTTTGAGGTTTAGCACTGTCTCAGCTTGACTTTTAGACAGTGTTCGCTTGTTTACAGTGTTGCCTAAAGTACACCTATAAAGTACTTGAAGTATAGTACAATATAAATAAGAGGTTATGTACTTCAAGTAAGGCATTAAGTACGCCGCGTGCAATGTACTTCAGGTAACGTATTTAAATACAATATATTTCAAGATGAAGTACAAGAACTTTTAACACAATCTTTCATGATGCCCTTTCATTCCCTATACAGTGTTTTTTAACTGGTATGCATTACTCCAGGGGTAATCGGAGTTGCATCAGTTTTTTACGGAAATGGCAGCAAATATCGTATACGGTCAAGTCGCCGCAGAGTAGTTGTTTTACTCTCGCTGACGAGCTATTTGACACAATAAACTTATAAGGCACTTATTGGCACTGGTCTTACAGCCGCCATTACTTCACTCATGGCGAATTCCATTGGGCGTTTTGGAGCGCGCCGGGATCAGTTGACCAGATCCGGAATGGAGCACACGATCCGAACGGGGTCGCGCCGCCTACAGATTCCCCGTGGAACATGACCATTGCTCCGGGATCGGCGGATGCCTTTCGTTCATTCAACTGCCCGGGAATCCCCTTTCCGCGGCGGCCGCGGTCGTTTCGAAGACGTTTTCGCAATCGCGGCGCTAAAAGGGGTGTCCAAACAGGACACTACAAAACGCACGACTCCGACAAATCGTGAAAATTGAAGTGGGCTTGAAGCGGGCGCGCCCGCTTCAATTTTCACGATTTGTCGGAGTCGTCCGTTTGGTAGTGTCTTGTTTGGACACCCCTTAACACGTGTTCGACGCACGAGCGGCAGGAATGGCTCAGGAGCTTCTAGCAAAGATTTCCGGAACGCCCGTAGCGCGGCAAAACCTTCTCTTCTCCTTCCTGGAAAACGAACCTGTCGAGCCGATGTGTAAGCAAGCAGCCATCAGGAATTCTTCTGAGGCGAGATGGGCGAGATCAGGCGAGATCAGGCGAGATGCCCCGGGAGAAAGGCAGTCACGTATGTGTGCCGAGGGCTGGCCCAGCTGGCTTCCGGTTGAATCCGCCGAAATCGTTGGAGGGACTTTTCTCGGGCCCAGATCGAGATCTGGAGCGGGAGCTAATTCAATACGATCAGTGGAACATGTCGGTCTCAATCTCGATAGCCCAGTGAAATAGGCTCGTTCCAGAAAAGTCGATCCCGGCGCGCTCCAAATCGACCTGTGGAATTCGCCATCAGAGAAATGACCAGATGACGTCTCTAAAGATTACGTTTTCACACGACAATACCGCTATATTTTGTTTTCGAATTCGGGGAATGTAAGTTGAAGTCGGTAGTTTTACTTTCCTCGGAACATAAAAGTACATGCTCAGAGAATTTACTTCAAGTAAAGTACAATTATTCTAAACAGTAGCACTTAAAGTACGATGTACATAGAGTACTCCCAACACTGCTTGTTTATTATATTTTATATAAAACCGCCGGGTGAATTACTACAGGTTTCTCGAACAATCTTTGAATTTTTGAAGATTTGCATATTCTCAGTTTTGGGCGGAAAGGCAACGCAAAAAGGTAATTTTTGCGTTGCCCTTTAGCAGGCGATGCTTCGAGTACAGCACAAACTTCGGGAGCACCAGATGAGTTTCAGAGCAGGTGCTGCAGTTTGTTCCCTCCTTTGAGTGAGGATGCAGTGTGTGCAGCTCCTGTAGTGGGCGAGAGTTTCTACGTTGGGGAGAAGCAGGGACAAGCCCTTTCTTCAAATGCGTGAAGTCTCCTTGAGCTCTGGGACACAAAAAACGCCAGTCTTCGGCGCTAATCTCGCAGCATACTCGGCCTATCTTGCGTCGTGTCTGTTCGCTAACCGCACCTCGTAGCAGTGTTGTTGCAGTGGGGGGAGGGGGGGCGAGGGTGGATGTTGTATTCTCACTTCTTCTTTTATTGCCACATCTATAATTCTCGGCCAGTAGGTGCCACTTCGTCTTTCTCTCCTCCTCGAGCTGGGTCCTTGCGCCCTGAATAAACATCCTTGGCCTGATGACGGCTGTTCAGTCACGACGTCCCTGCCGCTGTCCCGCACTGAGGCACGACAAGGGGGGCTTGTAAATTTTTTTTCTTGTGTGTGTGTGTGTGGGGGGGGGGGGGGAGGTACTCTCCATACCTTTTTCTCCTCCCCCCCTTCCTACGCCACATGCTTCCCCCTCTTTGCAAATATAAGCTGATCTTCCAACATCTTATCTCCTTTGTGCAGAAATGTCCGTAGATAGGAAAAACAGCCACTAAAATTTGAAAGTAATTTGTAACTTGAGTAGAAGTTACTTAGAAAAAGTAATCAAAGTAAACTACTAATTACCGAAATACAAATGTAATTGAAAGTTACTAAACCACTCAGAAAGGTAGTTAAACCACAGTAACTTCAGTAGAGTAGTTGAACTACTTACAAGTCTGCTCACCGCCCTGAAGGGAGACTCATTACTCTCCGCTTCATCGATCGTTGGGATGTAGCGAAATCAATAAGCCGCCTTCGGGCAGCAGATATGAATCAAATTGTTCATTAAAGGCCCGTTCACACCTCGCGACCTCTTAAAACTGGGTTTCTTAAAACCTCTTACAACGAGAAGACACACTGGCGCCATCTATTGGGTAGCAGTGTAAACTTGGCGGTCCGGCATATTTTCTATTTCTCTCGCGCATTATTCTTTCTTTCTTGGCTCGAAAAACTTTTGTCAACGTTATAAACGAGCCTTTCTTAGAGGTATTACGCACATTTGACCTCGGAAATACCGCAAAACCTTTGCTCTCGTGAAATGCAGTTCCAGGGTCACTACATGGATGGCGCCAGCGTGTTTTCCCGTCCCAAAAAATTTGAAGAGGTTTTAACAAGTCTCGGTCTCTCTCGATCGTACTCGGTTGCAAGAGTGTGAACAAGCCTCAACTCGTCTGCCACCCTTCCCGGTGTGAACCGCAATTTCCGTCAGTTTACCCAACGCCCGCTGACAAAAAACATCTGCTTTCTAGGCCTCGTCAAGCTCTTTCTTGCTGATCACTTCACCTCAAGCGACGATCCTTTGCTCTTTCGTGCCGCGCGGTAAGGCTGCTACGAGTGCCGGTTGCTTCGCCTCCTCCCAACCGTCCGTGAGGGACCTCACCCTGAATCTAGAGACATTCTCCTGTTCTTCCCGCGCTCTTCGTTACTCTCTGGTGGCGTCACCTCCTCCCAACCGCCATCCTGGGGCGCCCGAGAGAGCGCGTCCACGACCTTGTTGGTCGAGCCCTTTTGGTACTCAACCGTGTACGAGTAGCGCTGCAAAGTTAGTACCCAGCGAGCCAGCCTTCCCGCTGCCTCTTTTAGCCGCTGAATCCAGGTAAGTGCTGCGTGATCAGTCTGAATAACGGAAGTCGTACCGTCTAAATAAATACAAACTTCTTCTGAGCAAACATGACGGCCAATCCCTCCTTTTCCGTCACGTTGTAGTTGCGTTCCGATGGTGTGAGCGTACGACTAGCGAATGCCACAGGGCGTAACGGTCCATCATGCTCCTGTAGCAATACTGCTTTGACGCCGTAGTCGCTCGCATCCATCTGCACAACGAAATGCCGATTAAGATCTGGTAAGCGCAGGCTAGCGGTGTTTGCTACTGCTCTCGCGAGAGAAATGAAGGCAGCCCCTGCTCCGGATCCCAGACCCACCTCGAGCCTTTCCGGAGCAGCAGATTCAATGGCCGCGCCAGCTCCGCGCACATTGGGATGAACGGCCGGTAAAAGCCAACCATCCCCAGAAACCTTTGAAGGCTATTTACATCGTGTGGTGTTGGATAATCGAGAATGGCCCTCAATTTATCATCGTTTCGCTTCAAGGTACCGTTGTCCACGACAAAGCCTAAAAGATTTACCCTTGAGGCTGCCAGCTGCACCATTTTTGGATTAATTGTTAGACCGGCGTCACTTATTCGACTTAAGGCGATCTCGAGATGAGTTGGGTGCTTTTTGCACGACTTGGAGAATACCACAACGTCGTTCATCTAGGCCATAGCGAAGTTAAATGTCGCATCTTGCAGCACGATGTTCATGAGCCGTTGGAAACTCTACGGCGAGTTCGACAACCCAAACGGAAGACGCGTAAACTCAAATAACCCCCTGTAACAGGTGAACGCCGTCTTTTGGACATCGTTTGGCGCCACCTGGATCTGGAGAAAACCCCTGCTACAATCCAGCGTGGTGAAAACCCTCGCGCCTCCAAGCGAATACATTATACAATCGATAGAGGAAAAATGATACGCGTCCCTTCTAGTAACCTCATTAAGTCTTCGGTAATTAACGCAAAGGCGCGCGGTGCCGTCTTTCTTTGGCGCCAATACTACTGGAAACGCCCAACGACTCTGCGATGGCCGCACCGCCCCCGTGTCCAGCATCTCCTCGAGAGCCATGTCTAGGAGGGCCCGTTTACGTACGCTTAGTGGTCTAGGATCACACCCCCACGGCCTAGCTTCTCCTATATCTATCCTATGTTGTGAAACAGTCGTAAGCCCCGGTCTCTCGGTCAACATAGCTGCGTGTCGGGACAAAGCTCTCGCTATCATCCGCCGTCTCCAACGCGACGCGTCACCCGTTAACGCGATCGGCACGATATGCACCGAGGCCGTTCCATCTGATGCTCCCTACGCGGCTACATACGCGTCCAAGTCCTGCAAGAAATCGTGAACCGATTTTCCATCGGAGTATCCCGCACAGGTCGGCGTCGGTATGGACAACCGCGGTCGGGGTAGAGACGTAGGCGCGGCACTCGCAACTCCTGGAGCCGTCGCGACTTGTCGCGAGAACGTCTCCATCGTCGCCGTCATGGCGCGCATAAACTCGCCGATGTCTGCCGCGCCTCCTTTGGAGCTGGTGGTAAGATCCCAGCATCTGGAGATGTCCGCGTACAAGAGCTCTCTCCGGCCCCCGCAACATCAGACACTTCCTGAGCTCCGCTCTCAGACGGGTCGTCCTCGCACCTGTTGCGGGCGACCTCGTCTTGGGGAGTATCATTAGCGTCTATCTTTCTACACCACGCCAAACGCTTAATGGACCTGCGTGATTCCCCGGGACGAACGCAACAAGCAGCAGACCAATCGGGCCCCACGTTGTATGCACCAGTTGTGTGGGTCGCTCTTTTATACTGCCGCCCAATCGGTCCCCGCCTGGTCCGCCCTCCCAAGAAGTTAGACGTTCGAGGGGATGCGAGAAAACGTTTTACTGGGGGGCTAAGCTCGCCTCCGGCGGGAATCTCTCCGATGCACGTCACGACGGAGGGGAGGAGCTTCTTTTGACTCCGCCCCGGCGAGTTTCCCACTCCCCCTCTTACATTTCCGACCCCACCGGCGGCGGCGAGTTCCCCAGCGTAGCTCCGATTTTTCCCTACGCTCCGCAGTGAAGGGTTTTTATTTTATTTAAATCGGGGGATCGGTGGCCGGCTGGGCTAGCGCACACCAGCTCGGAGCACGTCGAGCGAAAGGTCCGTTGCAGAACCCAGGATGCTGGGTTCAATCCCCACCCCTGCCCGTTTCGGTGTTGATGAGCATCGTACCGGCGTGCAGTCGTGTAACACTACTGCGGGATGGACATTAAAGACCCCAGGATCGCTAGGTTGGACATTTGAGAAAAGGTACATGGAAGTGACGTAATGCAAAGGAGGAGCGTATCCTAGCAACACTCACGTGGCGGCTCTGCCCACTTTGACGCCGCTACGTCATCGCAAACTTGACACCCGTCACCCGTTTCAGCGACGTCCGGAGCCAACCACCGACGAGCGGAAGTAGCTACGCATTCCCTGAGGCGTCCCTACGCGCGGGATACGGGGTAGGATTTACTACGACGCGGGGAGCAGTTCCTGCGTTTAGCGAAGGAACGGCAACCAATCCTGTGCGTCGCTGGCCGTCGCATCTGTTCTAGTACAGGTAAAAGTATTGAAAAACAATCAAAACCTTTTGGGCGTTGTTAAAACAAACCGCTTTTTTGTACCCTTTTGCAATACATTTAAGAATTAATTGGAGAGAAAGTTGTTCCAATATTATGCGGGATGTGCGCTACGCGCCTTCTTCAAACCAAAATGTCGAACCACGAGGAGCCGGGTGTGCCGGGGGCAGCGGAGGGGTCGGCGGAACCAACGGGGAGCGCGCGAGTGACGGCTGCTTTAGTCAGAAACAATTTTTTTATCTTTGGAGAACTTGCTATTGCTGTGCTCAAATAAGAATGTTTGGCGCAACATCTGTGATAATTCTTTCAATGTGGTCCAGTGTTTATATGGTGGTATGCTAGTCAGAGAATTTTTTTTTCCTTTCGAAATTTAACTATTGTGCTCAAATAAGACCAGAGTGTTCAACAAGATATCTGTGATATATACATTTAAGATTGCCCAATTGCTTACATGGTTCCAGTCGATGCTCAGTTTTACTTTCAAGAATGAAATATTACATTCCATGTTATCACACTTTTATTCATGAAGTCACAGGTTTTTCTTTAAGAAATAAAGCAATTTTCAAAACAAACTACATGTGCACTGTCTTGAGATAACACAATCACCTAACTTTGATGAAGTACCATAAAAGAGATAATAAAATGGAGCAGAAGGCAAGACGCTTTGAAGCATTTGTAAAATGAAACAATGTCCATGACAACAATATCCCTGGTTCAATCAGCAACTAAGAAAGCAATCTCTGCAAAAGCAAGCATTTCTTTCTAGAGGTAGACTAAATTACTTCTGAGTTCTTTGCAGGGGCAATCCAGATGATTTGTTGGTCTGGCAACTAAACCTCCGAACCTTTTCTGTCACTGTCGACTGCATCTCGTGCCTTCTGCTCATAAGCATAAAAAAAAGGCTGTATCGATTTCACCGCGATGCACTCGACACGTATCCGGAGGCAGCACGCTGGTTGTGCGACGAACTTCACAAGGTGTAGGAGCTGAAGAGAGTATGTAGCTTGTGGACGGCCATGACTGTGGAGCATGAAGCGAAGTGTGCACTTCACGGCTTCCACGCGTAGGACTTCACTGAGGGCAAGGATGTGACGGGGTCCTTGGTGGTCAGGACCTCAGTCGTGGTGGCGAGAGGTTCCCTGTCGCTGGCGGCGTCCGTGCTGGGCACCACCGCAGCGAGGGCGCTGAGGGGCTTCCCGACGGTGTCCCTGGTGGTCGGGACTACCGTCGTGGCGGCGGACCCCTTGCGTGTGGCGCTCCGCACGGGCACGTCTGCGGCGGGTTCCGAACCGGGCGACAAGGCGCTGCCTCAGAGCCTTCCCCCTGTCCGAGAGGCCGACCGGAAGGCCGACCGGAGGGCCGGCAGGAGCCAGCCTCTCGGGAGCCGACGCTGACCTCTCCGAGCTCGGCTCAGACTCCAACTCTGACTCTTCAGGGTCGGAGTCTGACTCCGGTTCTGGCTCGCTCGATGCAAGGCAGATGTTGTGGAGCACTGCACATGCCGAAATAATGGCGGTGGCTGTTGAAGGGTGGTAATACAGAGCCCGGTGCCTTTGCAGACACCGGAATCTGTTTTTCAACAGCCCGATGCAGCGCTCCACAACAGACCTGATCGAGGAATGCGCCTTATTAAACCGGCCGCAAGCGGTGGAGGTCGCGTGGTTCCCGGGGACAGGGGTGATGAGCCAAGGCTCCAAGGGGTAGCCGCTGTCACCTGCACATGTAGAGGATGGAACATATTACATTCTTTACTTTTTAAAATAAAAGACAAGAAAACAGCTGTGTGCAACTATGTCAATTATAATGTAACTTAAGTGGGACTTAAAAGTGTGTTAATATTTCTGCACTACAGTATCAGTTTACATTATGATTAATTAGCACCAGCTTGCCTGCAAACTCCCTGTTATTTCATGTAACTATGTGTTTTCCTGGTGGGTTGTATGGGATGTGTGCACGATTCCTTAGGGGTGCTGTGTTGTGTGCAAGTGCATTATTAGGCCCTTGCATCCGACAGATAAAAGCTCTGTTGCTTTTGGGAGTGTGCCCGTGACCTTAGGCACGGGCAGAGCAGAACACGCTGGCCTTGTCTTTGGCAAGCAAGGGGATAAGGCGCCAGTTCGACGAACCTCTTTCCTAATCCTCGGTGGAGTTGGAGATGGGAAAAGAGAGGGGGTGGTTAGATTGGAAAGGAGTCAGGTCCTGTTGGGACACGGAGGGTCTAATAGGAGGAGCTATATAAGCAGACCGAAGAAGAAGGGTCAGGGAAAAGAATCCAGTGTGTGGGACAGAGACGACCCGAGGACAGATTTGGCGAGCCCCAAGTGGCCAAGGAGGAATTGATGCCATTCCGTACAAACTGACGACCGTCAAAGCGACCAGGCGAGCCCCCAGGTATCAGTGAAAGAGCTCCAACTTCACGCAAAAACCAACCAGCAAGAGGGTACAGGCAGACAGTAACAGTGAGTGGGCCGAACCGGACAGCGACTCGCACTGCGGTCGCATGCCTTGCATAGTCTATCACTGTCGTGAGATTGGTGTAGTGTGGCTTTCGTAGCCTGCAGAGTGTGAGAGTTATGTGGACATAAACAGAGATTAATGGCCAAACTTTGGGTGTTGTCTCACTTCAAGGAGTTCCAGCAACTGTGTCTGTGTGCCTCACAACAAGCACAGTATGTGTGGTACTGTGGCTTTCAAGCAGTGGGAGCCACCGTGTGCGTAAGGAATGAATTTAGTATGCTCACCAAGCAGGAACCGGCCGTCGCGTGGCACCTGCCCTTGCTCGAGTTGGTTTCGGAGCCAGGAAAATTGCCACACGAAGGAGTCGTGCACCGACCCGGGATACCGTGGGTCGATGCACATTATCCGGCAGTCGGCGTCACACACCTGAAAGTGAGAGAGATATTGACATGTAATTACCTGAATCCACAAGTAGTAGATTGTACTTATGGTTCACAAAGCAGTCGCAATTTCAGAACCTTTTAAGTTATTTTGTCTGACACATGCATGTCAACACACCTTCCTGGATGCAAGGTACAACTAACTACCTTAAAACAAAAATAATGTTTTTTTTTTTATTTTTTTTTTACGGAAGCTTGCACGTTTTAACAGACAAGTATTATTTTTGGGAGAAGAGTCTCACGGCTCACATGCTACGTAGAGCACACGCTCGCGCAGTCGTGAGACCCCACAGCCCGCAGTCATAAAACGGCATACTTAAACCGTATCGGCAATACGTTTTTTTTTTCTACAGATTTGGGGCGCGTTTTGACAACGTAACATGAGTGTACTTACCACCATCACGTTGAGGGCGTAGAAGTACTTGCGGCACCAGTACGCCGCCTTCGTGACGGTGGGGTCGTTCTTGGACGGGCCGACGATGGAGACCATGGTCCCGTCCACGCAACCGATGACGCCGGGTATCCTGCCGAGCAGCCTGAAGCCCTTCTCCGCGTCGAACCTCTCGCTCGGCGTCTCGGGGAAGTGGATCCAGCCACGCTAGACCCCGAGACGACGCACGATAGCGACGGACACGGCGCGGACCGCAACGCTGACTGTCTTTTGGTCCCGCGCTACGTGTTCGTCGCTCGCCACCATGCCTTGGAAGCTCCCCGTGCCGTAGAAGCGCAGTGCACACAACACTTGAAGCTCCACAGTCATGACGAGGTACGCACTCTCCTCACCTCCGGTTCCTCGCGAAGTTCGTCGCACAACCACCGCACCACGATCTTGTGCAGGCGGTATTGCTTCCGAAAGATCTCCTCCGGGAGCTCGAATGCATCGCGGTGTTCCCGATACAGCCTTTCGGGCGAAAAAAAAAGCTCTATTAAAGAAAAAGTCGAAGTGACGAGACGGCGACACGTCGCCGCCGAAAACCTGCCGAAAACATGCTGCCAATGACACCTAGTTCCGAGCAAGTACCTTTTGAAACGTACTCGGTACAAAACGAAACGTCATTTTGTTGTCACATCCGGTAGCCGACTCCGCCCAGTTTTGCCGACTCCGCCCACATTTTTCTAGGGAAATTACGTCACTTTTGTTTCCAACCAATCAGACGTGATGACGTCACTTCCGTGTACTAAAAAAAGGTACATGTACAATGTCGAACCTAGCTATCCAGGATCGCTAGGTTGGACATTTGAGAAAAGGTACATGGAAGTGACGTAATGCAAAGGAGGAGCGTATCCTAGCAACACTCACGTGGCGGCTCTGCCCACTTTGACGCCGCTACGTCATCGCAAACTTGACACCAGTCACCCGTTTCAGCGACGTCCGGAGCCAACCACCGACGAGCGGAAGTAGCTACGCATTCCCTGAGGCGTCCCTACGCGCGGGATACGGGGTAGGATTTACTACGACGCGGGGAGCAGTTCCTGCGTTTAGCGAAGGAACGGCAACCAATCCTGAGCGTCGCTGGCCGTCGCATCTGTTCTAGTACAGGTAAAAGTATTGAAAAACAAATCAAAACCTTTTGGGCGTTGTTAAAACAAACCTCTTTTTTGTACCCTTTGGCAATAAATTTAAGAATTAATTGGAGAGAAAGTTGTTCCAATATTATGCGGGATGTGCGCTACGCGCCTTCTTCAAACCAAAATGTCGAACCACGAGGATACGCGTGTGCCGGGGGCAGCGGAGGGGTCGGCGGAACCAACGGGGAGCGCGCGAGTGACGGCTGCTTTAGTCAGAAACAATTTTTTTTATCTTTCGAGAACTTGCTATTGCTGTGCTCAAATAAGAATGTTTGGCGCAACATCTGTGATAATTCTTTCAAAGTGGTCCAGTGTTTATATGGTGGTATGCTAGTCAGAGAATATATATATTTTTTTTCCTTTCGAAATTTAACTATTGTGCTCAAATAAGACCAGAGTGTTCAACAAGATATCTGTGATATATACTTAAGATTGCCCAATTGCTGACATGGTTCCAGTCGATGCTCAGTTTTACTTCCAAGAATGAAATATTACATTCCATGTTATCACACTTTTATTCATGAAATCACAGGTTTTTCTTTAAGAAATAAAGCAATTTTCAAAACAAACTACATGTGCACTGTCTTGAGATAACACAATCACCTAACTTTGATGAAGTACCATAAAAGAGATAATAAAATGGAGCAGAAGGCAAGACGCTTTGAAGCATTTGTAAAATGAAACAATGTCCATGACAACAATATCCCTGGTTCAATCAGCAACTAAGAAAGCAACATCTGCAAAAGCAAGCATTTCTTTCTAGAGGTAGTCTAAATTACTTCTGAGTTCTTTGCAGGGGCAATCCAGATGACCTGTTGGTCTGGCAACTAAACCTCCGAACCTTTTCTGTCACTGTCGACTGCGTCTCGTGCCTTCTGCTCATAAAAATAAAAAAAAAGGCTGTATCGATTTCACCGCGATGCACTCGACACGTATCCGGAGGCAGCACGCTGGCTGTGCGACGAACTTCACAAGGTGTAGGAGCTGAAGAGAGTATGTAGCTTGTGGACGGCCATGACTGTGGAGCAGGAAGCGAAGTGTGCACTTTACGGCTTCCACGGGGAGGGCTTCATTGAGGGCAAGGATGTGATGGGGTCCTTGGTGGTCAGGACCTCAGTCGTGGTGGCGAGAGGTTCCCTGTCGCTGGCGGCGTCCGTGCTGGGCACCACCGCGGCGAGGGCGCTGAGGGGCTTCCCGACGGTGTCCCTGGTGGTCGGGACTACCGTCGTGGCGGCGGACCCCTTGCGTGTGGCGCTCCGCACGGGCACGTCTGCGGCGGGTTCCGAACCGGGCGACAAGGCGCTGCCTCAGAGCCTTCCCCCTGTCCGAGAGGCCGACCGGAAGGCCGACCGGAGGGCCGGCAGGAGCCAGCCTCTCGGGAGCCGACGCTGACCTCTCCGAGCTCGGCTTAGAACCGTCCGAGCTCGGCTCAGACTCCAACTCTGACTCTTCAGGGTCGGAGTCTGACTCCGGTTCTGGCTCGCTCGATGCAAGGCAGATGTTGTGGAGCACTGCACATGCCGAAATAATGGCGGTGGTTGTTGAAGGGTGGTAATACAGAGCCCGGTGCCTTTGCAGACACCGGAATCTATTTTTCAACAGCCCGATGCAGCGCTCCACAACAGACCTGATCGAGGAATGCGCCTTATTAAACCGGCCGTAAGCGGTGGAGGTCGCGTGGTTCCCGGGGACAGGGGTGTTGAGCCAAGGCTCCAAGGGGTAGCCGCTGTCACCTGCACATGTAGAGGATGGAACATATTACATTCTTTACTTTTTAAAATTAAAGGCAAGAAAACAGCTGTGTGCAACTATGTCAATTATAATTTAACTTAAGTGTGACTTAAAAGTGTGTTAATATTTCTGCACTACAGTATCAGTTTACATTATGACTAATTAGCACCAGCTTGCCTGCAAACTCCCTGTTATTTCATGTAACTATGTGTTTTCCTGGTGGGTTGTATGGGATGTGTGCACGATTCCTTAGGGGTGCTGTGTTGTATGCAAGTGAATTATTAGGCCCTTGCATCCGACAGATAAAAGCTCTGTTGCTTTTGGGAGTGTGGCCGTGACCTTAGGCACGGGCAGAGCAGAACACGCTGGCCTTCTCTTTGGCAAGCAAGGGGATAAGGCGCCAGTTCGACGAACCTCTTTCCTAATCCTCGGTGGAGTTGGAGATTGGGAAAAGAGAGGGGGTGGTTAGATTGGAAAGGAGTCAGGTCCTGTTGGGACACGGAGGGTCTAATAGGAGGAGCAATATAGGCAGACCAAAGAAGAAGGGTCCGGGAAAAGAATCCAGTGTGTGGGACAGAGACGACCCGAGGACAGATTTGGCGAGCCCCAAGTGGCCAAGGAGGAATTGATCCCATTCCGTACAAACTGACGACCGTCAAAGCGACCAGGCGAGCCCCCAGGTACCAGTGAAAGAGCTCCAACTTCATGCAAAAACCAACCAGCAAAAGGGTACAGGCAGACAGTAACAGTGAGTGGGCCGAACCGGACAGCGACTCGCACTGCGGTCGCATGCCTTGCATAGTCTATCACTGTCGTGAGATTGGTGTAGTGTGGCTTTCGTAGCCTGCAGAGTGTGAGAGTTATGTGGACATAAACAGAGATTAATGGCCAAACTTTGGGTGTTGTCTCACTTCAAGGAGTTCCAGCAACTGTGTCTGTTAGCCTCACAACAAGCACAGTACGTGTGGTACTGTGGCTTTCAAGCAGTGGGAGTGCGTAAGGAATGAATTTAGTATGCTCACCAAGCAGGAACCGGCCGTCGCGTGGCACCTGCCCTTGCTCGAGTTGGTTTCGGAGCCAGGAAAATTGCCACACGAAGGAGTCGTGCACCGACCCGGGATACCGTGGGTCGATGCACATTATCCGGCAGTCGGCGTCACACACCTGAAAGTGAGAGAGATATTGACATGTAATTACCTGAATCCACAAGTAGTAGATTGTACTTATGGTTCACAAAGCAGACGCAATTTCACAACCTTTTAAGTTATTTTGTCTGACACATGCATGTCAACACACCTTCCTAGATGCAAGGTACAACTAACTACCTTGAAGCAAAAATAATGTTTTTTTTTTTTTTTTTTTTTACGGAAGCTTGCACGTTTTAACAGACAAGTATTATTTTTGGGAGAAGAGTCTCACGGCTCACAAGCTACGTAGAGCACACGCTCGCGCAGTCGTGAGACCCCACAGCCCGCAGTCATAAAACGGCATACTTAAACTGTATCGGCAATACGTTTTTTTTTTTCTACAGATTTGGGGCGCGTTTTGACAACGTAACATGAGTGTACTTACCACCATCACGTTGAGGGCGTAGAAGTACTTGCGGCACCAGTACGCCGCCTTCGTGACGGTGGGGTCGTTCTTGGACGGGCCGACGATGGAGACCATGGTCCCGTCCACGCAACCGATGACGCCGGGTATCCTGCCGAGCAGCCTGAAGCCCTTCTCCGCGTCGAACCTCTCGCTCGGCGTCTCGGGGAAGTGGATCCAGCCACGCTGGGCCCCGAGACGACGCACGATAGCGACGGACACGGCGCGGACCGCAACGCTGACTGTCTTTTGGTCCCGCGCTACGTGTTCGTCGCTCGCCACCATGCCTTGGAAGCTCCCCGTGCCGTAGAAGCGCAGTGCACACAACACTTGAAGCTCCACAGTCATGACCGTCCACGAGGTACGCACTCTCCCCACCTCCGGTTCCTCGCGAAGTTCGTCGCACAACCACCGCACCGCGATCTTGGGCAGGCGGTATTGCTTCCAAAAGATCTCCTCCGGGAGCTCGAATGCATCGCGGTGTTCCCGATACAGCCTTTCTGGCGAAAAAAAAAGCTCTATTAGAGAAAAAGACGAATTGACGAGACGGCGACGCCTCGCCGCCGAACACATGCTGCCAATGACACCTTGTTCCGAGCAAGTACCTTTTGAAACGTACTCGGTACAAAACGAAACGTCATTTTGTTGTCACGTCCGGTAGCCGACTCCGCCCAGTTTTGCCGACTCCGCCCACATTTTTCTAGGGAAATTACGTCACTTTTGTTTCCAACCAATCAGACGTGATGACGTCACTTCCGTGTACTAAAAAAAGGTACATGTACAATGTCGAACCTAGCTATCCAGGCTAGCGGTTGTACGGCACTGCATGGCTAAATTTCTCATCTACAGCTGGGAGAATCTTCCCCGTTGAGGCAGACCAAGTTTTAGGCAGTATCAACATACATACAGCCCAATTTCTTTATTTAAATCGTAAATGACAAATAAGAATAGGTAACAGCAGGGATGCTAATTATACAAACATTGCTTGGATGTGGGCTAGTTGACTAGACATTGTGATGGTTTGCTGCGCCACGTAGATGCAAGAAAAACGCTCTTGATAAAGATATAAACTAAAGCAGAGGATAGACGAAAAACAACATACAGGAATGGCGCAGACTAACAACTGTGTAATTTCTTTCTCATCTTTCTCCCCCCACACCGCCACACAGTCACAATATTTTTTTTTTTTTCTTTTTCAGAATAGGGTGCACGTGGAGCGAAAGCTCGCGCTGCAGAACCCAGGATCGTGGATTCACCCCCACCCCTGCCCTTTTCGATGTTGATGAGCATCGTACCGGCATGCGGTCGTGTATCACTACTACTTGGTGCACGTTACAGACCCTATAGGCTAGCAGTCATACTGCACTGGCTAAATTGCTTATCTACAGTAGGTGACAATGTCGCAATGTTCTGGCATGTTCTCCTGCTGTATAAACAACTAACGGCCAATTTGTTTGTCAAAATACGGTGTGGAAGAAGAAAGATGAGAAAGAAATTACACAGTTGTTAGTCTGCGCCATTCATGTATATTGCTTTTCTTCTATCATCTGTTTTAGTTTGAATTTTATCAAGTGCGTTTATCTTGCATCTACGCAGCACAGCAACCCATCAAAATAATTGTAAAAGCCTGTAGGTAATGGTAAATAGCGTTCCTGGTTGTAGATTGTCGTAAAAACACATTTGTTTCTAGGATTCACTTTGTAGAATTTGGATGTAGGACTCACGACGGGGGCGACGGTTCATTCACGGCTCCATCGCCTCAAGCCCGGTTCGCCACGCAGTTCATCACACAGCCACCTTACCACATCTTTCGAGAGGCGATAGTGTAGTTGAAAATGAACGTCGTCCATGTCAAACACATTGGCGTGGTTTAAATACCTATGCCGACGGCAAAACACGAACGAAAACGCTGCCATTTTGGACGCTTCTCCCTGATCTCGCGCCCAACTCGCCCAAACTCGCCTAGGTCGGAGCCGGCAAGCTTTTCCCATCCGCGGCGGCTTCTGCGACGTCACAATGACGTCACCGGATCTCGCCGCGAGTTCCGAATATGCAACTCTCCGACTGCCTCAAACCCTCCGTTTAACGTCACGATCTAGGGAGTGTCGGCGCGTGTCGTCATGCACGGCGCCGACCAATCGCGGCGGTCGGCGAGTTTGGCGGAGAACTCGCCTCGATCTCGCCGCGCCGAGCTTAGCCCCCCAGGGGGGCTAAGCTCCTGTTCCTTGCTCTCTCTTTACCGCGTCTTGACCATGGATCGCCGAGTCGTCAGGGCTTTGCTGCGTTACCGGCCGTTCCCGCTCGCTCTTCGTCTCGAACTCCTCGCGCACCCGTCTCGAGCGCCGGTCTGCCGGTATGGTGGCTATACCGGCAGACCGACCCCTTATAGCCACCATACTGCCGGCCACAGCATGTGCCCCCCGCGCCGTCTTCCACCCACGAGTTTAGGCCCGGTAGTGGATGTACCCGCTAGTCACTCTTCCCTTTTTGTTAATAAAAATATCCGGTATATGTTTGTCTGTGGATCACCTTGAAGGCTTTTCGAAGCGTTAACTCGAATATGTTTTATGTGGGTGGCCTCAAAAATATTTTTATCTTGGCAACCTTGATGTATTTTTATACAAATCCGAAAAGGAACATTTTTATATCAGTTAGCTTGAATAATACTTAACAATACAGACGTCTTTCTTGCACTCCGAACGTGATCCATTTTACCTTGAACACCTGTTGTCATTTCTGGAATCTGCAGCTATAAAAGCAGATTTTTACGGTACAGCGGATGTCATGGGTATCTCCAAAAGGATTGGGTCGCCCCTTTCGGAGGGGGACGGCGGGTGTATCACTGGGGCGCTTGTTAACCCACCCGGCCCTCCTATTTACGCCGCTTCGTGGCGACAGTCTGCGGATGGCTCCTTAAAATAAACTGAGCCACTAGACCCCCCCCCCCCCTTATCGTACATGCCGCTTGGTCATTGCACCTGCGGAAAGGGAGTCCCAGAGGATTGAAGCTGTATTACGTGTGCACAGCTTAAACTTGTGGCTGCTCTGATGGCGCAACTACGCGGTCGCCGCCGCGGTCGTGAGTTCTGAGAACTCTTGATTGTGAGTTTGAGTCCTGATAACACATGAGTTTGAGTGTGAGTTCTGAAAACTGATAAGCGTGAGTGTGAGCGTGAGTTCCGTGCACTCATAAGTGTTAGTGTGAGCTTGAGCCCTAAGTGAAGTATTCATGAGCGTGAGTTTTGAAATTTTTTGAGTGTGATTGTGAGTTTTGAGACTCATGAGCTTGAGCCTAAATCAAGACGTGAGTCTTAGGGTGAATATGAGTCCGGTGATTGCATTAATCTGCTTGATGACGTGAGTCTGAGGACCATGGCCATGATGAGTCGCGGCGAGCGCTGGTATTATCTTGGCTGGGTTGATCACGTGAGCTCCCGGGACATCTTAGTAGGCGAGGGGGCTCTCGCTTCGCAACTACTACGCGGGGTTCAGGGTTGGTTTGGATGTCGCTTGCCTGCTCCTCCGTCATGTAAACGCGCTGGGTCCTGTGGAGGGCGGAAGAGGGGGGGAGGGGGGGAGGGGGGTGCATGATCTTGCGGACTCCTCCTTGCCAGCGCCCTCCGCAATGTGTGAACCAACGGTAGAGGGCAGGGGGTATAACAGGGGGGGGGGGGGAGGGGTCGCTTTACGTTCTGATGGCGCCTCGAGGCGGTTGGGGAAGCGCTCCAAACGGTTAGCGCTCCTCTCCCTGTGGCATGGAAAGGCTCGTGCGGATTTCGGCACCTGCTACCAAGTTGGTGCCGGTGAGCATATAAATTTATGATTGCGTCAACTATAACGTTCGCACAGCTGCGATAAAATTGAGTTACTCACATGGTCCTCATCAGCACCCAGCCGCACAAACAATTTTATCTTTAGCTTCGAGTGAGATATTTCCCATTGTGCCATATTATGCTTCTAAGTGTCACTGGTGGCAAGATGATGCAAGTGCATGATTGGCGCACCAATAAGCTCGCTCCAGTATGACTTACCAAACTGTGGAAGCTACGACTCCGTGGGCCAATTAGAGCGTCCCATAGAGGCAGCTGACATCTAGAATGAACGCCTGTGAGAAGCTGTCACGTGTCTCACCCCAATGATTTTACTGGTACATCGGGATTCGTAGAATTCCCCGTGTGCCGTGTGCTTGCTTACACTGATAAGTAGAGGACGGCGGCGCGCGGCGCCGGAACGTAGCGGCGCCTGCCCCACGGCCGGATTGCCGGCGCGCCGGCTGGACGCGACGCTGAGGCGCCGATCGCCCGGGCTTCTCTGGCTTCGTGCATGACGCTGTGCTCCCCTCGCCTGTTGTTTACTCATGTTGCGTTTTTACGTTGTTATGGTCAAATGCATTGGTACCCAGAATGAGGTAAGAATTTTGTGTAAAACAATTTAAAGAATATATTTGGTTACCAAATTTTTACAAATCAATTCTAAAACACTTCGCTTGAAGGCCTATGACACATATCTCGATGATTGAAGCCCGTAATGAAATTTTGCAATGGTTTTGGTTGTGTAGCAGAGGACGAAATTGATCAGCAGGTCGTTGAAGTGCGCTACTGCGTTAAATGAATATTTGGTAATCCAGCGACAGTGAATCTGTCTCGAACAGATGGTTACGGAAACGCCGCGAGTTTGATAATTATGATAACATAAATTATAATATTGTGAATGTAGAACTAAAACTAAAGAAACCGTTTGTCATAATTTCCGCGAAATATGAAAAATGAACAACAAAGAAACACTCAACTTCAACTTTCCGAATGTGCTGCTAATTTCCGTGAACTAAATGTACAAAATAATGCTAAATTTTGTATTATTTTTTTAAAAACACCGCCCAGTTCAATTTTGATATGCGCGAACATTGTGCCCGCGTGCGGTGTTGCGGTCGCAAAGCTGTGACACTTTATGCCGTGCAAGCACGAGCAATTAAAGGGACCATGAAGACACCTTCAATATTCTATTTTACGAATGGGATAGGCTTCAGGCAATGTTGACAAAATCATAACCAGTACGGACGCTTGTGTGCCGAACAGCTAACTTAAATAGACCCCGCTAATATTCGTACTGGTGGCGACACCCCGAAAGGAAGGAAAACCGATTTTCCGTGACGTTCAAGCGTGACATTAGAGTAGGCTCGTAAAAGCCGGTTCACAGATCTGCGTTCTGAGCTACAGGAACGACAGCGACACGAACAATATGACACCGGGTAAACCGTGACACATGATTCTTTGACAAAGCCACTCATTGCATTATTTGTCATGCTTCGTAATGGAAACACAATTGTCCCTGTGTAATGTCGTTCGTGTCGTTTCTGTCGTTTCCGTCGTTCAGAACGCAGGTGTGAACCGGACTTGAGGTAATAGACCGATCTCACCGCCAGTTTCGCTATATACGCCGCCGCTGGCGCAATGCATTGCGGGAACTGTAGTTTTTCTGCACGAGGGTAAACGCCGCTGTAGGCTTGCGCGTGTCAATCACGAGCCGTCTCGTGCACTACCACTGCCTCCTGTCTCCTATGAAGTACAACTATGGCTGCGTCACGCACTCTCCAAAGAGTTGGTGAGGTGTGTCTGTTGGTCAAAGCGGACGGCGAGCTCTCGTTTTCTTTCTTTGTCGAGAGGTGTTTACAGATATTTCGTTTGCCTGGTTGATAACAATAAACTATTGATATGACGGGCCTTAAATGTTCACTACAGTACACACAGATACGCACTGTTGAGTACTATATAAAAAGGATTACGCTTCCAGCGAGAGCTCGAGCACGTAGAATCGGTCAGCTGCCCAATGGCAAAGGAGACGACGTAGACAGTATACCTCCGCCAGCTCCGACTCTACAAGCTACACCAGTGTCAATACCTCGTTCATCGACTCTTAAAGGCTACTAAAACCGACAGATTAACATCTACGTCACTACCTTGTTAGAACGCTTGCAAGGAGAGAATGCAAAACGTCAGTTTTGGTATTTCGCGTGCATCATTAGACTCAAAATAAGCCTCATATCAATCTATAAGAAATGAGCGGTATACTAGGCCTCCACTGCGTCCGGAAACACCCCTTTTAGAAAGGGGTTGGAACAATTCAGCATCTTGCAAGCTTCGAGCGTGCACGCAGCCAAAAGCACAACAGAAAGCAACAATTAGGACGTAAGGCTGCCGAGCGCCGAGCCTCAGCTTCATAGGCAACCTGCAATGCTGTTTGGTTTGGCGCCATCTAGTGACTGAAGCAAGAAATATCGGGTACCCCTGGGAGTGGTGGCTGCATTGTTCAAACGTGAGCTTTTACTCTGGTGGCGCCCCTTAGCCTAGTGGCTGAAGCAAGAAATACTGGGTATCCCAAAAAGCCGTGATCGCGTAACATGCCAGCACAACGGAAGCTACGGCCCTGGCGGACCAATAGGAACGTGACTTCGCATCACCGGAGCACGCCCCTACTCCGAAGAAGTATCAGGCTTTTCGCTGGGTCATCCTCCAATATATGTGCGTTGCACTCGTATACGTCGCGCATTTCGAAGCCTTTGTTCGGCACGCTATATGGGGCTTATCGTTCCCCCTTTGCCAAGTTAGAACAAGACAGGGTATGACCGTGGGATCTCACTCTACCGGCGCCACCTGGCTGTTGCCGGCTGGCTATAGGGCACGCTCGTTACGTAAACGAGTATCCGCTAGATAGGCTGAGCTCGCGCCCAAACGGCCAAACGTATCCAAAAGGCCGCCACGCAGCACGCACCACTCCAGCAACGCAAGCGCACAGCGCACTGCGCAGCGCGGGACGTCGAGAAGCCAATGCCGCGACTGTGAAAGGAAGAGAAAGAGAAATGTCGTCTAGACGTCCGAGTAAAAAAAAAAACGTATCGGCGGAATGTCAAGCTGTGTCGAGCAACGAATGCCGAAGAAACGATCTGCGAATGACACATCGATGGAACAAATGTCGAAGAAACGATCTGCCAGTGAAACATTGCTGTGTCGAAGAAACGATCTGTCTATGAAACGTTTGGAATACATTTTAGCGCTCAAAACGCAAGGACATAAAAACGAGAATCAGACACCACACTGCGCTACTAACAACTGATTTTATTACATTAAATGTCACTTATATACCATTTATGTTTCTGATATCACCCCATCGCCATCCAACCCGATGCCAGGCCACGTCAATGAGGAAAGCAGTCAAGTAGACCAACTGAGGCCACGCTGACACATGCTGCCCCACCCTTCTTAATCTCATCTGCCTCGACTATTTCCCTCAGTTGTTTCCTTGTGCCTCGCAAAATCTTGTTGTCGGAAAATAACGGCACACACTTGGCAGCTTGTGTGCTGCAAGTGCGTGCCGTTCTTTTCCGACTACAGTTGTGTTTTGAGCGCTAAAATGTATTCCAAGTTCCAAAATCAGCTAGCCCAACAATCTACTCAGATCAAACGTTGTTCGACGAACTGATGGCTCATTCTAGGACTGCGAGCCAAGAATGGACGCGGCTTGCCACATGATAAGTGGCGCGCCCTACGTGATCGAGAGCGCGACAAAGAGCCACGCGGGGACGACCCCAAACCCCCAAACCACTCCACACCAAAGCAAGCAGAGCCGTACCAAACCAATTCAAACGAAACCTATCCAAGGACGGTTGCATGATAAAGGTAATAAATGCTGACAGCATTTTATGAAGGCCGAGATGGCTGAAAAACAATGCCGACAGATGTTTCTTTAAATCGCAGCCTACTCCGGCAAGCACGGACGATCAACAAAACCAGGAGCAACTCGAGTGAGAAGGAAAACTCGGACTCCGCGGCCTCTGCTCATAGAATAGCATACGACTGACGGACACCACTGCCAACAGGAATTATGACGAAAATCATTTCTGGAGAAGGGGAACAAGAGGGACAAAGGACAAACACAAATTATGGTGAGATTTCAAAGCAGACGTACGTCAAGTGAAACCGCCCTGCCTAAATTACCGCCCTCTCAAAAAACTTTTTTTTGGTCAATGTATATGTTTACTATGCTGCATAAACTTCCGTAGAAGAACGTGTGAGTGGCATAAGAAAAGAAACGGGGGCGATATATTGCCACGCTCGTCGGTGAGCGACCGCGTGCGTGGCCGAGTGGTTACCGTGCTTGACTGTCGCGCGGAAAGTCTGGGTTCGATTCCAGCCAGTGGAAAGCTCTTTTATTTGTTATTTCAACATTGGCGTTCTAGTGTGTACGAGAGCTCTCGTATGATCGAGTTCCGAATGTTCCAGTCGCCGAACAATCTAGGCCGATTGTTCCAGAACCCAACGCGCGTACATAAGGGACTCCGCGTGATGATCTGCAGTCAGTCTCGCCTCAGCGTTCGACTCTGCTGTTTCGCCGACTTCGACGCCCGCGACGCTCTGTTAGTAACTTTTGTACCCTTTTAGTTTTGGCACAAGTTTGCCACATTAAAGGGGTACTCCGCCGATTTCTTCATGGTCCCCGATTTGCTTGAAATTTTGCTAAACTCGCCGAACAACATCGCCAAAATAGTATCCCAAATATTAGGTCAAAATAATTTTTTTTTCACGAAGTTATTGAATTTACAATTTTGTTCCTCACCGTGTTTTTCAAACTGAAAGTCTCTACTGGCAACAATGAAAAAGTGACGTCAGTGGAAGTGCTGGGGTTCACTCTTTGGACTGTAGAATTTGTTCCCAACTGATTCGAAGCAGTTTCATGGTGTCAAATGAATGCTTTGGAAGCTCGCTCCAGTCCCCGCGCTCCAGCACGGAACAAATGATTGGCATATTATATTTTTCAGACTGCTCGCCCGACTGGCAAGCTTAACCTTCCACTGACGTCACGGTCCTGAAAAGGGCGGGTATATTTGAATGTTTCTTTTTGCATTTTTTTGGAATAACTATTATGAATTTTACGATACTAAATAGCATACCAGAAAGGGTAAAGGCCGGGGAGTCAGAAAATATAGTTAGTTGAGGTAGCTCAAAAATCGGCGGAGTACCCCTTTAAACGTTTATTTCTTCCTGTTTATTTGTTGGTGTTTGGTCACCACCCGTGACATCCTGGTGGAGGTGCTGGGTACCGCATGCTCGTGCAGCGTTCCCCTCCAAGGGCCCGCAGTGCAAGTCCGATTCCCGGCTCGGTGAGAAGACCACTCACCGCGGAACCTGAAACTCGGACCAGCCGCCGCACCAAGGGATAGGATCCTGAGTACGGTTTGCTGCTGGACAAACCCAAGCGGAAGAAGACGACGATGGCCAACCAGTCGCAGACCCCCGCCGCTCCTGCCGTCGTCTACCTACCCGTCGTTATTCGAACACCGGCTTCCTTCCACGGCGAAAGCCATGAAGACATCGACGACTGGGTCCAACAGTATGAACGAGTGGCCCGTCATAACGGGTGGACACCGGAACAGTGTCTGCAGAACGCTTACTTCGCCTTGGAAGCAACCGCGCGGAACTGGTTCGAGAACCACGAAGCATCGATCACTTCCTGGGAGCAATTTAAGGCTGAGTTGCAAAGAACGCTCACGAACCAACAACGAAGAGAACGCGCGGAAGAGCTTCGTCAAGCGAGGATTCAAGGCCCTAACGAGAGCGTCGTTAGCTTCGTGGAAGATGTCCTGCGTCTGGGCAACCGCGCCGATCCTGAAGCATCCGAAGCAAAGACGCTCAGAGTCTTGATGCGCGGCGTCAGGGAAAACATTTTCGGTGGTCTTGTGCGGAGCCCACCTACAACCGTCGAAGGCTTCATGACGGAGGCCACGAACATCGAACGTGCCCTTCAAGCACGAGCCGTTCACTATCACCGAGTTCCCGGCGTCGGTTCCTTTTCGCCTTCCGTCTGCAACACCACGGACATCCGCGAGATAATCCGGGACGTCGTCCGGGAGGAGATCAAGAAACTTCTACCGGCCGCCGCAAGCCCAGCTTCGCCCTCAATCGCCGAGATTGTCAGGGAAGAAGTCCAGCAAGCGCTGCAGCCTGAGGTTCTCGCCAGCACCGCTCCGGAACCACCGACGTTGAGCTACGCCGCAGTGGCCCGACGGCCACCGCCTCCTCGTCGCACCTATGTCGCGCCGCCCCGACGTCAGTCTCCTGCGCCGCAGTACGACCGACGCCACGACGACCAGGTCCAGTACGCCTGCCCGGAGTCTCGCGCACCCCGCAAGACCGACGTGTGGAGAACGCCCGACCGACGTCCTCTGTGCTTCCATTGCGGGGAAGCGGACCACACCTACCGCCGATGCCCATACCGACGACTCGGGCTACGCGGGTTCCACCCGAACGACCCGCGCCCCCGTCATGGTGAACGCCCTACTGAGATCGACGAGTACCTGCGACGACCTCAGTCCCCCGAGCCTGCATCCCGCCGAGAGTTCCGGTCGCCGTCACCGCGACGTCCAGCTTCGCCGATGCACCGACCACGACGTGAAAGCCTGTCCCCCCTCGCTCCTCGCCGGGGAAACTAGGCGCGGCAACCCCTGGAGGTGGAGTTGCCGAAGACGACCGACGCCAAGATCCTCCACGAACGTCGGGGGGTCCCCACTCGGACGCTACCAGAGACCAAAACGACGCCCCTGCAGTGGTGTCCAATAACCTAAACGTCGTCATCGACGGCCACGACGCATCAGCACTCGTGGACGCCGGAGCAGACTACTCAGTCTTGAGTGGTAGGCTCTCCTGCCGCCTTCGAAAAGTCACGACGCCGTGGGATGGACCTCAAATACGAACCGCCGTAGGGCACCTCATCACACCAATCGGGAGATGCACTGCTCGCGTCGATATCCGCGGTGAGACGTGCCCTGTGAAGTTCGTCGTTCTACAAGACTGTTCCAGAGACGTTATTCTCGGCATGGACTTTCTGTGTGAATACGGCGCCGTCATCGACCTTGGTAAAAACAGATTGACGCTGCGCAAGCCTGTTCCGTCTTCAGAGAAACCTCGAACAGCGTCAGCCGCCGTCCGAGTCGCTGCCGACCACGTGAACCTACTGCCGCGATCAAGTGTTGTCGTACCCGTAGTGGCCGATGCAGCTACCTGCGGCGAAGTTGTTCTTGAAGGCAACCTTCAATTACTCCTAGGAAGAGGAATAGGCGTCGCAAGAGGAGTGGCTGAACTTCAGGATGGGCGCACCGTGGTCTTCGTGACGAACTTTTGACAAGAAGCGCAACACCTCACAAAAAGGGCCGCTGTAGGCCACGTCGAAGAAATTCGGAACTCCGCCGAAATCGCCGCGATTGCTGAAGAATCATTTCCACCTCAGCAACACATTACGCCGCCAGCGCAGCTCGACATTGACCCCAAGCTTCCAGGCCCGAAACGACGGCAGCTAAGTGACCTCCTCACCGAATACAGTGACTGCTTCGCGACGTCGTCGAGGGTGCGCCAAACCGCCGTTGCGAAACACCGCATCGTTATCGAGGACGACGCGCGCCCTGTGCATCGATCGCCGTACAGAGTCTCCGTTAAAGAAAGGGAGGTGATCCAGGAGCAAGTGCAGGAGATGCTGAACGACGACATAATTCAACCTTCAAGCAGTCCGTGGGCCTCTCTAGTTGTACTGGTTAAGAAGAAGGACGGAACGCTTAGGCTCTGCGTGGACTACCGGCAGCTGAACGCAGTGACGAAGAAAGACGTCTATCCACTCCCCCGCATCGACGACACGTTGGACCGGCTGCGCCACTCCCGATACTTTTCATCCATGGACCTGAAGAGCGGCTACTGGCAGATCGAAGTCGACGAACGGGACCGAGAGAAGACAGCTTTCGTCACGCCAGATGGGCTGTACGAGTTCAAGGTGATGCCCTTCGGCCTGCGCACGGCGCCAGCAACTTTCCAGCGTGTCATGGACACCGTACTGGCAGGACTGAAGTGGCAGAGCTGTCTCGTCTACCTCGACGACGTCGTAGTGTTCTCCAGCGACTTCGACGAGCACCTGCGACGACTACGAGCTGTTCTCCAAGCCATACGGACCGCCGGACTCACCCTGAAGCCGTCAAAGTGTCGATTCGCCTATGACGAGCTGAAGTTCCTAGGTCACGTGGACAGTAACGAAGGCGTTCGCCCCGACCCAGAGAAGACTCGTGCCGTCGCAGCATTTCCAGCGCCGGCGGACAAGAAGGCCGTGCGAAGGTTCCTTGGGCTACGTGCCTACTGTCGGCGCTTCGTTCGAGACTTCGCAAGGATTTCCGCACCGCTCACAAGCCTCACAAAGGACGCCAAGAAGTTCGAATGGGCCGAGCAGCAGCAGCAGGCATTCGACGAGCTGAAGCGACAACTGCAGGCGCCTCCTGTTCTTGGACATTTCGACCAGGATGCGGAAACCGAGATTCACACGGACGCAAGTAACGCAGGACTTGGCGTGGTACTGGTTCAAGTGGAAGAAGGCACCAAGCGAGTTATCGGCTACGCAAGTCGGACACTGTCCAAGGCGGAGAAAAATTACTCCACGACTGAGAAAGAATGCCTTGTGGTCGTCTGGGCCATCACGAAGTTTCGTCCGTATTTGTACGGGAGCCCATTCCGTGTAGTCACGGACCACCACTCGCTCTGCTGGCTTGCGAACCTCAAGGACCCGTCAGGACGCCTCGCTCGATGGAGTCTACGACTACAAGAGTTCAACATGACTGTGGTCTACAAGTCTGGCCGTAAGCACAGCGACGCCGACTGCCTGTCCAGAGCCCCCGTCGAAACACCTTCCGGCAGCAGCAACGACGATGACGACGAGTGCTTCCTAGGTGCTGTGAACACCGACGACATGGCACGACGTCAAAGGGACGATCCTGAGTTGCGCGCGTTAATCGAGCACCTCGAAGGACGAGGGACTACTGTCCCCCGTGTCTTCTCGAGAGCCCTGCCGACTTTCGTCCTCCGACAAGGTGTACTTTACAAGGAGAACTTCGGAGACAACAGCACACCATGGCTGCTGGTAATCCCTACCGACCTTAGAGCGGAGATCTTCCAAGCCTGCCACGACGACCCGACGTCCGTACACCTTGATTACAGCCGTACGCTGTCCCGAATTCGTGAAAGGTATTACTGGCCCAAGCTACCGAAAACCGTTCACTTCTACACACGGTCCTGCCACGAGTGCCAGCGACGCAAGAAACCGCCGACGAAGCCGGCAGGTCTCCTGCATCCGATCGCTCCCCTGACCGTACCGTTCCAGTAGATCGGAATGGATCTACTTGATCCTTTCCCACCATCGACGCAAGGAAACAGATGGATTATTGTCGCCACAGATTATCTCACACGGTACGCCGAAACGAAAGCCCTTCCTGTAGCGACTGCTGTGGAAGTCGCCAAGTTTTTTATCGAGTCCATCGTCCTCCGGCACGGCGCTCCCGAAGTTTTGATTTCAGACCGTGGATCATCGTTCATGGCCCAGCTGAAGCAAGAAATCCTTCGTCTCAGCCACACCAGCCATCGGCGCACAACGGCGTACCACCCGCAGACCAATTGGCTGACGTAGAGACTCAACAAGACCATCGCCGACATGATCTCCATGTACGTCGACGTGGAGCACTAGACATGGGACGAGGTGTTGCCGTACGTCACATTTGCCTACAACACGGCCGTGCAAGAGACCACCGGGGTGACACCCTTCCAACTGGTTCATGGTCGCAAAGTAACGACAATGCTGGACGCGATGTTACCCCACGAACCGGCTGTCGACGGAAGCGACGACGCCCAGGTGGTTGCCCAACGGGCAGAAGAAGTCCGCCAGCTCGCCAGACACCGTATTCAAGCCCAACAACGTGTCGACACTGGCCGCTACAACCTTCGTCGTCGGGACGTACACTTCCAACCCAGAGACAGGGTATGGGTGTGGACACCGATCCGCCGCCGTGGTCTCAGTGAGAAACTGCTAAAGCGCTACTTCGGACCCTACAAGGTACTTTGTCGACTCGGGGATCTGAACTACGAGGTGATGCCCGACGGAACACGGACGTCATCACGTCGCGCTCCACGACCGGAGGTCGTCCACGTCGTGCGCCTCAAGCCGTACTACGCGCGATAAGACTGCGAACTGTGATCTTGTGCACCGCTTGATAGGATTGTGTTTCGCGAGCCTCCGTATGTTCCCATTCTTTTGTTTGTTTCGCTCTGTTTTGTTGCCTTTTACGTGGCATCAAGACGATGCCTTTTCAAAGGGGGGAGTAATGCCACGCTCGTCGGTGAGCGACCGCGTGCGTGGCCGAGTGGTTACCGTGCTTGACTGTCGCGCGGAAAGTCTCGGTTCGATTCCAGCCAGTGGAAAGCTCTTTTATTTGTTATTTCAACATTGCGTTCTAGTGTGTTCGAGAACATTAGAGAGTTTTAGTAATACGTATAGGAGCAAACGCAGGCCCCATACGTTAACGTTAACGTTGCGTCCTCCACACTGGGCATGCGCCATACGTACGTACTGCGGCGAGCCTTGCGTACGTACGCTCGCTATCGATTTTTGCGAACGTACGTAGCGGTCCCCTACGTGCCATCTCGTTGCTCTCGTCGCGCACGGTAGAGCGCGAGAGTAGTCCAGTTTGAAAAATGGCGGCGGTGAGGCAAACCAGCGGAAGTGCTACGCGCATTGTACGGGTTTGCTTTACCATTGAAGATGACATCAACCTCCTCAAAGAAGTCAACGCGACGAACCCTTTCGACCACCCATAAAGATGGGTGTCGATAGCCAAGAACGTTGGCGACGCCGTCGAACCCAAAAAGGTATTTACCGTGCAATCGGTACAAAAAAAAAAAAAAAGACAAAACACGTGCACAACAGGCAAACGGAAACACGCACTTCCGTAACAAAGCGAGGAGAATCGGGGCCTTGGATTGGCTTGACCGAATACCCGCCTTAGATTGTTTGAAGCAGTTTACAGGAGCACATCTAGATGGCGCTACAAGTCTTTACGTATGCGTTCTTCTTCCGCTGTACTAAAAGTGCATATTTGACGCGCTCCGTAACGTTCCGTCGACGCAACGTTAACGCTAACGTAGGGGGTTTGCGTTTGCCCCTATACATATTACTAAAACTCTCTATTTTCGTATGATCGAGTTCCGAATGTTCCAGTCGCCGAACAATCTAGGCCGATTGTTCCAGAACCCAACGCGCGTACATAAGGGACTCCGCGTGATGATCTGCAGTCAGTCTCGCCTCTGCGTTCGACTCTGCTGTTTCGCCGACTTCGACGCCCGCGACGCTCTGTTATTATCTTTTGTACCCTTTTAGTTTTGGCACAAGTTCGCCACATTAAACGCTTATTTCTTCCTGTTTATTTGTTGGTGTTTGGTCACCACCCGTGACAAAAAGTGAAAGCCGTTTACAACTCCCTGTAACACCGAATTAGAGCGCAGCTCTTGAGGAGGAGGAGGGAAGGGTACTGGGGGGGTGAAGTGACGTGGGGGGGTCACGTGACCTTGGGGGGTCACGTGACGATGCCGATGATGTCATCAGTGACGTCACTGATGACGTCATCAGTGACGATGACGATGCGAACTCCGATGACGTCATCAGCAATGATGACGATGACGATGCGGATGTCGGTGACGTCATCAGTGACGTCACTGATGACGTCATCAGTGATGATGACGATGACGATGCGGATGCCGGTGAGGTCATCAGTGACGTCACTGATGACGTCATCAGTGATGATGACGATGACGATGCGGATGCCGGTGACGTCATCAGTGACGTCACTGATGACGTCATCAGTGATGATGACGATGACGATGCGGATGCCGGTGAGGTCATCAGTGACATCACTGATGACGTCATCAGTGATGATGACGATGACGATGCGGATGCCGGTGACGTCATCAGTGACAATGACGTCATCGGGGAGGTCACGTGACCTCGGCGGGGGTCACGTGACCTGGGGGGTGTCACGTGACTTCGGGGGGGGGGGTCACGTGACCTCGGCGGGGGGGGGGGGGGGTCACGTGACTTTGGGGGAGGGGTCACGTGACCTCTGGGGGTCACGTGACCTCCGAGGGTCACGTGACCTTGGGGTGACCTTGGGGGCCACGTGACCTTGGGATGACCTTGGTTACGCCGACGGCGACGCCGACGGCGACGGCGACGCCAACGGCGACGCCAACGGCGACACCGACGCCGCTCAAGCCGGGAACGGGCCCCTAAGAGCTGCGCTCTAATATGTAGTAACTCGACGCTGTGTGTGTAACTTGTCACAAGGCGCGTTTGTGTTTTGCCGCCGCCCTTGTCAGCAGGCGAAAGTTTAACACCCACTTTCGTCAGCCGCCATTTATAGACGAAAGGGCAAACAGCGCACAGTCAACGGGGACTAAAGGAAGTGCAGACAGGACAAGCGGTTTCACATAAAAACAGAATAAAGAAAACAGCAACCCCGCGCACGTCACATGATACATTCACCACGTGTCCAAAAAAACAATCTCTTTACTACTTAAGCCCAGTGACGTTTGGCTTTAGCAGTTGGCGCCTGCTTTGATAATTGCATGCGCCTCTAAAATTTCTCTGTTCACTCTGTCCCTTCCATTGCCAACGATACCAGTCTTACTGAAGATAGATTTGCACCCACATCCATGACAATGCAATGGCAGGAGCCCCCCTACAGCTCCCACCACTGACCGCAACGACAAGTCATGCTCTTGCAGACTGTGATTAACATATCTGCCCGTCTGACCGACGTAGGCTTTTCCACACGTTAGTGGAATCATGTACACAACTCCCACCTTGCAAACAACATATTGATTTTCATGCTTCACGGAGCAAGCGGGGGCCTTTGTCCTTCTTATCGCCAACTCTCACGCATAGTTGCGCCAGCTAACGCGGAGCGGAAAACACCAATGGCACATCGTGCCATTTACAATTTCTTTCGTAATTAATCCAGGTTAACGGAATTTGGTAGAAATCTGTGGAGCATAAACATAAGCATAATAAATTTCTTTCAAATTGGATAGGTGGTTATGAAGTTTACTGTTCCGGGGTAATCTCCCCGCCGCGCGACTCAGGCGAAGACAAACCAAGGGCTTCCGCCCGCAAGTCGGAGCCCAGAGTCGAGATACAAGTCTTCCTGGGCGACGGCTCCCAAATCCTCGTTGTACCGCGTGCCAGAATCCTGGGACTTCACCCCCAGGAGGACGGAAAGGCGACCTACACCCTCACACTTCTCCAGAACCAAGTCACCCAGAACCTACGCATCATGCAGCGGGTCGCCAGCCGGCGGCACGGCCTCGAAGAAGACGACACGATCAAACTGGTTAACGTCCTGGTGGTTTCGCGCATCATGTACGCCACACCCTATCGGAATCTCACCAAGGAAGACAAGGAAAAACTGGATGTCCTCATACACAAACAGTACAAGACGGCCCTCGGACTCCCCCCGTACACCTCCACAGAGAAAGAACACGGCGTCCACAACCCTTTTAGGGAGCTGGCGGACTGCCACCTCGCCACTCAACGAGACCGACTCGCCCAAACCCCTGCGGGCAAAAAGGTCCTTGAGTCGCTCAAGATTCCCTTCTAATCGGATAGAGAGGACACCACGGCACACATACCAAGACTCATTTGAAGCCATATGACGGTGCACACGATTTCCCGCAACATGGACCCGACCCTCCAGGCGGAACGCCTGGAGGGTCGGGTCCATGTTGCGGGAAATTGGGCTGGGCGAAGATTACGTCACCATCATGAGCGACTCACAAGCAGCACTGCGTCACTTCCTAGCAGGCCGTGTCTCGCCGAAGGCACTCAAGGTTGTCACTTAGAAAGGCCGAAACGGCTTCCCCACAGTGGAACTCATATGGATCACAGGACACGACGAAGTGAAAGGCAATCGGTGTGCTGAGACCGAGGTCCGAGCATGTACCTTCCGGGCCACTCCCCCGGCGCGTCGGGACTAGGGCTAGATTCATATTTTGTTCCGGTTCCAAACAGGTACTCAGAATCAGGGCCCACCACCGTGGCCAGAGGGGTGAATACCCCCCGTCACGCAAGAATCTGAACCGAGAGGATGCGGCCGCTTGGCGCCAGCTCCAGACAGGAGCGTTTTGCAACCTAGCGCTCTTGCACAAATTCTCCCCTACAAGCTACAAAGCCGAATGTCCGCACTGCGGGTAATATGCATCCTTATCACACACCGTGTGGCTCTGCACAGCTCACCCTAACATCCCCCCTCCCACCCTGACCCCGCTCCCGAGAATTGAGAAGCCGCACTGCTCAGCTCGTCTGCTGCTGACCAACTAAAGTTGATCGGGCGGGCGAGGCTGGCAGCCGACAGCGTTGAGGCCCTGGACTAGGGGAACCCCCAGAGACCCATATACAGGCATAAGAAAGTTTACTCCTCCTCCTCCTCCTCCTCGCCTTTGGGACACAGAGAGACCCCAACCTTCTTTTTTCGTGATGCTATCCAACTCTTGGCTGGGCCCTTGTTTGGCATTTTACGAACTTTGATTTCTGAACAGTGCTTTATGTCATTTGTGAAATCACAACTCACTATTTTCTGTACTCGTTTTATAGTGAATTTCCTTTCATATATTGTTTCGGTGTTACTCTATCTGATGAGCTTCTTCCTTGGGTTATGCTCATGCTCGGCGCTTAAGTTGTATTCAAAGAAGGGCGAAATCCTGGAGCCTTCTCAATGGCGCGCGAATCACGCGAACGAAAACGTGCAGGCTTTTGCGATGCGGCGCAATGGCGTCAGCTACGCTGCGGATGGAGGTAGGGATGATTGAGCACACAAACACACAAACAATCCTTGTCTGGGGGTCAATAATATGTTGTTAGACTATTTTGTGTTAAATGTAGAGCTCGCTAAATTCGTCTGCGGTGGTGTCAAGAGTGGAAACCGCTAAATTACACTGCAAACGCTAACAACCCTCCCCTCGGCTACTCGTCGGAGTAAACGACGAAGCTGAGGAGGAAATTGCGCCCGCTGTCGAGATCACGCACAGCCTGCCGCGTATTTCTCCCTCGTGTGAATACCACTCTACGGTAAAAATGAACGAAATAAAATAAGGCTCCACGTCGGCAGATGGTTGAAAGCTTCAACAGCGGCTGCCTCACTAGAACGGCATATGTACAGAGTTTGACTTCACAAAACCCCGTTGACTCTGGCCGCCCGCTTCTGTTATTTTTGTCCTAGTATTTTAGTTTTATTATTAATAAAATTAGAGCGACGTCCCAGCTGCGATCGCATCGCAGCTTCAAGGCTTTATGCGGCGACTTCACAAGCGCATTCCCGCTCAAGGCAAAACAAGCGCAGTCCAAAATGTTTTCTGCCTACTTCGGCTGGGACGTCTCCGACATCCTCCCGCAGCGTGACCCCCGCACCAAGGAGTGGATGCTGGTCGGCAACAAGACCTTTCTGGTCACACTAATCGCCGGCTACGTGTACCTAGCCAAGATAGCGGGACCCAGGTTCATGAAAGGTCGCCAGCCGTACGAAGGCCTCAAGCCGTTCATCCTCCTTCATAACCTGTTCATGGTCGGCGCCAATGCCTACTTCGCTATCACCTTCTTATCTAGGTCCTACCTGGGAGGTGGCTACAACATCGTCTGCCAGGGCATTGACTTCGAGGCTAGAGACAAGGTCACGATGGGGTACCTGGAACTTTGCTGGTGGAGCCGCTGGGTGAGAATGGCCGACCTCCTGGACACCATCTTCTTTGTGCTTCGAAAGAAGGACTCGCACGTGTCCTTCCTTCACGTTTTCCACCACGTCGCAGTGCTTTTCAGCGGCTGGTATGCTCTTGCCTACGGTGCAGATGGACAGCTTGCCTTGGCAATTTTCGTCAACAGTTTCGTTCGCGTCGTCATGCACTCGTACTACTTCCTGTCTCTTCTGGGTCCCGTTTTTCGCCCGTACCTCTGGTGGAAGCGACACTTGACGCAGCTCCAACTGCTACAGTTTGGCATCATGTTCATCCACGGCTTGATTCCGCTTTTCATCAACTGCGGCTATCCCAGGTTTCACGTGGTGCTTGGAATTTTTCAGCTGCTCGTCATTACTGTTCTATTTTTCCATTTTTACGCGACTGCCTATCTGAGACGGAGTAATCTCAGCGATAAAGCCCAGTGATTAATTTCTTGGCAGTTCTCTTGTTGCTGACAAATGTACTGCAAAACGTTCTTTGGGCTAAAAACATTAGCGAATTAATTTAACCGCAATGCAAAGAAGTTCTGTGTAATAGTATGTCTTGCTCCATTTGAGATAGACGAATAAAATATTACGAAAAGTATACAGGGGATTGCCCCAGGCCAAGTCGAAATGTATTTTTGGTTGAACGTCGTTGCTACACAAACGATTCGATAGCCGATGTTCCCACTATTTATTGACCACCATTCATGGACAAAATAAGGTGGAAGCATTTGTGTATGTAATAGTAGCCCGAGATTGCGGTAACATCAGAAAAACGACAGGAAGAACGAAAGGGGTCTCAATTAGTTGAATTAATTCAGACCCAAAATAAGTAAATTTCGTTGCAATAAAATTACGCTGTGTTTGAGACCTCTTTCCTTCTTCCTGTCGTTTTTCTGTCGTTGCCAAAACCTCGGTTAATTCTACAATGATGAACTTATACCAGCTCACGTGCGCCCTCACATTTTGTTGATATGGGTCTGATTGTAGATTTTATATGGGTCATCAAAATTTCTTTTGAGCTGATCTGTCGCCTTAAGTTTTTACATATAATATGTTTATGACTGGTTTTTTTTTGTGCGAGCCTGCTCGAGTGTAACGAAAAGCCGTTACACGCAGCTCAAAGCGACATAAAGCATATATAGCCGCAAGCAGGCAATGCGCAAGTGTACAAAGCATGTGGGATCATATACGTAGTCATAATTAGCGAGATCTGCCAACCGGCGCAGCAGGAATTGAACCTCGGACGGTGCGATCCGCAAACCGGCGCCTCTGCTCAGTGCCGGAACGAGTGACAAATGCGCCCCGTGCACATACAATATTGGCTCTCATTTCCCCCCCTCATTTCCATGTACAACGTTTACGCACGCACACCGCTAGGAGGAGGCGAAAAGAAGCGCAAGCAGCTGGACTACGTGTGACGCAAGGGAGCCTGCGGTCGCTGTTGGCGAGCGGCGCTTGCTCCCGGATAACGAAGCATGGCTTCCTACGTAATCTCATGACATGACGGGGTCTTAATAAATTTAAACTTGTCGATTATTGTGATAAACCCTGGAGTACATTACGAGTGTGTCATGTGGGCAACGCACCCAAAACCACCGAAAACGTTCCGTACCCAAGCATAACACATAATAAATCACACATAATGCATGCGCGACAGATTCTGTACTCTCCGGGTTTACCAAAATGATGAAGACAATTTTAAGTTCTTATATGGGACACCCTGAAAAATGCTTAGATGAGTCAACACTAATAATTTTATCTTCGTGCTGCCTCATCACATTGAATGATATTACTATTCACCTTGAACAGTGTTGACGAGCTGCGAATCCAGTTCAGTATAGTGTAAATAATTCTTCCACATACCAAAGTCGCCCGTTATGCCTAGGCTGTATATTTTCCGGTTTTAACCAAAAAAACACCGCTAAACATTCGCCGGTGTGGAAAGTAAAAAGAACAATTGGTTAAAAGAACAGCTGGTTAAAATTTGGTTACGTTCCAAAACGCGACCAATTTCATCGTAAACTTCACAATCGAAATTCGACTTCATAATCGACATCATAATTGAAATTGAAGAGAGAAACTCAGACATGTGCACGACGTCACAGGGGTAAATCTGGCGAGATGCTGCGTGGTCAGTGTTTTGAACAATGCGAAACCGGCCGGGCCGAATTTAGATAAACAAGAACGCATTGCTCTTAATGAGTCAGACAGCTCCATCATGATTTTAAAGGCGGACAAAGGAAAATGAACCGTTGTGCTTGGTAGGGATGACAACATGAAAAAGATGTGGGAAGTTATGAACGAAAGTCAGTATTTCGTGAGGCTATCAAGAGATTCCGCTGCTAAGTCCGAAAGAGAGTTAGTTGAAAGAGAGTTAGTTGACCACCTTCGAGAGCTCAAAAAGAAAAGACGCATCTGTGACGACCTATATACCGTCGTCTCTTTTCCTCTAAAGCCGCGACACCTAAGATGTATGGACTCCCAAAATTCGCCCGGGTTGCCCCCTACGCCCGATTGTATCGTTTATTGGTTCATCCACTTACAGCCTTTCCAAATATCTGGTTGAGATTCTGAACCCTCTTACGGGAAACAATGAATTTTGCGTCCGGAATTCCTATGACTTTGTTGAACTTATACGAGCTCAGACCCTGCTGCCGCACGAGACTATGGTATCCTTTGATGTGATTTCACTATTTACGAATATCCCCAACGCCCTGGCGGTTGATGTCGCCCGTGACCGTTTGTTGGCAGACCAGTCCTTGTCCACTCGCACAACCCTCCTGGTTGATGACGTTATATTCCTTTTGCGTTTTTGTCTCAACCAGTGTAATTTTAGTTTTAATGGAGAGATATACCATCAGGTCAGCGGATGCCCTATGTGGAGTTCAGTTTCCGTAACCGTCTAGAAACCCGTCGTGTAATATGTTAAGGAAAAGGTAATGCCTGGCATTGATTTGCACGTGAAGCTTTACCGTCGTTTGTCGTTGACACTTTTGTAATTGTTAACAGAGAGCACGTAACCGATTTTCACCGCAATTTGAAGTGTTCACCCCTCTATTCAGTTCACTTGCGAACATGAAACTGACAGTATCTTGCCGTTTTTAGATGTACGTGTCCATAGAACGAGTGAATCTTTCTTTAAGATCCGTATATCGTAAACCATGTGACACACGAACTTTCTTGACTACCACTCTCATCACCCTACTCAACACAAAAGCTCAGTTGTAAGATCTAGTGTGTCTTCATGTGCGCTTTGCTTAGAGCGAAGACATTTGGCCATTTTGTCCCACACTTTTATTTTTAATTTTTCTTCAGAAGCGCGTGAAAGAGCGTGCCCCTGCACGCGCTTGTGGCGCTGACTGTGCTACGGCGACATTTCGTTTTCGTCGATTTCTTTGTATTTTGCCCGTGAGCGTGTGCACTCTAAGAAAAAAGGGAGGAGAAAGGTAGCAAAAGCGACTGTTCCTCCTTGTTGCGGACAAGTTGCCCAGAGAAGGGAGGAACGGCAGTTCAGATGAAAGGAGGAGGGCGAGTTCCTCCTTGTTCAGTTGGAGTTGGCGCAGGGGTAGAACATCGCGGTACTTACCAAGTGGTCAACGGTGCGATCCCCAGGAAAGTGTTTTTTTTTTTTTTTTTTTTTTTGTTTACCAAAACACATATAAACAAACCCAGACCGATGAAAGGAAAATTAAAGTCCTTATTATTCTCCGAGACGTTTTCCTCCTCCAGGCAGAGCGGAGAAAGCTTTCGCCCTCCCGACCCTTTCGTTTTTCGAGCACATCGCGCACGTTGTTTAATAAATTATTGTTGAGTTGATTGAGCTTCAGCGGCAGCGAAGGCCGCCTGTAATTCCGTCTTCTAGTCCAAACGTGCAGAACATTTCGGTTGCATTGACGTTTTTACCACTAATTTTATCAAACGAGCTAACGAAGCCGCTAGAAACAGCGAAGTTCCGGGGCAGTGCCAGCAGCGCTACATACACTGGGTAAGACGGCCGTCTCCGATCTGTCTGGAGTCAGCGGGCGAGAGCCGGGAGGGCCCAGCGGCAATCAGAAAGGGCATCCGAGCAGTGGAGACGGAGAGATGGAGAGCGGGAGCGGCGGCGAAGCCGTCCCTCGCGATGTACTGCGCGGAGAAGGAGGCCATAGGGAAAGAGCCCTGGTACGACAACTCGACAGGCAGTGGACTCCTCGCAGAGGCCCGCATGGGCACATTACGGACCCGGGTGTGGAGGGCCAGGTTCACGGAGGGACAGGAGAGGACGTGCACACTCTGCGGGCAGACCGACGAGACGATGGAGCACCTAGTGCTGCAGTGCCGGCACATTGTACCGGTCCCAAGTACAGAGGTGCTACCTGTAGCACTCGGTTTCCGAATCGGTGCAGAACAAGGAGAGGAAGAACAAAAGAACGTTCGATCGGCGGTAGACGTGACGAAGAGGCGGCTGGAGGTCTGGTGGAGGGAGACGCATCGGCGGAGGGAATGCAACCGATCAGCGGAACATCAAGCGGAAGCGGAAGTCGCGGGAGGCGCGACAGGCTAGATCCAGTGCTTGTTGCTGTTGATCACCCGATACAAAGGGAAGAGCCACAGACTCCAATCCAATCCAATCCAAATCCAATTTGCGGGACACATGCGGAACTACAGCCTGCTACAGCAGCGAAACCACGAGGAACTGTGTCGACGTTTTCGACGTTATGGAAATCGCGGGAACTGCGTCCAAGGAAGGCAGGTTTTCCTGCCGGCTGCCTGGGTGCCTTCCGCGCTGAGTTCGGTTCCGTCGTCCCGTGCCGAGTGCCAACCGGCGTTCAACGTGATTCTTCTGCGTGTCAGCAACATCGTCAACGTGGTTCTGTAGTTCTTCGTGTCAGCGACATTGTGATGGCAGTGTTGTGGGTTGTGAACAGAAGACTGGAATTATCGCCGATGTGACCGTGTGTTCGCGTATCAGTGCTTAACAACAAGATGAGATGACGTAAACTGTCGGGCATTGATGCCGCTGGTCGGGCCGTTATCGGAGGAGCCGGGGTGTCGCAGGATGACATTCCGCTTTACATTAAAGAGTTTAAAACCACTTGAGGGATTAGGTGCAGTCGATCGACGTGTGGATAGTCATGTTGGAACGCTAATCTGAACGGTAAGCTCCTATCGTACAGTGGCCAATGTGACTCGGTCCCCGAGAGCGATTGCGCTCTGGGGAAAAGACAACACTACGAAAGTATGACGGAAAGTACGTATATTTATAATGGAAGTTTAGCATAAAAAAAAAAGACAGGCAAAATCGAAAAAAAACAAAAAACGCTATCCTTTAATTTACTGTTTAAATATATTACGGTTCCTGTAGAAACTGCCCTCTAAGTGGCGCGCTGGGATGAGCGCTAGAAGTTTTCGAGCTCGCAACGGCGCAGCTCCGTACACTTAACAGTTGTCGCAAGTCGCGGCTTTGACTGCATTCAAGTTGATCGAAAAGCGATTTCTGTGCCCGTGAAGCATCACTTCCAGCTGAGTGGATATCCGCTCTAGAGAGATTAATTCAAGACGGCAGTTGCAGCTTTGCGCGAACAGCACAAATAGAAAAACGAACACCACAATATAAATACTGGCTACGAAGGGCCGTGCGGGAAAACAAACTCATGGCTTGGAACCACATTGGAGCGGCTCGCTTTATTGGCTTTCAAATAATTATGGCATGATCGAGCGTCTTCTTTTTAATAAGAGATTCATCCCTTGAGCCATTAAAAATAGCCCCAGATGTATGACATTGCTGGAAAAGAATGAACATGTTCGGAATATTTTTTTGCTTAGGGAGTCACCGAAAAATTCCGCACGTTCAAAACGACCAGTATAAAAGACGGAAACGCAGGTCTCGGGAGTAGTGATCGGGGGAGTGTGCTATTGTATCGATGTTTGTGTGTGCGATATCTGTGTATGCGCTCTATATATGTTCACCTGATGCTTGTAGTGTGCGTAACGTGTCTACATGTGTTGGAGCTTCCCGAACAAAAGGAAACAAAAATGTGGCGTAAGAAAATATGAAATTTTTTTTTTTGTAAAACATGAATTGGTCGGTACCTAGCGCCACCTAGCCTAGCTACCTGTGATTACTCTGCTTGACCCTGCCATCTGGTGGCAAGTGATTTAACATCCTTTTACGCTACGCGGCTACGCCATAATTTCGTGTTACCGTGCTGAGGTGAGCCAAGAGGTTGCTTCGGATTTGCTTTTTTTTGAGAGCGGCTTTTGGTTTTGCGGGCGAATGTTTTTCACTCCTCCGTGATGTGCGGTTGACGCAACGGTTGACGAAGGAATTGTGGCTCGAGGAATTGAGCAGTTTCAGCGACGGTGTCACCGCCCTGGCGGCCGGTCGCCGAAAGAGAACGAGGGGGATAGGTTCGCTGGGCGTTGGCTTTGTGTAAATGCGTTGGCCGCGAACGTAGGCTTATAAACTTCGGCAGCAAGAATATTACGCGGCTCTAGTGTTCCGGTACGAGCAACAGAGATGACACGAACTGCTACGACGAGCTACGACCACCCGCCGCAGCGATGCAGGCGTCGAAGGAGCGCAACCTGTGCACTACGCAGTCAGTCGCCGTCGCCCGACGCAGGTCGTTTGGCATTCAGGACTTTCCGTCCCGGGTTCTTCGCTTGCACTTGGAACCGAGTATTATTCCCTGTGCTTCTGTATGTGCTCAGTGGCTGGATGTGGACCTCATAGAGCAGAGTTCTTCAGACTCGACAGCGACTCAAAGTTGACGGCGGAGGGGCTTGCAGCAACGCTTTCGGTTGGTGCACGGGTGCGACGACTACACGGATAAATTTTAAGATTGCTGCTAGCAAGGTGGGCCATAGTCGCTTTATGTTGACACGATTTTGAGTGTAAGTACTCCGTGCAAAGGCGAATCTATCGCGTTTCTAATCCACCTTTGTTTTTATTGTTGTTTTTGCGCTCGCACGACCGATTGAAAATGCTTCTGTACCAATCACGGAGTGAATGTCTTCGGCCTACATTGCGGAACGCCCAATAAAAAGTCATATTCGTTCAGCGAGCAAACTTCCCTTTCGAGTGACCTTCTTTGATTGATGATTTCGCCCGTACTTGAGTGCTTTAATCAACACGATCGATGAAGTTTGCTTCCTTAGTTAGGACATTTTTTGTGCCACATGCGGCACTAATGCTTGACACGATGTATTCTACTGGTGGTATTGTGAATTGGTTTACTTCCAAAGCTAACAGTATGACAGGTGGGACCATTCAATTTGCTAAAAATGTGATATGGGAATGTCGTTGCATAACTAGCGTTTTACGTTTAAGATTGATAAGAAACATGCTCATGTGATGACGCACGTCTACAGCATAAGCTTTGCAGAACCAGAATGGATGTGCTACAGGCTCAAGACTTTTAATGGACCAAATTGGTGATTACATGGCAATAAATATTGTGGAAAACTGCCCATTGACTCGGTGAGTTTTGATCGTGACCATTGGCGTGCTGTTGGCAAATTAAAGGGACATTGCATCTAGATGTGCTTAAATATCTTTATTTCAAGGTTCAGTGGACCCCTCTGCATCATTACAGGAAGGCTTTCTCAAGCCACAACAAACAACAGTGAATATACAATGCATAATAACGGGCACCAGTGTCCAGGCGTATAGTCCGCAGAAGCCAATATGAGCCTAAAAATGTTTTTGTTTTGTTTAGATAGTTTGCATTTGGTGTATAATTTGCAGGGCCCGATTTCCGCGCCCAGTGCATAGTCCGCCAAGCTGGTGCGTTGCGTCTTTGTGCTTTTTTTCCTGGGTGGCATTTTCTTCAGAAGTTCTTCGGCGAACGCTATTGAGCCTGAAGAACTGCTCTTGAGGCCCACATCCAGCCACTGAGCACACACAAGCACAGAAAATAATACTCGGTGCCAAGTACAAACGAAGCACCTGGGCAGAATGCCGTGAACGCCAAGCGAGCAGCGTCCGGTGACGGCGACTGACTGCGTTGCGCCCCTTCGGTGCCTGCATCGCTGCGGTGGGTGGTCGTAGCTAGTCGTAGCGAGATGATCTTCACTTCAAGCAAGAAATCTTGCCATACCATAGTCAAGATATGTGTGCAAGTGTTCGACGACGTGGGCTCTCTCACGTTGGTGCAGTTGTCATCAAGAAAGGTACATAACAATGTTGAGTGTTTGAGGCTGAAACTATGACGCATACTTATCTAAACCTAAATTTATCGGTCTGTGGCTACAAACATTTTCGTTGACGTTGCTTAGATCATGTAACCATTCAGGCCTCAAATTAAATGGTGTTTCGAACTCTTCGGTTGTGTATGAAAACCTATTTGCTCTAATAAAAGACATTTTGAAAAGGACACATGTCTTCTGCTGATACATATCTTCCAATTTACAATGCAGAAGCAAACAGAAAATCAACTGCATACATCTACCACTTGGCATAAGCACCTTTTGCAATTCATTCTTGAGCACACTCAAATATCAGCTAAGGTTGCTCTTGTTTTAGAAGCTTTGCCCTGTTCTGTAAAAAGAAAACAGTTAAAAAAGCTTTACCTTCATTCTCCTCGCATTTAATACAGACTTGTTTGTCAGCAGATCACACACAGCAGATATCACCGTGGCACATGCAACTCGAATGACCGATGAGACTATTGCTATTACAATAAAGCTTTCCACAAGAGCCAAAATGAGGCTTGTAGGGGTGCACAAGCACATGGAAATGAGATTGGCGCTTCCGGGGCTTGTTTACATTATGCGTAAAAACAGGACGATCGGCGACCAGCTGATCGCAATATAACACCAAGGATACCGATGTTTCGATACATAGAACGCAGGATAAAGACCTCAATCGTCCCTTGTATGCTGTAGTTGTTATACTTTCCATCCAACCGCTTTTTAGCACAATTAACTAGAACAACCGAAAAGTTCGCAACACCTTCTAATGCGAGGCCTGAATGGTTACATCATCTAAGCCACGTCAACGAAAATGTTCGTAGCCGCAGACCGATAAGTTTAGTTTGAGACAAAGTACGCGTCATAGTTTGAACGCGCGAACATTGTTGATATGTACCTTTCTTTGGACCCGCGTACATTCGGTTCAACTTGATGACAGCTGCACCAGCGTGAGAGCTCACGTCGAACACTTGCACACATATCCTGACTATGGCAAGATTTCTTGCCTGCGACTGGTTTGAACACTTCATCTGTAGCATCACGGTAGGTCTTGGTTGAAATGATGATCGTCTCGCACACGGCAACAAACAGAGAACGACACGCTTTGTTCTATTTATACGCTACCGGTCTACGGGCGTCGCAAATCTATCCCCCTCTTGTCCGCCATGTTGGATCTATCGGAGCGCCCCCTATATTCGCTGAAACTCCTCAATAGCAAAGGTAGGACATAAAGTGCGCGAACTGAGTGCCGGTTGTCTCCGTTGAACATCGCAGTGCTGACGATGAGAAGACTGAGTGACTGCATGCTTTCGAAACGTAAGTTTCTTTACCTGCAGGGGTAAAGAAACTTCGGAAATAAATACAGTTCGCGGAAAGCTCGTGTTACGTTTTTATTTCCTGCTCCTCTCGCTTCGTGCAATAGACTTAGTGTTCTCGTTAAGCCTTACCGAGCTCGATTTGCTCGGTTCGTGGCCGCCATAATGAGATGCAGTCGACGGAGGAACTTTTCCTCCCCTGCTTAAGGGACGAAAGTTTCTCCCTTTCTGAAGGAACATATGTGTCAAGAGCGTTCCTCCTTTTAGGGAGAACTATACTGACCCTTTTTTCTAAGAGTGTGCTATCGGCATCGGGTACTACAAAGGGTGGCATCACCCTAAACAGAAGGACATTGAGGCACCCTAGTAAGATCGTTACTTCACCTTTCAAAAACAGTCCCATCTAACTTATCGCTTCGTAATCAAGAACTTTGCCATGTGCGGGAGGCTTTGAAGGAACGTAACTACGCCGACCGATTTATCAACCGCGTTATGGCCGGTTCACACATGCAGCGAAGCGCTAATGTAGCGCTTCTCACGTGTCGCCCGCTACTTATTGTCTGCCATGAACAACAGTATTGATGGTGCGATAAAAAGCTGGTGAACGCTCCCGTCAGCACGCGCTTAGCGCGAGGTCAGCGCTACGCTTGTAGCGCTCCGCTACATGCGTGAACAGGCCTTTAGGAAACAAATATCCCGTCAACGCGCGCTTAGGCGTTGTTCGAGGCGGGGTTTAGGCCGCACGTCCGGAGGCTTCCTGTCTCGAGACGACGTCCATTCCCCGAAGTGAAGAACCCAGGGGTCCAGTGGAGGTGGGAGACTTCGTAACGTAACGAACGATTTAATTACATGGTAGCGATACAGTCGTCAAATCCGAGAGAACAACGGAGCAGCCTCGCGCTTCGCCTTATATAGGGTCCGCTTCTCCCTCACTCCCCGCCAGGGCAGCCAGTGCGATGCAGCAACCCGCCGTCAAGTGCAATGCAGCAAAGTTCGCCGTCCAGTGCGACGTAGCCAAAGTTCTCCGCAGTTAGGCCATGCCTCTCTCCCTTTCCCGAGCGCACCAACCACCACACACACACACACGTCCCGCTAACGTCACGGGCGCGTTGAGACTTGTTGCCGCAGGCCCCGTCACGCAGGCGACGGTCCCGGACGGTAAAGAAATTAGCTTAGTACCGTCAGAAACACTCGTATGACGATAGGCATGCCCAGTGGAACTATAAAGAGAAAAAACAAGAGTGCATACTTTGAACTCGAAAAGTTTTTATTTCACCACATTAAATATATTGTTGCAATGCAGTGCTGGTTTCAAAGAATGCTATTTCCTCAGTCCCTTGCAAAATGGCAAGTTCACACTGAAAAGCAACAGTTTACGTATACAAAAATAAGTTCACAAATGGTAATAATAGTTTCTCTCGAGACCTAGGGTAAAGCAAACGGGCATGTCGCCTCAAACGTATAAGGCACATGAAAGCTGTAACTTTGGAAGCTACTACAGCTTATTCATGTAAAAGCAGCTTCATACACTTGCAACAGCTTATGACCAGTGGCTAACCAGTCAGTCACAAGAGGCTTAAATCGGTTTGAAGTCATTCCCTTCGTAAGCAGTTTGCAGGTGAGTGAAACAGCCTTAAAGTGTGACACCTTTCGCTGTAAACACCAATTCTAAACAATGAATAAACCTCTTCTGTTCTTACTTAATTTGGACTCGTCGGGACTCGTTTCGCGCAGGCCCCGACAAGCGGGCGACGGTCCCGGACTCGTCTTGACTCGTTTCCGCAGCGTTGAAACTCGGAAGAAGGTCGCCGAAGGTTCCATTCTTAACAGCGTTGGGGGTACGAACCGTATACAAACACTACAGAACAATTGCCAACGTTATCTCGAAGCCAAAAGACCCGATCCCCTGAGAGACAGAAAGGGGCGTGATCTACCAGATGCAGTGCAAGGAATCTGACATTTCCTACATTGGAGAGACGGGGCGAAAAAGAAAAACAGGACTAAAAAAACACGCACGGGACGTCGCCAATTCCCCGAACGTTACCCGCTTCAAATCCGAACTCGTCGACCACGCATCCATGGACGTCAGTCGAGCAATTTGACTTTGACAAGACGCCGACTTTGACGAGGGAGAAAAGGTGGGGACCGAGAAAGCTGCTGGAACCTTGGTTCATCCAGAACGACACACGCGGAAGTGACTCATCGCTGGTTAACAAGAACCATGGCCCCCTGCCGGATGTTTACACAAACTTCATGCCTAAATAGCCGAACTTTTCGTGCGACTCTCATTTGCTCTTTGTTACTGAAGATAGCTCCCGCATTGTAGGCGAAACGTTTAATTAAATTGTTATTTTTGTTGTGTCAAGCCGTTTTTGTTATTACAGTTATTATGTCTACGCCCGGCTTCTGGAGTACTTTTGCATTTTAATACAAAGGGCAGTTTCTTTTTTTTTTTTTTTTTTTTTTTGCGAAAACGCTTTATGTAGACGCTTGTCAGACTTGATCGATGACAAGTGGCTCAGGACTGTTTCGCTCAACATCTCTGATGACCTGCAGTTCATGGATGACTTCTTCTGGTTGCGTCGTGAAGATAGTAAATTCTTGCGTCAAGAAGGCGCTGCAAGAGGGATTTGTTCTCTTGAAAGCCTCTACGGGCCCGTCGTGCACGACGAATGTAAGCTCAGCGATCTGGAAGCTGAGATCCTTCATTAGCGCCACTATACGCCATCAGTGCCGTCATTGACCTTATGCTGCTCTGGAAGTTGCATTCACCGTACACTGGCCAGTACTCTCCAAAGCCTCTATGGGTATTTTGAAAATTCCCGCGTCTAGCCCAAATGTAGAGCGCGCGTTCTCGAAATTGTCCGTCGTCGACGGAGGAGCGTGCGGGAATGCCAGATGCGGGTCTTGGAATGTACGCATGCATATATTACAAAAAAAAAAAATGAAGTGTGAAGAACATTGTGTATTAGATGTAAACCAAAATTCAACCGTTTCTATTCGCGATTTTTTTCTGTCGATAAGAGCCGTTTGAGGCGCTTTCACGAGAAAATTCAACGAAGTGAACCTGTATTTTGTAAATACATAAACACCGAAAAACATCCGCCGATTTTTTACATACATAAACACCGAAAACGTACCTTTTCTTACCTTGTCTACGCGGAAAAGAGGGGGGGGGGGGGGGGCATATTGGACAGGGGCGTAGTACTGCAGTAGTTCATCATGAGAGTGTTTTAATATATGCTCTAGGACTCTGTCTGTACTTTGGTCCTTGTGTCTTCTCTCCGGCTATTCGCCTCGAGACCGAACTAAAGGAGGCGCTACTGTCGCGCTGTCATCATCATCAGTGTCTGGATAGGAAGATGGCAGCCCCATAGGCTATCTGCGGTCGCGGCCAAGAGGCTGCAGAATATAGCGTTTATTATCTCGTACAGTATACTGTATAATTGTGAAAGCAACTTCCACAAATAATGGTTCCATACTGTTCATTGACTCGCTGCAATACCTACTGTACCGAGGTGGGGGTCAGCTTTCACCACTCAGCGGCCGGCGCGCTGAGGAAAGAGTGGCTCTCGAAGTTGAGATCTGATTCACGCGATGGTTTGCTCTGAACATTTCACCACCGAAGACTTCAAACCAACGATGCATGACAACCAAGGTAAGTGCAAAAATAAAACTATTTACATAAGTGTCACGAGTGGTCCAAAGTATAGTACGCATTGGCAGCAGACCTTGGCATTGGCATAGACATTGGCAGCAGCGGCAGCAGCGGCAGCAGCGAACAGGCACGACCAAACTAGTCCCCTGTATCGTTCAGATAACAGGAGCGCTGCCGGGACAACACTGCCGCGATTCGAACTTCAAATCTGCTGACTTCGGAGCTACGAGCCTGCCTACTCCAGACAAGGCTCGGTCGACCGTGACGTCGCCACTGCTAACATCAAGCGCTTCCGTCGACCAAGCTGAAGCTATAAAAGGCACCCCAGCGGAGCCTTGCCTTCACATTGGCAGCAGGGGCGGCAGAGAAAAGTTCACCAGAGGAAAGCTCACAAAGCTCACCGGAGTAAAGCTCACCGGAGTAAAGCTCACCGGAGAAACGCTTACCGGAAAAAAGCTCACCGCGAAACCGGCAGATGCGGAGAAAAGCTCACCGGCCTTTGAGCGGATGCGGAGAAAAGCTCACCGATTGTTTTAAATTTTTTCCTCAGCTTAGCAGATTGTGCGTCACACGTGGCAATTTAACACAATTTGAATTCGTCACTTCATTGAAAATATGTCCTTGTTTTTTTGTAATATTCTAGAAATTTATTGGGCATATTTACAAATCCCTTAGAAATTAGTATACACCAATTCTGTATATTATTGAAACCGCAAGGGAATAAAATCGGAGCACTGGGCACCGGTAAGAAAGAGAACAATTTATTGACAGCCGACAGTGCGCCGTCGGTAGCTCTGTAAAAATAAAGAGGTTTGTTCTTTGCGAGCTAATATGAATAGCGGTGTGTGAACCGCTTCAGCTTCATAGGTTGTGTAGTGCCTTATAGATAAGTATGTGTTTGTTGATGTAATCAGTGGCGGCTACGCTGTTTTCTTTGTTAATTTCACTAACAAAACTTTAGTTGCGAGAACAGCTTCGTCCTGTCGTTTTTGTTGTCTTCACTCCGTCGCCGTCTTTTGAGCGGTTTCTATCATGCATCATACATACGTACACCCAACTCGCCCAATTCGCTACTTTACAGAATACTATAGTCGGTTGCAAATCAAGAAGGTAGGAGAAGCTCCTCCCACAAGCGTGATGCGCTCATTTCAAATCCCTCCGCAGTCGAAAGAAGAGTTCTCTGGAAACGCTCCTTGTTCCGCCTCAATGGATTCCAACTTGTCTCCGATCCTACGTTTTTAGAAAGCGACCTTTGTATTCATTGGAGGGGAAACCGAGCCCCTGAAAGCAGCCTTTGTATCCATCGGAGGGAAAAGCTAATCCCCGAAAGTCGTATTTGTTTCCATCGGAGGGGGAAAACTCTAATCTCTCTCTCGTGACTTCCACAATGTTAAGTCAGAGTCGAAATACAAAGCAAATATGTACAGAAAGGCAAGACCCTCCCTGCGCGTTGGCCGCGACGTCACGGAAACGATAGGACGCTATTGAATGCGGAGGTGGCGGAGGGATATACGATTCCCTTTGAGGGGCATTTGCCGCTACCTTCTTAACCTGTAACCGAATATAGTTCTTATATTGGTAACGGGTAACAATGGTTGCAGTGTGCAACTCTGAAAGTCATGGGTGGCTCGCCGTAGAAGGGCACCATCACACAAAGCCAACGTATGGAAACACCAGCACGAACTGCTAGGAAACGTGCATGTCGGTGGAAGAAAGAAACCTCGATATCGTACTGACTCTTTGATCTTGTTTTCAAAGGTTAACATAAGCTTCAAAGATAATTTCAGGCACCACGTTGTTGCGCATGCACTTTCGGATTTTCGGAATTTACAATTTTGATTTTTAGGTTTCAGGCAGACATTATTAAGCTTTCGAACTTCTTCCTGTTCTTCAAGTTCATAAAGTTTTCAGTTAGGCTTTAGTTGCCTAGAGAGTAAATCCCAGAAAACAGTGGCCCGCAAGCTTAACAAATACAAAAAAGGACATTTTCTTTTTTACAAAGATGTCGAATTTTAATGATATTAAATTGGCATATGTTACGCATGATCCAAAAGCCTCCATATAAAGAGAGGAAAAAAAAATCGGTCAGCTTTTCTCCGCATACGCTCAATGGCCGGTGAGTTTTTCTCCGCATCCGCCAGTTTTGCGGTGAGCTTTCCTCCGGTGAGCGGGCAGCATTAGCAGGCACGACCAAACTAGTCCCCTGTATCTTTCAGGTTGGTGTTCTTTTATTGTATTGACTTTCCTTATACCACGTTTCATGCCGCTGCTGTTGCTGCTGCTGCCAAGGTGTAGCCATGAGTTCCAATAGACAGTGTAAAACTTGTGAAAAGCAATTCGTATCGTCCGATGCAAAAATTGCGTGCAGCGACTGTGGTGGTAGCTACCACACGGGAAAATGTTCTGGAATTTCTGACAAAACAATCAAAACGAAGGGCGAAGCGTATCGTTTAGCTTGGCGCTGCCCAGCCTGTCGTCGTTCAAAATCTTGTGCACGAGCTCAGGATCCTACACTGAGTGACGATTTAGAAAAGCACGATGTGCGACAAATGCTGAAGGTGATCAATGAGAAACTTGTCCAGCTCTTACCGCTCAGAGAAGTAGTTGAGGGCATTGAAGGTTCAATGCAATTCTGGAGCGAGCAGTACGACGAACTGCGAGAACGGACAGAACAAAATGAAAAGGACATCAAAGACCTAAAACGCAGAACGGAAAACCTTGAGGCGCAGTACGTTTAAGTTAATCAGTTGCAATGCGAAATTGATAACCTCGAATGGAGAAGCCGGCGCCTTAACTTCAAGTTTCACGGAATACAGATAACCGAAAAGGAAAATTTGCTGGGTAAACTAAGTGTACTTGCCACACAGCTCGAACTTCCACAGCTTTCTGATATGGACGTGGTGTCCCTTCACCGTCTGCCTTCAAGGAAAGATGAAACGCCGGGCGTAATTTCCCACTTTGCAAGACAGGCTGATAGAGATGGATGGTGGGAAAGCAGGAAGAAGTTACGTGATTTGAAAGAAACTCTGTTTCTACTTGAAAACTTGACAAGACGATCCCGTTCTCTACTTTTCGAAACGAAAGCCTGGGCCAAAAGAAACAATTATAAATGCGCGTGGCACAGCAGTGGCTGAGTGCTGGTGCGCAAATCTGACGCAAGCCGCGCGGCGGTAATCTCTAGTATTGCCGACCTAGATAAGCTTCGATAAGAAATGAGCAATCGACTATCTATGGCAAGTAAAGCCAGCGAATCATACTTACTTCCAAATTATTTTGAAAGGCATCCAGGATAACCGTTCCTGTGATAGTTTAAATGTTTGCACTTGAATATACAATCAATTAAAAATAAAGAATCCGATCTCTGTCTTTTGTTTGAAAATTTTGGGCTGCAATTTGATGCAATATTGTCACGAATGATAATTGATGAGGCGATGATAACTGAAGAAACTAAACGTTTAATGGGGCGAACTTTTGTCGGAAACAAAAAAGGGAAGAAAAGAACAGCAGAGCGTCGCGGGCGTTGATGTCGGCGAAATCGCAGGATCGAGCGCTGGGGCGAGACTGACTGCATATCGCCACGTGGAGCCCCTTATGTACACGTGTGGGCTTCTGGAATGATCGGCGTGGAAGGTTCGGCGTGTAGAACATTCTGACCTCGAACAAGCCCAACACGGTTCTCGAATTTACCAGAACATTACGTCAGCGTCAACAGAAATGCGTCCCCGCGGCCAGGGATCGAACCACAGTTCACTCTTTGACCCGAGTCCAAAGTTCTATCGTTCGTAATATGGCTTGAGCCGGACGACGTGCACCACCTCGGGTCGTGGCTGGCGTCTTGCAGATGGGCGCGTTCCGTCGGATGGGCGCGTTCCGTCTGACGGGCGCGTTCCGCGTTCCGTCAGATTGCCGAGGCGTCGAATGATTTTGTAGGGTCCGAAATAGCGTTCGAGAAGCTTTTCGCTGAGACCGCGGCGCCGTATCGGTGTCCACACCCATACCCGGTCCCCGGGTTGAAAGTGGACGTCCCGGCGACCAAGGTTATACCGGCGTGCGTCGACTCTCTGTTGATCGTGAATTCGAAGGCGGGCTAGTTGGCGAGCATCTTCTGCTCTCTGACTCACCGCATGGGCATCGTCGCATCCGTCATCCACTGGCTCATGGGGCAGCACCGCGTCCAGCATGGTCGTCACCTTTCTGCCATGCACCAGCTCGAATGGTGTAAACCCGGTTGTTTCTTGAGTTGCGGTGTTGTAGGCGAACGTGACGTATGGTAACACCTAGTCCCACGTCTTGTGCTCTACGTCGACGTACATGGAGATCATGTCGGCGATCGTCTTGTTGAGCCGCTCCGTTAGGCCGTTGGTCTGCGGATGGTACGCGGTGGTCCGACGATGGCTGGTGTGCCTGAGCCGAAGGATCTCTTGCGTGAGCTGAGCCAAGAACGATGGCCCTCGGTCGGTTATCAAGACTTCGGGGGCGCCATGTCGAAGGAGAATAGATTCGACAAAAAACTTGGCGACTTCCACCGCTGTTCCCGACGGAAGGGCTTTCGTCGCGGCGTATCGTGTAAGATAATCGGTCGCGACGATAATCCAACGGTTTCTTTGCGTCGATGTTGGGAACGGCCCAAGTAAATCCAATCCGACCTGCTGGAAGGGCGTAGTTGGGGCAGATATCGGCTGCAGGAGTCCTGCTGGCTTCGTCGGAGACTTCTTACGTCGTTGGCACTCATGGCAGGACCGTGTATTCAAATAGACGGTTTTCGGGAGTCTCGGCCAATAGTACTTCTCACGAATCCGGGCGAGCCTTCTGCTGTAGCGAAGATGTCCAGCTGTCGGGTCGTCGTGGCATGCTTGAAAGATTTCTTCTCGCAGGCTGGCAGGAACAACCAGCAGCCAGGCAGGGTTGCTGGTTCCGAAGTTCTTCTTGAAGAGCACGCCTCGCCGCAGAACGAAGCTTGACAAGTCTCGGGCCAAGAATCGCGGAACGGAACTTCGTTGACCTTCGAGGTTGTCGATCACGGCGCGAAGTTCGGGGTCGTCTCGTTGAAGTGCTCCCATGTCGGTATCTGTAATTGCCCGGAGAAACCGGGCGTCATCGTCGTCGTCGGTGCTGTCGGGAGGAGATTCGACTGGGGCCCTAGACAAACAATCGGCGTCATTATGCTTGTGGCCAGCCTTGTGCACAATGGTCACGTCGAATTCTTGCAGTCAAAGGCTCCAGCGAGCGAGGCGTCCTGACGGGTCCTTGAGGTTGGCGAGCCAACAGAAAGCGGGGTGGTCCGTGACTACGCTGAACGGGATCCCGTACAGGTACGGACGAAACTTGGTTAACGCCCAGACGACAGCGAGACATTGCTTGTCGGTTGTTGAGTAAATTTTCTCTGCCTTGGACAGTGCCCGGCTTGCGTAAGCGACCACCCTTTCTGCTCCGTCTTGTCTTTGGACGAGCACCGCGCCTAGCCCGGCGTTGCTGGCGTCTGTGTGAACTTCCGTTTCCGCTGATGGATGGAAGTGTCTGAGGATAGGGGGCCACTGGAGTCTTTCCTTCAGTTCGTTGAACGCTTGTTTTTGCTCCTCCCCCCACTGGACGTTCACGTCGTCCTTCGTCAGATGCGTAAGCGGTGAAGAAATCTTGGCAAAATCGCGAACGAAACGTCTGTAGTAAGCGCACAGACCAAGAAATCTTCGTACGGCTTTCTTGTCTGATGTCTTCGGAAATTCGGCGACAGCGGATGTCTTTGCAGGGTGAGGACTTACACCTTGAGCTCTCACGGCATGGCCCAGGAGTTTGAGCTCGCCATAAGCGAACCGACATTTTTACTGCTTCAGTGTCAGTCTGGCATTCTGGATAGCCTGTAGCACGGCTCGCAAACGTCTCAGGTGCTTGTCGAAGTCGCTTGCGAATAACACGAAGTCGTCGAGATAGACGAGACCACTTTGCGATTTCAAGCTGGAAAGAACGGTGTCCATTACGCGCTGGAACGTCGCCGGTGCTGTGCACAGTCCGAACGGCATCACTTTAAATTTGTATAGCCCGTCCGGCGTGACGAAGGCAGTCTTTTCACGATCTCGTTGGTCGACCTCAATCTGCCAGTACCCACCCTTCAGGTCTATCGACGAAAAGTATCGGGCGTGGCGCAGCCGGTCCATGGGTGCCGTCGATGCGTGGCAGAGGGTAGATGTCCTTTTTTGTTACGGCGTTCAGTCGGCGATAGCCCACGCAGAACCGAAAAGTCCCGTCTTTTTTGTTTCATCAGGACTACCGGTGAAGCCCATGGACTGCTTGAGGGCTGGACAATGTCGTCATCGAGCATTTCTTGGACCTGCTTCTGGATGACATCCATCTTTTTCACAGAGGCACGGTACGGCGACCGATGAACAGGAAGCGCGTTGTCTTCAGTGACAATTCGGTGTTTCGCAACGGTCGTTTGGCGCACATTTGACGACGTGGAGAAGCACTCGATTGAACCCGGCGAGAATGTCACTGAGTTCGTCGTTGTGGGGGCAGGGTTGGGTTGATATCAAACTGCGAAGGCGGCGTTGTCTTGGATGGCCACAAAGAGAGGTCTTCTGATATTCCGGTGATTGCGACTGAGTGCGGGAGTTCCTCGGTGTGACCCACGGCGGTGCCTCTCGTAAGGTGCTGGGCCTCCTGTCGGAAGTTCGTTATGAGTGCGGCAGTGTGTCCGCCTTGGAGCTCCGCGACGCCTCTTTCAATGCCGATCCCTCTTCCTAGAAGTAACCGGAGGCTTCCTTCGAGCAGAACGTCGCCGCAGAAAGTCTCATCGACCTCACGGGTACGAAAGCACTCGACCGCGGCGGTAAGTTCACGTGGTTTGCGAGAACTCGTACCACGGATGACGTCGCTTTGGGTCCCTCCGGTGGTGGAGCAGGTTTTCGTAGCGTCAGCCGGTTTGCTCCAAGGTCGATGACGGCACCATACTCGCAGAGAAAGTCCATTCCGAAGTTAACGTCCCTCGAACAGTCCTGCAGAATGACGAACTTGACAGGACACGTCTCACAGTGGATTTAGACTCGAGCAGTGCGCCTCCTGACAGGCGTAATGAGGTGTCCTCCAGCAGTTTGTATCTCCGGCCCTTCCCACGGCGTCGTCACTTTTCAAAGGTGGCGAGAGAGCATCCCACTCAAGACTGAGTAGTCTGCTCCGGTGTCCACGAGTGCCGATGTATCGTGGCCGTCGATAATAACGTTTAGGTTGTTGGACACCGATGCAGGCGCGTCGTTGTGATGCGGAGCGTCGGGAGAGCGGGAGCGCTCCGTCGTTTTTGGAGGCTCTTTGCTTTGGTTGTCTTCGGCAACGCCACCTCCAGTCGTTCCCGCGCTTAGTTTTCCCGACGAGATGGGGGCGACAGGCTGTCCCGGCGAGAGCGGCGGAAGGGCGAAAGTGCACGTCGAGGCAAAAGCGAACGGGAACCTCGGGGTGGAGTCTGCACCGGGGACAGGGGTCGTTGGAGGTACTCCTCGATGTCCCTTGGTCGCTCCCCAAGGCGGGTTTGCGGGTCACTCGGCGCAAATCAACGCAGGCCCATTTGTCGGTACGGGCACCTCCGGTAGACGTGATCGGCCTCGCCGCAGTGATAACACAGTGGTCATCGATTGGGCGTGCGCCACACATCCGTCTTCCTTGGCGCCGGTTGTTCAGTGCGGACGAACTGGTGTTGCCCTTTTCGACGTCGGAAAGTCTGTGGCTCTGGTAGGACACGTCGAGGTGGCGTCGAATACTGCTGGGCAGCTGGCGCCGGTTTCCGAGCTATCGCGGCGTAGGTCAAAGAGGGCTCTTCGGGTGCTGCTACGCTGGCAGGAGCCTCAGGTTGCAATACCCGCTGAACCTCCTCGCGGACAATTTCGGCTATTGACACTGAAGCAGGCTGGTGGGTAGCAGGCAGGAGCTTCTTGATTTCCTCCCGGACGACGTCCCGCATGATCTCGCGTATGTCCGGGGTGTTGCTGCTGTACGGCGAGAGGGCAGCGAAGCCAGGAAGTCTCCGATAGTGGGAGGCGCGTGCTTAAAGGGCACGTTCGATGTTTGTTGCCTCGGAGATGAAGTCTTGGACGGTGATAGGTGGGTTCCGCACAAGGCCTCCGGAAATGGTTTCTTTCACCCCTCGCATCAGGAACCGCAGCCTCTTCTCTTCAGGAGCGTTTGGGTCGGCGCGGTTCATGAGACGGAGAACGTCCTCGACGAAATTTGTGACGCTCTCATTTGGCCCTTGGCTTCTTGCTTGAAGAAGTTCTTCGGCCCGCTGACGTCGCTGCTGGCCAGTGTTGCCAGATTGGGCTATATATAGCCAAATTGGGCTATATTTTTTTTAGTTGGCGTCAAAATTTCGTGGTTGGCTATGTGGCTATTTTGGGCTATTTCTAAGAATGCGGCGAACTTTTGTCGAACCTCAGATTCGACGCCGAACTTTCAGTTTCGGTTAGTTAATTTTCGAACTTTTAGTCAGTTTCGAAACAAAAAAGTTTCTCTTTTGGCTAGTCGAGAGGAGGGAGAGGAAGGAGAAAGGCTTCAAACTTCTACAGACTTTGGGGTTTTCGCATTACGCAGTGAAGCAATTCTTAGAGTTCAAGCGGTCTCCCTACAGCGCAGTGGAGCAAACCAAACAGATTGCACTATTACCACAGGCCCGGTAGCGCGCCTTCAACCCGGACGCATATGGCTCTGCCCGGACGTAGACTGAACTCTCCAAATGCTGCTTTGGTGCCCATTGTGAGAATTCTTAGGCACCCAGGTTTGTAAAAATGAGAAGTCCGCAGTTTCACCGCTAAACAATTGACTACATTCCATTCGTTGCTCACCCCAAGAAACGACACCACAACCAGAAATAGCGTGAACATGAATGGGTGATAGAAATATTCTTCACAAAGAAAAAGATACCGGGAAGATATTAGTAAGGACCTGAGATATTGGGCTTCTGGTTTGAAACAGCCAGTGTTACGACTGTTCTGCTTCTGTATTTTGTTCTTTTATTGTATGATCATATTTCCCGGGCTTCGCAAAGCTGACTTTGTGTGTTTTGTACTTCTGAAAACCTACGAAGGAAGGGCCCCAGTTTTGTACGGATATTCATCCCATAGAGTTATTACAGTAAACGCTAGAGGCTCAGCTGGCGCTAGTGTCTACAGGACTTCCGGTTGCAAATTTAAGCAGACAGCAGGCAGTCTACATTTCCAGCCTCTCTGTGTATTCCTATGGGAAAACGCGTTTGAATTATGTCTTTTCGCCGGAAAATAACATGAATAACTTTTGTCATTTCGGTTGTACCGGATAGTATGCATCTTTATTGGTATTGTGAAAGTGTAATTGCTTTAGTTACAGCATTTTCTTTACCTCTGAACGGTGTCAAACTTCGCTCTATTTCAGGTCCAAACCTGTGTTTCAAGGAAGATATTTGAAAACAAGCGACGATTCTAAGCAAACTAACAATCGAAAGGAATGTAGACTGTGTTCAAGGATTGCTAGCATTTTGGTCATGCTTATATATTGCTAATATGCCCGTCCAGTCATTGAATGAAAATGCCGTCGTGTGCACCTTTACGACCGGTTAAAGAAACATTCGAGACACAAAAAATAAAACACGTGAGCTACGAAAGGTGTCTTTTTATTATTTTCTATGTCGGGCAGTTTTTATCGGGCACCTGCTCTTTGGCTCACCCTATTTGCAAAGACTTGGAGCGTGCGGGTGATGATTTGAACCCAGAACAAGCATCTTCGCACATATTCATGAGCAGAGAGAATAAAGCAGTACTTATTTATTGGAAATCTGACTACATTACGTGGCTTTCAATTTATTTTGATCATCTGCGTACGCAAGGAGTTCCTTATCCAGTGTTATTGCGTAGTTCTTGCCGTCTGCCTTGGTTTTCCAGATGTCCTTCGATTGTTTGGCACGTATATCCCCCATGCTGGAAAGCGTCGACGCCGTGTTCGCGCTAACAGTGTCCGAAAGTGCACATAAATACACGTACGAAGCGGTTTTGACACCGTTTTTCATACCACGAATTTCAAATAAAAATACTGTAACTGACCAATTATTTCGTCTGCGTGACTGAGAAACGTTAAAATGTGCCTAGTACGTGCAGATTATTCGTGATATTCGCTCTTATAATCGAGCGCAGAGAGAAAATGCACTCGCTTTTTTCCATAGGAATGCATTACCGGAAGTAAATTTCTGACTGCTTGCTGTCTGCTTCAAAATGCAACAGCACACTAGCGCCAGCTATAGCGTTTATTGTAATAACTCTATGATTCATCCTACCGAAGCTTTTCTTAAAAATTCACAAGTAACATAATGTACACAAAAGGTGGTGCATCTGAGGGTTGAAACAGAGATTGTAACATGCATTGTATGAGCGTGAGAAATTGTCAATATAAGGCTTAAAATTCATTGTTTTAGACTTGGCTATTTTAGGCTATATTTTTTTTATGGCTTTGGCTATATTCGGGCTATACCTCCCAGTCATTTGGCGGTTTTTTGGTGGGACCATCTGGCAACACTGCGGCTGGCTAACAAAAGTGCGCCGTAGCTCCGCCTGGAAGTCTTGCTGGTCTTGCCACGACGAAATTGATGCTTTGTGGTTCTCGAACCAGGTGCGTGCAGTGCCTCCCAGAGCGACGTAGACATTTCGCAGGCTCCGCGCAGGACCCCATCCGTTGAACCGTGCGACGCGTTCGTACTGGCCAAACCAGTCTTCCACCTCTTCATGAAGATTGCCACTGAAATTCCGCGGTGTCCTTGGTGGGGCCTGCACGTAGACAATGGACGTCGGTGGGCTTTCCGTCTGGCTGCGACGTGGTGTTCATCGTCGGCTTCGGTAGTTTCTTTGTCCTGTCCGGCAGTGGTCCAAGTTCCGGGGGTAGGCCTAGGTTGCGTTGACTTGATCGGGTCTCGGTCCTCTCTTCGTTGGGCCCTCGGGGGCTTGGGGTCGTACTTGCACTGCGGGCCCTCGTAGGGGTGCGCTGAACGGACATGCGTACCCTGCAACTCCACCAAAATGTCGCGAATGACAATTGATGAGGCGATGGTAACTGAAGAAACTAAACGTTTAATGGGGCGAACTTGCGCCCAAAACAAAAAAGGGAACAGATAAAAACGGCAGCTGCGTCGCGGACGTCGATGTCGGCAAAACTGCAGGATCGAGCGCTGGGGCGAGACTGACTGTAGATCGCCACGCGGAGCCCTTATGTACACGTATGGGCTTCTGGAATAATCGGCCTAGAAGGTCCGGGTGTAGAACATTCTGACTTCAAACCAGCAACACGATATTCGAATTTACCAGAACATTATGCTAGAGTCAACAAAAATGCGTCCCCGCGGCCAGGAATCGCACCGTGGCCTTCTGCGTGGAACGCACGCGCGATAGCCGTTAAACCACAAGCGCGCTTTTTTTTTTTTTTTTTTTTATTTAGCGCGTATTTACAAGCATATATTAAAAGGCAAACCGCCCGGCACTTTCGGGCAGTTGCACACTTAAAATTCTTTCATTTTCACAAGGCTTTCCAAATTATTTGCCCATTCAGGCAAGGAATTAAGAGTGTGTACTCATACACACTTTAATTTTAGCAATCAAGTCGATGAGAAACAGGTGCGCGGATTTTGGGGGCTGTTCAGCATGTCTGACGGACATACGGGACTTCCACAGACTAAAAAGTGCAATAACCATAATCATGTCGTACGAAACACAACCCTGCGGCTCGACAGGTGTGGCAGAAGCTGCGCGCGGTTCTACACTGATTAAAAGAATTCAGAAATAAACAAAACAACTATATTACATAACTGGATTACAAAAATACACGTATATACACTCATTGTTCAGGTTGGCGTCGCCGCGATCTTGTTCATTCGAGTTCCTTCGTTCGACTGGACCACGCACTCATCTCCCCCCACACACACAGACACTCGCCTAAGCCGTCCCGTCCCGAAACCTGTCTCCCCACTTCCCCCCGGCTCCTCTTCAGCGGGCCGCCCTCCGCCGCCAGAGCGTCTGGCTCGCAGCTGCAAGTCATCAAAGGGGGGGCCCGCCGACCGGGAAGAAACAGGGCTCACCCGCGGGCCGTCGAAGCCTAAATCGCTGCGAAGGTCCCGCTGGCTGCCTATAAGCGGGGTTTTCGCCTAATGTAAGTTGTTCGCGTATTGTGGAACACACTCCCGCCCCGCGGAACGAGGAGGGCCTGTCACTTTTCACGTGGCGAGTTCCAGCGGGTACAGCAGTTGCACTGGACGTCTAAGGATCGTTCCGTTGGGAAGGCGCACCAAACACGAGCGCACATGACCGTCCCGTCCCCTTTTCACACCCTCGATTCGCCCCACTCTCCACTGTATTCGCGGTGCCTTTTCCTCATGCACCAAGACCACATCTCCGTCTTTCAGGCTGCTGATCTGCGTCTCTGTCGATTGGTGCGCTGAGCGTAATTGCAGCAGATACTCTTTTTTCCACCTTCTCCAAAAACTGTCCATTACTTTTTGACGATGCCGCCAACGTCTGGAGAGTTCACCCTTTGTTGACTCTCCTATTCTGTCCAGGCTTTTTGACGGCAAGGTAGTCGGCCGCCTGCCCGACAGGAAGTGCGCCGGAGTCAAGATAGGTTGGTCTGGCAGGTCGTCGTGGATTGTTGCCAGTGGTCGGAAGTTCACGACGGCCTCCACCTCGTGCAAAATAGTGGTCAATTCTTCAAAGCCGAACCGATTTTTTCCGAGAATGATGCGCAGGCTTCGCTTGACGGTTTGAACCATTCGTTCCCAGAAGCCGCCCCACCACGCTGCTCTTTCGGCAATGAATTTCCATTTGATTCGGTTTTGTGAACAATGATCTTGAAATCGATCACTCCTCAAGATCGGCCAAATACCGGACAGGTCCTTCGAGACTCTTTTAAACGTAAGAGCATTGTCCGAATAGATGACACCGGGCAGTCCTCTTCGGGCAGTGAAGCGCTGGAAAGCCATGATGAAGGCCTCTGTCGAGAGGCTAGAGACTAGCTCCAGATGCACGGCTCGAGTTACCGCACAGGTGAAAAGCGCGATGTACGACTTCTCGTCAGAATTAGCAGTCTTCACCATTAGCGGACCAGCGAAGTCGATGCCGACCACCTCAAAAGGGTCCGCTTGATTCACGCGATCCTGCGGCAACGGTGCAGTCGGAGCAGTAGCCGGTTTCAGTCGACCGAGTCGACAAGCGTTGCACCGATTTATGATCTTTTTGGTCAGCTGTCGCACCCGCGGTACCCAGTAGCGCTCACGGAGTTGGTTTAAAGTATCTTGAAGCCTGCCGTGCAGTGTTCGCTGATGACAGTCTCGCACCAGCAGCTCTGTGAAATGGTGTTCGGGTGAGAGCAGGAGCGGGTGCCTGACTTCGACGGTCTCGTTCAGCTGCTGAAGTCGTCCCCCGACGCGCAAAAGCCGATCGGGGTCGATGAACGGGGTGAGGGAGACGAGACTAAATCGGCTTTCCAGTTTCTTATCCTTGATTAGCGCTGTCAGTTCTTGTGGATAAGCCTCTTGTTGCGTTCTTGCGATCCACCAAGTCTCTGCTCGTCCCAGTTCTTCAGCCGTCAGTGGTCCTTTCCGCTGATCGCGTTGCTCTCTGTAGTTCTTGACAAACCGCATGATCCATGCCTTAATCCTGAGGACTCGTTCCAGTGTGCCGTAACGCTCCAGTTCCAACAGCGGTGCAGTTGTCTCGGTCGTAGTCTGCAACGCATGATATTCCCGCTTCCCTTCCTCTTCAATTAGGGAACCCGGAACGTCCTCGGAGATGGTGAAGGTTGGCCACGCCTCTTGAGCCCTGACAAGCCACGTTGGACCCCTCCACCATAGTTCACTTGTTTGAAGGTCTTCCGCGCTGATTCCCCGCGTCATCAAATCCGCGGGATTTTCCAGCCCAGGGCAGTGTTTCCATGTGGAAGGCCCCTCTCCAGCCTGTATCTCGATCACTCGGTTTGCCACGAATGGTTTCCATTTTGCCGCCGACCCTCGGATCCAGTGGAGCGTGATCATGCTGTCTGTCCAGTAGAACACCTCTTGAATATTCATGACCTCCCCGAGGTACTGGCCTATTCGTCTTCCGATCACCGCCGCCATCAGCTCGAGTCGAGGGAGTGTCAGTCGCTTTATAGGCGCCACACGGGATTTTGAGAACACCAAGTTTACCTCGACCTTCCCTTCTTTTCCTTCCACTCTCAGATAGGCACAGGTGCCGTACGCCACCGGGCTCGCGTCACAGAAGATGTGTAGTTGTAGAGAACTCACAACCTCTCTTGGCTCCTTCATGACGCAGCGACGAATCAGCACCGTCTGAATCTGCGGGAGTTCGGCACTCCATCGTCGCCATTGCACTAGCAGCTCGTCGGTCAAATCGTCGTCCCAGCCGAGCCCGCATTCCCAGATTCGCTGGAACAAAACCTTCACTCGTATCACGAATGGTGCCAGGAGTCCCAACGGGTCGAAAACTCTAGCAGCCGCACGGAGCACATAGCGCTTCGTCCTTCCGCTGCACGTAACGAAGTTGAGCACCCTCTCCACTGGAACAGCCAGCGTGTCCGTGTCCCGTCGCCATAACAGCCCAAGCACTCCCTTCGGCTCCGAAAAGGCGGATGTAGTCGAACCCCCGTCAAACGAATATTGCAGCTCTGTAGCGTTGGTTGACCATTTTCGTAGTTTCATCCCTGCATCTGCTAATATCCGACTGGCTTGGTCCTGTAGTAGCGCTGCTTCTTCGATCGTTGAGGCCCCAACCAGCAAGTCGTCGACGTAAAACGACCTTCGAAGCAGCTCTGCAGTTGATTTGAGGTCTCCATTTACGCCGTTCAGGTGATGCACAAGCGTGGCGGTCAACAGAAAAGGGCTGGCGGAAGTCCCAAACGGCACTCTAGTCATTCTCCATTCCTCGACGCGTGATTCTGAACTCTCTGTCATCGGATCTCTCTGAACCCATAGGAAGCGGAGTGCGTCTCTATCTTGTGGTCGGACACCGATCTGTAAAAATGCCTTTTCTATGTCTGCCGTCACAGCGATCGGGTGCATACGAAAGCGCACCAAGATCCCGACGAGGTCGGCGTTCAAATTCGGTCCCTTGTCCAGGTGTTCGTTAAGTGACGCAGCTCCAGGTAGATGTGAAGAAGCATCGAAGACGACCCGTAGTTTCGTTGTCTCCGATTCGTTCCGAATGACTGGTTGGTGCGGCATATAGTAGGTCCGGGAGCGTGACGACTCGGCGTCTGGAGAGTTCGCTGGAACCCTCTCAGCGTGTCCTGCTGTTATGTAGCTGCCGATGGCGTTGTCATACTCAATCGAGAGGGACTCATTCCGTGAAAGTCTTTTCGTCAAACCCCCGAGACGTTTCAACGCCAGCGTACGGTTGTCTTTCAGGTTTCCGGTGCTGGCTTTCCATGGCAAGCCTACCTCGTACCGTCCATCAACTTTCTTGATTGTCTCGTTGAACTCGGTCAGTACCTCGTTGTGCTCCTCTGTCTTGCTGCATGGCCGATCAGCGATGCCGATGCTCTCCAGCTCCCAAAAACCCCGCAGCACGTCTCCGACGTTCTCCTTCTCCGCGGGTCCGACCCTCAAAACGCATACCATGCTGCTGGCGTTGCCGCTGAGAGAGCTGTGGTGAGACGCGGGGCCCTGAAAGGTCCACCCAAAAATGGTGCTGATGGCGACCAGTTTTTGATTTTCTTCGCACCGCAGCACTTGGTCTCCGGTGACCCTCCACAGCTGATCGGGTCCGACTAGCAGAGATATGCCTTCCTCCGCCGGAACCCCAGGAAACAGGAGCGCATCCGCAATGCGGCGTCCGTCTTCCTCCACTCGGCGAACAAACACGTGGTCGGCGGGTACCCGAACGACATCCTTGCAAATGAAGAGTAACTCGACAGCCTCGACAACGCATTCTTCTTGGCCGTACTGACTGCGCAGTCGTACCTCGACCAGTCGTCGCCGTTGTGGTCGTGTCGAGCAGTGGCCGAACGTATTCAGTCGGAGGCTGGTTTCTCCAAGAACCTTGAGGCCGAGCTTGCGCGAAACATCTTCTCGGATAAAAGTGCGTTGGCTGCCTCCGTCGACGATGGCCCGCCCGTAGCCGCGTTGTTCCCCCTCTACAGCCCAGGCCCGGAAAGTCTGGAGCAGGACCTCGGAATCCAATAGATCGGCGACAGCACTTTGGACGCTAGTCAGCGGGGCATCTCGATCCGGTTTTCTCAGCGCGGGATTCCAGTCGGGGTCACACATTGATGTAGCATGCCGACCGGAACATCCCGCGCATGACACTTTCCGCCGACACTCTCTTGCTCGGTGCCCCCCCCCCCCAGCGTGCATCGGAAGCACCGGGAGCCCTCTGTCAGCTTTCTTTTCTTTTGATCGAGTTTGAGATCGCAAGTGCATAATTCCGCCGAATGCTTGGTTGAGCCGCAAAAGAAGCACTGGCCAGTGATGCCTGTGCGTAACAGAGCCGCAGCTGGCATTCCTGATCCATCGATCCCAGTCTTCCGCGGTGGGTCATACCGCTCGGCCACGACACCGGCTCTCTCTCTGCTCTCGACCTCGACACGAAGAAACCCAAGAATCTCGGCGAGCTCACCTTCGGCATCGGCGGATTGCAACGGCGAGGGACAGATCCGTGCAGAGGACAGCGAGTCGATCGAGTGGCCGGCGTCTTGTCCTGTTGAATTCGGCGACGTTGGTTCTCTCTCCGACGTCCCGGACGCCCTGTAGGCGGTGTTGCCCGACTGCCACCTGTGGTAGTCCAGCACAATCTCTTTCGGCAGGGCCCTGAGAAGAATGTCCGACATCATTGTGCAGTAAGTCCACGATCCCACGCCGAGACCTCTTAGCCCTCGGATGTTGGTCTGTACATGGTCGTAGATCCTCCTAAGTCCCCTTGTGTCCTTCGCGGACGCCACCGGCGGCAGAGATCGGAGCTTCGCCAAGTGGTCTTGCTCAATTCTTCGTCTGTCGCCGAACCGCTGCGTCAGGATGTGGATAGCATCGTCGTAGCAGGCCTCCGTGGCCTGAAGTCCCGCGATTGCGGCAGCAGCTGGTCCGGTGACGAGTGTGCGAAGGTAGTGGAACTTTTCCGATCGTGTGATGCTGTCGTTGCTGTGAACAGCACCACTGAACTGTTCCCAAAAGCTCTGCCAACCGCTGATATCCCCGTCAAAGGTCAGGAGTCGCAACTTCGGGAGCTTCACTCCGCTTGTCCTGTTGGAAGGAGGTACTGAAGCTGTCGCCGATGTGGTCTCGTTCAAGGGCGTCGGCGTTCGCAGTTCCTTTTGTCGTAGCGATGCGATCTTGCAGCCTAGCACCGCTAGAACTCGGGTGGCGTCGTCGTCGTATTCGGATACAGTCGTGTATTCCGCGACGAGATCCTCTAGTGGCACTTGGTCCTCGATCTCGGCATTTAGAGACCGAAGCGTCTGATTGCATGCGTTGATTCGTTCTCGCCAGGCAGTCACCGTGGCCAGATCCGCTGTCTCCAGTCCCGCCGACGCCTCGCTGATGAGCCTTATGGTTTGCTCCCGTTTGACTCCACGTTTTCCTTTAAGCCGCTCCATCGTTTGCCGTTCACGAACACGCACCCAGCTCTTTCACAGCGTTCCAGTGAGGCGGTCACAAAGATCAAAGCCGCTCACCTCGTTCGATGTTCTTTCCCGGGTTTCGGCACCATAGTTTCTGTGGCAGAAGCTGCGCGCGGTTCTACACTGATTAAAAGAATTCAGAAATAAACAAAACAACTATATTACATAACTGGATTACAAAAATACACGTATATACAGTCATTGTTCAGGTTGGCGTCGCCGCGATCTTGTTCATTCGAGTTCTTTCGTTCGAGTGGACCACGCACTCATCTCCCCCCACACACACAGACACTCGCCTAAGCCGTCCCGTCCCGAAACCTGTCTCCCCACTTCCCCCCGGCTCCTCTTCAGCGGGCCCCCTCCGCCGCCAGAGCGTCTGGCTCGCAGCTGCAAGTCATCAAAGGGGGGGGGGGGGGGGGGGGGGGGGGGGCCCGCCGACCGGGAAGAAACAGGGCTCACCCGCGGGCCGTCGAAGCCTAAATCGCTGCGAAGGTCCCGCTGACTGCGTATAAGCGGGGTTTTCGCCTAATGTAAGTTGTTCGCGTATTGTGGAACAGGAAAGAAGCGTATTGAATACGACTTTACACACAAATCCTTTTTTAAAGTTCGTTTCAACACATTCCAAAGGAAAATGGCATCCCAGCAGTACAGAAAAGAGTGCTCAATCGTTTCAGGTTCTTTACAAAGAGGGCAGTTTATACCACCGGGAACTATAATACCTCTTTCTCCGAGCCAGTTTCACTGGCAGAGTACCAGTGCGCAAGCGAAAAAAGAAAGACTTTGCTGCTGGAGGCATTGCCATTTTCCTCACCCGGGTTAAGACATCCTGGCCTGGCCCATTGCCATACATCACACGATACACTGGTACTGGAAAGACGTTATCAATCAAATCACGGTACAGTTTTCTTCGACTAACCGGAGCCAGATAATTAAGAGAAAACCTGGAACTCATAAATCTAAAAGCATCAACAACCTCTTTTACAAACCCAACCATTCTTGCAGGGGGACCGATGGACGAGCTCACAAGGAAGGTTGGAATATGGCTCGTGAGCCTTGTCTGAAACATTACCTGCAACAGCGGATGTTTTGGATCTCGTAGATACAAAAAGCGTGAAACCACTTGTCGGATGAACAAGTGTAGCAACCCGAGTCCCCCTTGGAGAGCCTTAAAAACAGATTGTCCCGTCGCATGGGTTCACTTGCAAATTTCCATATGAACAGAGCGAAAACTCTATGCATCTTTTGGATGCTACTTCGAGCGCAGTGCAGCACCTGTAGCACGTACCACACCCTAGCAGTCACAAATATATTGCAGACCGTCACTTTGGTGAAAATAGACATATCGCCACCTCCCCATTTGCTCGTTCGTTCTTTTAAGTCATCCGTGACGTCCTTCCAATATTTCGCGCTCTTTTTCAGGTGCTCTAGTGGTGCCCCAAGGTACTTCTTTGGTGCTCAACTCCATTGAATACCCTCAAACAAATTCGGCGTTGTTGCCCCCTCGCTTTGCCAGACGCCAAGACACTTGTGCATATTAATCTTTGCACCTGTCGCATCACAAAAATACCTACACTATTCTAGCACCTTACTAACACTCTTTTTGTCCCTACAAAATACGGCAATATCGTCAGCATACGCTAAAACTTTCAGTTCCATGCTGTCCATTTATAACCCCCTTACATGTTCACTTTTTATGACACTTAAACAAAAAGGCTCAAGGTAGGGACTAAATAATAAGGGTGACAGAGGGTATCCCTGTCGTACGGAGGAACATACATTTATCTTTTCAGACAACGAATTATTTGTAACGAGCCGCGTAGTACACCCCGCGCATGCCATTTTAACCCCTTCACAGATGATTTTCCCGACATTAGCTTTAGCCAACATGTCCCACAGTACTCCATGCCTTACTCTGTCAAACGCCTTTTCCAGGTCAATTTGTATCATTGCCACCTGACTACCTCCATCATTTGCGGTTTCAAGAATGGTTCCTGCTACATGAATGTTGGCCTAAATTGCCCTACCTTTGATTCCACATGTCTGGTGGTCCTTTACCAAATCTCACACTACATGCTGGATTCGTCGTGATAAAATTCTTGGAAATATAATTAACGTTGCTTAATGCTATTGGTCGGTACCCCGTCACCTTCTACCTTTGAAGCACGTCATTAGATTTAGGTATCAATACTGTATGCGATTGTAAGAAGGATGGTGGTAATGCCTTGAGCTCGTAAGCTTTAAAGGGGCACTGACACATCAAAATCATATTTTTTTTTATTATCCGAAACGATTGAAAACGATGCCGGGACATTACCCTCAAAATTTGAGATTTGGGAATTCAGTATTCGTGAAGTAAAAAAACAATTTCCAAATGCCGAATTCGAAGTTCCCGCGCGATCGGCGCCGGTGCCTTGACGTCAAAAATTGAGGAGACCTGAGAGTCCACTTTCCTGTCACCACTCCCTGCTGTTGCCATGGCGACCCAAAGCGAGGAGGATAGGAGCGAGCGCCGGCTAGCGCCGGCGTTGCGGCGGACCGGTTTTGAGCGGTGTCGCCTGTTTTCCGTTGGAGGATACAAATCCAGGAGACGGCACCACAACGAACTCCCGATTTTTGGTATTTCAAAAAGAAGGGCCGTAGTGCGTTCGCAATTGCGTTAAAAAACATGTTTTAAGATTGCCGTAATTAAATGTTATAGAGATGTCGCCTACAAAGCTTCTAAATTTCCTGATTTTTGACGTCACCGATCAAAAGAAGCGAGGAGGCGAGAGGCGGGAAAATCAAACGCCAAAAATAAAAAGGCGCGCGCGCGCGCGGGAAAATTTTTTTTCGCGATGCGGTTTTTTTTGCGTGTCTATGACTACAACTTGCATCGTTTTAGACAATAAAAATAAATACGACCTTTGGGGTGTCAGTGCCCCTTTAAGTATAACTTCTTAATAAAAAGGGCAAATTTGGGCGCGGAAGTGCTGATAAAACTCTCCGCAGAGACCGTCAGGACCAGGCGTTTTGTGAGTGGCAAGGCCTTCGATGGCTCTTTCTATCTCCGTCAAAGTGGTTATTTCTTCCATCCACTCTTTCACACTTTGCGATAGCTCTGATGTTATCTAGAGCAGTTCTTTGATGGCGGTCATGTCCTTAGGCATATCTTTGCCTCCGAACAGCTGGCTATAGTACGTCATAAACGCCCTTTCAATGCCATCTCTGTCATTTATGATAGCGCCATTTTGTTCCACAGCAGAAATCTCCTTAGCAAGCGCAAACTTTCGTTCATCAGCCAGCGCACGTTTCATGGGCTGTTCCCCATGGAGAAACTTCTCGGCCCTTGCCCGCACTACCGCTCCACGATACTTTTTATCTTGAAACGCCCGAAGTTTGGCTTTCACTTGTTTTATCTCAGAAGCCGTCCCCCCTGGCTTATCACTCTCGACCTTGAGGAGTTCTAGCCAGCGCTGCTGAATCATTTTTTCGCACTGTTGTTCAAAATAGTCGACCGTTCTATGGCTAATTCTTTAACTTCCTGTTTAAAAAACTCCCATTTCTCCATATAACTTATACTACAATCCTCAGTCACTTTCTTTAGAATGTTTTTAACACCATCTGTAAACACTTCGTCTTTTAACAGCGTTACATTAAATTTCCATAGATTCCAGTTAAACTTACGTGTCGCCTTTGCACTTCTTCCGACAATCACAGCTACGAGGCAGTGATCGCTGAAAAAGATCGTTTTGACAGAATATCCTATGGTGCATGTGCTAACTTCTGTAGAAACATAAATCCTGTCTAACCGGGCGTGTGATGATAGCTGAAAGTGAGTAACTCTCAAACCGCTTCGCAAACCTTGCATTTTTGGGACGTCCTCCAGCTCACATTCATCTAACATAGATTTCAAAAATTGAGCGCTTCTGTCGTTTTGTGAAGTTGCTGAAGACCTATCTTCTGGGTCACACACGCAGTTAAAGTCTCCTAGTAACACAATATACCTATCACATTTTAAGTAACCTTCTAATTGGCGAAAGAAAGCTTCCCCCTCGTTAATTGCGTTAGGAGCATAAATGCACAGCACACGCCAGAGTTGATTTTGAACCCTAAGATCACAAAGAACAACTCTTCCTTCGAGATCTGTTGTGGTTTTTAAGGCCACGGTCCCACTGGATGTGGCAGTTTAGGTACTTTTTGGCAGGTCATTACTCATCTCCTTGTAAATACTGTTTTGTGGGATTTATGTCATTCGAAAGGTAATGCAATCCTCTTTCATTTGATATTATGTATGTGTTGGATTTTACTGTTCATGCGCGTTTGTAGCGTTGCGAATATGATGGCGCGGACCCTCACTTGCTCCGCTAGTTCATGTTTTATGAACGATCCATTAAAGATAGCACGGTTCCAATATAGCAGTTTTGTTAAGATGATGTCGGAGCAAAATGTAATGATACACTTTTTTGGTATTTGCACTACTTTGTTTTTTTCATCCCTCCAAATATTGCCCTAAAATTGACATTTTTCAGCACAAATATGTTTTTATTGACAAGCGCTAGGGCAATAAAATTAGCTACAGATGTAGTGCTTATGATTGGTAATATGCAGAAAAAAATTTAATGTTGTGTCAAAATTTTTTGTTTAGATATTTTATATCAAACGTAGCACTTTTTTGTGCTTTGAGTCATCGTAGTTCAAATGCCGCTGAGGAAATATTTAAACTATGATAAAATATTTTATAACATTTAGAGCCACAATGGTTGCCCAAGAGGTGGACGATGGCTTTTTTTCATTTTCAAAGTCATAACGCTCCAGGAGCCCTTCAAACTTACTTGTTTTTGACGCATATCTTTTTGGACATCAAACAGATTTATTGGCATCTAATAACATTTATTGTTTAGAATAGACATACATTGCGATGTATTAAATTTTCACAATGATCTTCCGTTGGTTTCATAATAGGTGTAGAGCTTAGCTAATTTTAAAAACAATTAAAAACTGTCTGGGTGTTTTGTTGCGCTACCTGGCGGATGGCAGACAAAGTGCTGATTTCTAGTGTTCAAAAAATTTCCGAGGGCGGCGTTGGCGTCTGTATCATCATCAATCGCCGTGTCTTTTTGCCTTCACATTTAAAAAATATATTGGAAGAATTATTATCGATAAATGAATGGTTTAAGTACTGGGTCAGGTTAATAAATCTAAGACAAATAATTACACACGCGTAGCGTGATATAATGTGTTAATTATTCGATATGATTGAAATCAAAAAACAATAAAGACGAAGAGGAAAATAATACACCCGAGTTCACTTCATGCCTAGAGTCACTGAATGAGCTTTAAAGTATCGGCACTCCGTTCCCCAAAATTGTTTTGGGCGCCGCCATTTTCGGTCCTGTTCAGTGCAAACGCAACTGCCGATCGTCATGATCCAAAAGCACGACTTCCTCAGCATTAGATGCGGTGCTAGGAAGCTGACGCAAAATTGCAACGCTCTGTCGCGGGTAGTTTTAACATTTCTGGGGGACGGAAAAGCATTTCCTGTGATTTTAAATAAAGCTTCAGGTAACTGGCAACCATGATTTTAAGCCACAATATGGCCAAGTGTCGTTACTCTGAACCGTAGCTAATTTACTGGCACAAGCGGGAACAATGAGGAAGAGGCAGGTGTCAAAAGGTAGTGGCTTGTGGAATCCACGGGGCTTACGTCTTGGCCCCTCCAGGTATTAGAAGCCTTTTGAACAAGAGCATGAATAGTGTCATTAAATAAGCTACGCGTCAGAGTAGCGACACTTGGCCATATTGTGGCTTAAAATCATGGTTGCCAGTTATTTGAAGCTTTATCTGAAATCACAAGAAACGCTTTTCCGTCTTCCACTTTAAACAGTGTGCGACAAAGCGAAGCAACATTACATGAGCTTCCTAACACCGAATCTAATGCTGAGGATGTCGCACTTTTGAATCATGACGATCGGCTGTTGCGCCTGCTCTGCACAAGAGGAGGAAGCGGCCAGGTAGGAGAAACGCGGGTTTTATGTGCGACCGTTCTAACCGTCTCAAAAGAGAGAACGCGCGAGCTTGCGCTGGTTTAAAGAAAAAGGCATCCAAAGAAAAGAGGCGGCACGCTGTGCTCTTTGTTATTATGCGTCTAATTGCAAATTGTTGTGTGTATGTTTATACAGCCGGAAGTTAGTCCGCCTCAGTGGGCGTCTGACTCTCAGCTGTAGATAAGCACTTTAGCCAGTGCGGTACAACCGCAACCCTGGTGTCTTTAACGTGCACCACGCAGTAGTGATACACGACCACACGCCGGTAGGATGCTCTTCCAGATCGAAACGGGCAGGGGCCGCGTGGCTTCTGCAGCGCGAGCTTTCGCTCCAAGTGCTCCGAGCTGGTGTGCGCTAGACCATGCACTCGGCCGCCGACCCCCCCCCCCCCCCCCCCCCCTCCCCCTTGTGCGTCTAATTTATATACAGGTATAAGTATTTGCAGATCGACGATGGACGTCGATCGTCTCGAGGTAATGTAACGTAATAACATTATATAAATAATAAACTTGTTGAAGGACTCAACGACTCAATTTTTTCATTCTTGGATTGTAATATGGCCGTAGCCTATTGTACTTGCTGTTGATGAAGAGCAATATGAGGTGACGAGGTAATGATTAAATGATGAGGCTATATAAGGACGACGACATTAGTGAGTGTCGAACCACAACGTACAGTGCCATACTTGTTTCAAGTATCGTGTACCCAGACTTTCTTCTCCCGACACAAAATATGGTAGAATCAATGAGGATGCTACTTTACAACTGTACGTGGAACAGGAAAATTGCACTGTGCAGAAGTGCGGCTTATTCGTTAATAAGAGGGACGGATTTCTAGCAGCATTCCCTGATTGATTACTTGGAACAAATGGCCTCATTGACGTAAAGTGTCCCCGTTACAAAAGATTCTTGAAGCATACTTAAACCGCAAAGGAGTATGAGGCGAAAAATAATAAAAAGGAGCCTGGTGTGAAAGGTCCAAATCACCCACCATGGCTTCTACTATCAAATACAAGGGCAGTTACACAATACACAAAGAGAGTTTTGTGATTTAGTTATATTTACACTCAAGGACGCTGATATCCAACGTTACAGAGAGATGACACCTTCTGGTCAACCAACATAGAGCCTTTTCTACTCAAGTTTTACATGGAAGGCCCGACTTCCGCTGAAATCCCTTACGTAGACGAGTTGTCCGACCGAATAAACTGCGATTACTCCCGATCTGGGAATCTCTCGATCTTCGTTTGTAAGCCATAGTATCATGAGATCGAGGGGTGTGGCTCTTCGTCCACCGAATATTTCTTCGGCGGGTGTTTTTACCGTGTAAGAGGAGACCGTCGCGAGCTGCTGGAACAACAATCTGGCGATTCTTCACTGAACTGCTTCTTCCGTAATCTTCGAAAGGGCTTTTTTTTTTGTTTCGCACACCATCTGTTCTGCATGCCCGTTAGTTGCAGGATGGTATGGTGCACTAATGTGATGCCTGATGCCGGTTTTTTTCTTAAAAAACTTGTTTATTTTGTTTGAAGCAAGATTTGGCGCGTTATCAGAGAAAAGTATTTTCGGTAGGGCAAAAATAGGTAAAAGAGAGCGTAGAACGTCAATGACATGTTTGGACGTCGTGGCAGGCATCGTGTAAACTTCCAGCCACTTAGAGTACGCATCGCCCATGACTCTGCAGATGCGGATACCTTTCGCCACCCACCGATTGAATAGTGGATCGTTTTCAGTTACTGTTCATGATGGCGTTGGACTCAAGGAAGACTTCGAGTGTTCCAGAACGTAAGCCTAGGTGCCCGGACTTTTGTCGAAAGCGGTAAGCGTTCGAAACGTCGACAACGTCGGTAGCCACGTGTTGTGCTTGACACTGGACACTTACCATTCGCTGAGACGAAACTTGCTAGTTCGTCTGCCACGAGTCGTCCGATATCAGGTCATCACCGCAACACCATCTCCCGACAAAAACGCATGTCCATAGTTAGCAATCACGTGAATTTATAAATTCCCGAACGCTCATAACTTGCCGTCGCTAAACGCCATCCATTCATAGCGTCATCATTGCAAATAAACGCCTCCCTATTTCTTCTGATGGTTTTCATCATATTCCTCCTAAGCTGTACTTACAACATTATGTGTGTCGGTACTTCCGAACATATTGCAACGGCGTTTGTTTTCTGGGAACACCCCCTGTAATGTAACAACCTTTACAACATCTTCCAAATCCCATGAAACACAATATATCATGACGTTATTTTAGTCGCCATTAAAATGGTGAGGTAAGTACCGTAAATCGCGAAGCCGTTCACTAGACGTCCGCTTCCACGGTGTCTTGGAAGATTGAGTCTACTGAGCGTGCATTCCTGCAGAAGAAATTTTCATTGATAGAATATTGACACGTCAATCAACATTTGATTCCTTCTTGGTAAGATTTATTGCGGAAGCCCGTTACAACCGCCGAACCGCATCTTCCTATATCAAAGAACAATTTTTACCCAGCCTGACATTCTCGGATACATCCGTTTGATGGGCCACGCTACTTGAGCTAGCTGAGCATAGCTGAGCACAGCTGGCAGCGGCGCGAGCAAGGCCACGAGGGGAACGTGATGGTGCTCGAGCCATCCCACTGTTAACCAATGTTTCGGCCACCCCACGGGTACGTGTCGCCATCTATTGGTTGAACTAACGCCTTGTTCAAGATGGCTGCCGTGGGACCGCAGCCTTAAATCTGTCAGGCCAATAGATTTCGCGGGAAAAAAAAAAGACCCTGCCGACACTTCGTTGGCTTTACTGACACATATTTCATACCTGCTCAAAAAAGGTTTTAAGGCATATTGAGTCTCTTCACTACCTAAATTTTAGTTTCCTGAAGGGCTAGAATGTCTATAGTTTCGTCACTGAGTATTCGTTGGAGTTGATACTGTTTTTTTCGGGAGTTAAACCCCCTGACATTTAAGGTGGCACATCGAATAGGCGCGATAGGTTCGAGCGTGATGTTGTATTAAAGGGAGAATGTTCTCAAACTCACCATAGATCTCCTTTTTTAAAGCTGCCTATCACCCCGAAAAGGCGCGGTTCAATGAATGCCACACACTACGAGTCTTTACGTTTGCGGTCGTCCCGAAGGTCTCGAGGCTTGGTCCCGATTCACGACACGGCTTTTTTTGGGTCCCTGCACTTGCCACGGTGGTTCGCCATTAACCGTGTCACCGGGTGAGGCCTTGTGTAGTGTCTGGTCCCGTTGTCGCTCCCGGTCTGGTTGACGTCGATGTTCATGGGTTCTGCCACTTCAGTCTCACTGTCTAGGGTACCCTTATCTTTCACAGCGTTCATCCCGAATTTCTCACCCACGTGCAGTGGTTTGGAAGACAAATGAACCTCTCGTTCCTTGTTACCGGTCGCCTGTTTCGCTTTCTCTGGCTGACTTGGCTGAGAGCTCTCCCCAAAGTTGTCCTGGTTCCCAATAAAGGCGTCACCGCCGCCGCAATTGGTGCTTGGGAGCGGAGGCCCGGCACCTCCCGTCGCAGCCTCTGCCTCCACTTCGGCCATCAGAAATTCGGTCGACTCTTCGTCTTTCCGCTGTTGAGCGATTGACGCGTAAGTACGGGTGCAATCGCTGGCTTCGTGGCCGAACTGCTGGCACTCCTTACATCGGGGAACGCGCCAGTTACTTCCGATGTGTCCTTTGCGTGAACACCTAAGGCATAGGGGGGCCCTACCAGGTATAAGGACGAGGACCTTGCAGCCGTCGACACGAATCTCATGCGGGAAGCCGTCCACAGTGACTCCTTCTTTGAGCGTCATTCGCACACTCCGCGTATTCGTTTAGACGTTCTCAAACCCCTTTCGCGGAAGTGGTCCCTGCTGATGTCAGACACTTTAGCAAAGCGCTCGAGTTCTTTACGTACTTGGCAGTTGAAGACGTCGTAGGGCACCCAATGCAGTTTAGCCTTGACCTCCGCGTTGGCAGGATCAAGCACGAGGCAACGCCCCCCTTTGATTTGCTGTTCTTTCGCTTCCACCAAACGCTGCTTTGCGGCGAGTGAGTGCAGACGTAGCATCCAAAAGTGATTCATTTGATGGGCGCCTGCCGACGCCAATTCTTGAAGGACATCCAATCGTTCCAGCTCCTATCTTGAATTCGGTACGCGAGGTTGCGTACGTCGCAGTGCAGGAAAACTGCATTAGTCACGGTGTATCCGGTGGGCAGGTGAGGCAAAATAATCTTGTAATCAGTTGGATCTTCAGAAACAGATATACCGCGGCCCGTATCGGCCGTTGCTGCCGCTCCAACGGAGCTCGTCATCCTGCGTCCGTCTCGGGCGAGCGCTGGAGGCAAAATCCATCCACGAGCGCGCTGCCTCCTTGGTCAGCTGCGCTCGCGGCATTATTGCCCCTAACCGAGACATGGTCAGCTGATAAGACAAATGTATCTCGTCTCCCATCGTATAATACCTTTTATTTAGACCGCCCTAGTAGTCACGGCTGTGGAGTATGCATTTTGATCAAAAAAGAATATAACTGCGAAATATTGTCGGACTTTACTGTAAGTACGAGCGATTGTGAACTTCTTTCAATTCAAATACAAAACACGGTAATTGCCGTTTGTTACCGCCCTCCCAGTGGTACTGTAACTACATTCTTGGATTGCATAGAACCAATTTTGGACTTCATTACGAAAATCGTTTCAATTTCATCTGCGGCGGGGATATGAATATTAATATGCTAAAAAGTGATTCAACCAGATCTAAACTAGACCTTTTACTAATGACGCATAATTTGCAGAATTTCATTATGCTACTCACAAGAGTGACTGAGCACTCTTCATCTCTAATTGATCTTTTTTTAACAAATATAAGCTCGAACCAAGTAAAGGCAGGGGTGTTCGTTTGTGACCTAAGTGACCATCTACCAATATTTATCTGTACGAAGGGGCACGCAAAAAAATAAAATATTGCAGCCTGCATACCTAATACAGAAAATAACAGAAACATACCTGACCATCTTCCGTGATAAAATTGCCCAAACAACTTGGGAAATTGTATTGAACAGTAATGACGCAAATGACGACTATGATGAATTTCTCAGTACTTTAAAACCAAGTTTTCCTTGTGTACGTATTAGAAAAAGCAGAAAAATTCGTATCATCTGGGACTCCAAGCTTATCGCAAATACAGATGAAAAAACGAAAACGGGAACGCGACAAAACAGCACTCGTCAAAACAGCACAGCGTCAAAACAGCACGGCGACAAAACAGCACGCGTCAAAATAGCACGCGTCAAAACAGCACGACGTCAAAAGGGCACGGCGACGGAAGAGCACGTTCCAAAACAGCACGGCGTCAAAACAGCACAACGACAAAACAGCACGCATGTAAAAAGGCTGTAACAAAACAACAACAATAAAGCGTGCGCGTTGATGCTCGCTGCTGGGTAGTGTGATCGTCTTTAGTGTGGGTTCCCCCGCTGCGGGGTTTTTGGAGAGGATGGGAATGCCACAAACTTATTACTCCGTGACAACCCTACTTTTGAAACATTGTAGAATTGTCACTCATACGAACCCCTCCCTCCTACATTATGTCACAATAAAGGAGGCATCGATTGCAGCGGAAGTGGCTCGCTCAGTGCCTGTGTTTCCGTCGGACGCACCTGATCAATTTTCTTCAAGGTCGGACAGAATTACGCGATAAATAGTGCCCATGGTAACTTGTCAATCTACCGAAGGAGCAACAAGGACTATTGAGCCTAATCAATTGTTTATACTTCATGAAGTTTGCTTACCCTCCGCGTGACGAAGGTTTCGTGCTATTCCGCTGGAAAAACGGATTTTCAAGGGCAAATCACGCTACATGAAAACCGCATGATTACATCTGAGGTTAAGAGCTCACTAAAGGGCATGGATGTCACGTACGAAGCTCGAGCCATTCTTTTTCCGAAGTGACTGCACCGCCCACTGCAAAACCCTTCGCGAGCCTCATATTTTTGAGAATTACAAAATTAGCGAAAAATAAGGGCTCGCGAATACCTCTCTTGTTTTGAGGTCGGAATTCAAGTCTAGAATCCGCGAGAGCTAGCGGCCGCAAATGGGTTCCTATGACTAATTTGCGAATAATTGGGATCGGATTGGGACGTATGTAGCGTTTAAACCGATCGGGAGGACGAATCGTGCGATTCCCTCAAAGACGTATCCGGCCGTTGGAGTCACAAGCAATAGTTATTCGGCAGGGCAAGTGAACGAAAGTTCATCAATAATGGTGCCGTTCGTGAGTTTCAGATCGACAATGTGGGAATCCTTGCCGAGAGCCCACGACTGTAGTACTTAACTCCGCACCTGTATGCTCGTTGACGTGGTCGTTGGGGCCACAACGCTGCACTCAATAATGTGCCCATTCACAAGTTGTTCGCCTTCGACAAGGCACCGCTTTCCGTCGGAAATGTACTCCATAATAGTATGCAATGGCACTGGAACTGAAACAAATAACCACATCAAAACAACAACCACAGGGGCAACATTATATTGCCGCGCGCGCAGGTGGCCAAGCAGACAGCGCGCTCCTTTCGCGCAGAAAGGGTTCGATTCCTGGCCGCGAAGACGCATTTTTGTTGACTCTAACGGAATGTTCTAGTAAATTTGAGAACCGTGTTGCTGATTCGAGGTTAGAATGTTCGACACGCCGAACATTCTACGACGATTGTTCCAGAAGCCCACGCGTGTACAAAAGGGGCTCCGCGTGGCAAGCCGGAGCCAGTTTTTCGCCCCAGCGTTCGACTCTGCTGTCACGCCGGCTTCGACGCCGGCGACGCTCTGCTTTCTTCTGTTTCCTTTTTATTTTTGGGCACAGTCCGCCCCATTAAAGGTTTAGTTTCTTCCGTTATTATAGACTCATCACTTGTCATTCGTGACAATATAAGCATCCGGCTTGGCATACCTTGCCTTCGCGCGTTTCCACTCTCGTGGAACGATACAATCTTTTCGAAAACAACAAGCATTGACAACGTAAATAGTGCAGTTTACCCGAAAACAAGCCTTCATTGTCGCGAGCATTCATGTTTCAACATGCGCTGAGAGCAGACAACGTGCGGCGGTATCCACACTAGCAGTGTTTCCAGCATCGGCTGCACGGTGGCAATATAGACAAGGTGGTCGATCATCGGCACCGACCGAAGTAATTTATCGAACCGACCCGCGGTAATTTAGACCTAATGTCGTCTATATTGCCGCGGAGATGTGGGTACCGCGCTACTAGTTTTGACGTTTCCTTTGAGATCGCCGCCGCTGTTGAGATAACCCTGTGGATACTCTGTCGATACCACTGTTGGTAGCTAGCAAATCCCACAAGACGTACCTATCGTCTATTGAAAGCTTTGTCTTCGAATCTACTATTTCAAAACCTTCTGGCACGACAGCATACTCAGACTGAAGAGCCGAAAATGTATGCTGCCAAACAATCGGCTACCCACCAGATGTACCGGCCACGCTTCCTTTTTATCAAGAGGAATGCGAGCTTCAGGTCTGACGTAATAAAACTAACCTTCCAAAACGCCAAAAAAAATATGAAAGCCGTTTACGTCACGTGACCTCGGGGGTCACACGAACTCGGGGGTCACGTGATCTCAGGGGGGGGGGGGTCACGTGACCTCGCGGTTACGCCGACGCCGACGCCGACGCCGCTCAAGCCGGAAACGGGCCCCTAAGAGCTGCGCTCTGAAAGCATTGCCGAAGTAGTGACGCTAAGCCCCGCCCACGAAACGGTTAAAAATCCTTACGTCGGCATGAAACATATTTATACCGAAGATGCATTAAAGACAGCTCGTGGACGGTAGCCTATGTGATGTCAAGCATTAGACTTCACAAAGAAGGACACATTGACATCTCCCTCAACTCTACTACTGCAGAGCTTACTGCCATTTGGCTAGCCATCTTGCACACATTGCAGACACGTAGCCAGGATTTTGATTCGGGGGAGGGGGGAGAAGAGGTCCCAGCAAAATGAAAAATATTGGGGGGGGGGGGGGGGGCCCATGCCCCCCTCCCCCCGTGGCTACGTGCCTGACGACATTGTGACATGAGAAATCGCCCAAAATCAGCACCTTCACAGGCTTTCGTTGTGCCTTACAACAACTCATCTATTTCGATAAAGGCAGTCCACTAGCCAAGTCAATTGCACTGCGGAAAATATCTCCTGCAGACGAGGAAACGACTATGCAATTCCAATGGACTCCATCGTATTTGGGTATACCTCAAATGGAAGAGCAGATTCGCTGGCCACAGAAGCACCACTTGGATTCCGACCTCATTATTTCTGTCCATTCATACAACGCAGCAATATCGCTAATTTCAACAGCAATAAGAAGCATACACCAATATTTCAAATTTAACGCAGCACCAATCTCCCTTCTAATTTCACGAACAAACTATTCAAAAAATAACAAGTCCTTCTATACCGGTTACGAGCTAACTGCGCGTCTACTAATAAGCCGTTCCATCTCATCGGAAAACTTAAATCTCCACAATTGCAATTCATGCGACTCGACCGAAGATAGGCAACACATCATCTGGGACTTCCACGTGCGATGTACAAAACGACCTACGTTCACTAACACATTAAGGTCGCTTCACGTGTCCCAAGGACATTCCTACGCTCTACTCTTCCCGATGGGCTCCCGGACGAAAATGACTAGAATACTTAGGGTCCTAATCTAATTTCTAGAGAAAACAAATCACGCATCCAGGCTCTGACATCGCTCAGTCCATCTGTGTTCCTAGAATTATCAGTAGTGAAAGAGGCGGTGATGTTCTGCTGTTGACGGGGCCTTGTCTGCTGGGGCCTCGGTGGAGCCTCGGCTGGGCGAAGTCACAACCCTTTAGAGGAACGCACGCTCGGGTAGGGATTTCGACCGGTGGGGGCAGGGGGGGGGAGGGGGTATACAACTTGTCGTTTCCACCACATCATTGACTTATATGTATAATACTGCATCCCCATCACTACATCCTAATTCCTACAACCAACCCCCCTTTATCTCCACATCCCTGCAAGACGACGAATCTCGATGGGCGACTAACTATGCGTCTTCCATGCATCTTTCCAGCATCTTTCCAGAGCACTCGACCTCAGCATCTTAGGTCATTCTTAGTACGAGAGTGATTGAATAAAATAATCTGCACTCTGAGTCGAGAAATTATTTTAATGTTAACGTTTCCAGACCAAGCCTCTCATGAATCATTGCATAGGTACAGACTTGACTGATTGGAAAACTATTTGTCAAACCATACATTCGCCTATCCGAAATAATGTGTTCACGTGCACGCTAAATGCCCTCCTCAGTCGTGAACGCAAACTGACGTCCGGCTCCTTCTGTATCAAAGAAGTCGCTGAGACACGCCCTATCTCTTTCGCGGTCACCGGACGAGTCTTTCTCCCGAAAGCGGGAAAACAAGAGGGAAAACCTCCTAGCCTGTCAACAGTGATCCGCATCCGAGCGGGGGAATGGAAAGAGGTCCTCTCGGGAGAAGGGTGAGACGAGGGCCCTCCGAGAGAGGCCCTTCTCTCACCCTTCACGAACAGGTCGGAGCTCACGGCGAAGGAAGCCAAGCGTTTCGACCCGCGGCCGTTATCACAGTCATCATGGAAGGAAGACTACAGGAATCCACACAAAGTATACGGCCTAGTTTTTATGCCTTGAACATCTGCTTTCCTTGCTGCAATCTTCATCAATGGAAACAAATGTTTCAATGTGCAGCGGATGCGTTATGTATTCCTAAAATGACTGAAGCTGTGTTACACGAACCGTTGAGCTGACGAGGTTTTACTCCTTCTTTTAGATGAGCTTTCCGCTCGTGCACCAACTTCTTGAACTTGCGGTTTCGCGTAGTGAAAAGTCACAACTAAAGGTTTTGATTTTGTTTCTGCGTAGAGGATGAGAAAAGAGAGGGAGTAGCATGCAGTAAACGGTTTCCTTACATACTCCTTCATTCCCCATTTTAAGAGACACCAAACGAGTGTCCCTTGTGGTTGCATAATATTCCTCAATTGAAAGGGTTATCACTCAGTGTTTCCTGTCTCGTAATACATTTGACCACAGTGCCGGAACGCGTCTTTGACCGGTGAATGAATGACTTCGCAGAAGCAGGTGTGTCATCTCTGGTGTTTGATCATTGCGGTTGGCGCAAAAAGTGCCGGCAAAAAGGAGGTTACAAGATGGGTGGAGAAGGTCTAGAGAAGTGTGACGATTAAAAAAAAATGATTATACGTGTAATATCGTTTCGGTGTAATTTCAGCTCAGTTTCCCTTTTTGGTTGTGCAGATGGTCGGAGCTTATGATGTACGTATGCAAGAAATATAATGACGCTCGACGTCGGCAGGTGGTTGAAAGCTTCAATAGCGTTTGCCCAACCGGAAAGGTATACACATGTAACGTTTGATTTCAACAAAGCCAGCGGACGACGACCGTCCACTTCCGTTATTTTTGCCCTAGTATTTCAGTTTTATCATTAACAAAAGTGAAAGCGACGTCGCAGCTGGATCGCATCGCAGCTCGAATGCTTTATACAGCGCATTCACAAGCGCATTCCCGCTCGAGAAAGAACAAGCGCAGTCGAGCATGTCTTCTTCCGACTTCGGCAGGGACCTCTATGACATCCTCCCGCAGCGTGACCCCCGCACCAAGGGGTGGATGCTGGTCGGTAGCAAGACTTTCCTGGTCACACTAGTCGCCGGCTATGTGTACCTAGTCAAGATAGCAGGACCCAGGTTCATGAAAGGACGCCAGCCGTACGAAGGCCTCAAGCCGTTCATCCTCCTTCATAACCTGTTTTTGGTCGTCGCCAATGCCTACTTCGCCATCACCTTCTTATCTAGGTCCTACCTGGGAGGTGGCTACAACATCGTCTGCCAGGGAATCGACTTCGAGGCTAGAGACAAGGTCACGATGGAGTACCTGGAGCTTTGCTGGTGGAGCCGCTGGGTGAGAATGGCCGACCTCCTGGACACCATCTTCTTTGTGCTTCGAAAGAAAAACTCGCACGTGTCCTTCCTTCACGTTTTCCATCACGTCGCAGTGCTTTTCGGCGGCTGGTATGCTCTCGCCTACGGTGCAGATGGACAGCCTGCCTTAGGAATTTGCATCAACTGTTTCGTTCACGTCGTCATGCACTCGTACTACTTCCTGTCTCTTCTGGGTCCCGCTTTTCGCCCGTACCTCTGGTGGAAGCGCCACTTGACGCAGCTCCAACTGCTACAATTCGCCATCATGTTCGTCCACGGCATGATTCCAGTTTTTGTCGACTGCGGCTACCCCAGGTTCCACGTGGTGCTTGGAATTTTTCAGTTGGTCGTCGTTACCGTTTCATTCTTGCATTTTTACGCGAATGCCTATCTGAGACGGAGCGGTCTCAGCGATAAAGCGCAGTGATTAATTTGTTGTATGTTCTCTTGTCGCTGGCAAATGTACTGAAAAACGTTATTCGCGCTTAGAAATAAAGAAAGTGGCGAAAAAATTTAGCCGGAATGCAAATAAATTATATGGTAGATCGTGCGTGATTTAAGATAGAGGGAATAAGATACCATAAAAGCTACACAGGGAACAGCCCACAGTGAAGTCAAACATTATTTTCTGGTTGAGTGAAACGAGATCCGCAACCTTTCTTGGACAAAATATAGCGGATATATATGAGTCACCTTAAATATTTAATATCTGTGTCGCTAGAACATATTTGTAAGCTAGAGTTTATGCGAAAAGTGTTACGCTCAATTGTAAGAAAAACCCGTTGCACGCAGGCCAAGGCAACATAAAGCATATATAGACCCCAGCCCGCAATGCATAAGAGTACAACACATAACCGTAAAAAGCATATAAAAGCTTTACTTTGTTATAATTTTCAAGATTTACCAAGCGGTAAAGCGGGAATGGAGCCCTGGACCGTGCGATACGCAATCCTGGAAAAGAAGCGCCATATCCCTGTATGGCCGCCACTTTGGTTCATGGAATGAGTAGTCTCTTATTGGGGACCTCTCCATTCTTGGTGAGCTTGAATGGCGATATTTGGTTACACACAAACCGGCGAAACAAGCGCACAACTACGCACCGCCACCAGATAAGGCGTCAGTGCTTGCCGACAGTGAAAAATAAATTTCCCGTCTTTACAGGCGTAAGAACAACAATACCGTTGTAAGAAATATGTGGAGGTCAGCATGATTGATATGGTGATCACATACACAGTGTTAAAGTCGCATATTGTGGCCAGAAAAGCTTCCAGTATAGGATTCTGCTTCATAGCGATCTTGCTTGATTTGGTCGTTTGTATGTTGCTTCCCGTTTGTGTCCGGCTAAGAGGCAGGGATGGCGATGGCGCTACTTTCCCAGGATCCAGTTAGTTTATGTGCGAGCGCGTGCAGAAGCTACCTGAGCGTGCTCAGAGGTTTCAGCGTTCCTGTAAAGCGCGTACGCTCGTGCAACGTAAGTACCGTGTTTTGTGTAAGCATCGCTCAGGCCAACAGGCTCGTTCTTGCAGCTTTGACTTCGCTCCCCGAGAGTACAATACAGTTCCCGAGAATGCATAGAAAAAGACGAGAACAAAGAATTGCGGAAACACGCGTAACAACGGTAGCGGTACCGTGTTCGCGTCCGCGACCCCGTCAACCGCAGCGCATTCCGAGGCGTCGCCTGGTCACGCGCTCTGGCGGCGAGAGGAGGGAGTGGGGGAGAGGCGTCGCCAAATAAAGCACTCCACCAGGTGTGGCTTATGGGGCGGCAGCCGTTTTGCCTAATCCAAATGAGGAGAGTGTCCTATATTGCCCTCGTAAAGTATTTACTTAATGTGAAGGGGAGTATTATAGACCTATTTCACAAAGGTGCTGCCATCTTAAAATGTCGACACTTCCATTATGGGCGAAAACATTGTTTTGCCGTCACCACGCCGATAGAATGCATTTCGCACATAAGCGTAACCATCAACCATTCTCGTTTTGTCTCCCTTTTATTAATGCGAGCGCATTAACTGTTCCATGGAGCGAACCGACGTCATCACCTTTCGAAGCCGCGCTAAACGGCACCTTCCCCTGTCCCAATGAGGCGAAGCCTGTCGTTTGTAGCAGAAATCTGATGGATAGGCTCCCACTGGCTGGCGCGCGTCATAGTTTCAAGGAACGAGGTTCCCAATCGCTCTCGCGTGGCGTATATAGTTTCAGGAAACGCCACCAGAGAAGCCCTCTCCATGGCGGTGCAGCGCACGCAGTGGCCCGGTCATATGGCCCGGCCGCCGGTAGGAGGTGCGGGCCTGGCCGCAGAGCCCGCACGGGCAAACTCCGAAGAGGCTGCCCGGCCGAACTCAGCGCGGCGCGGCCGCTTCACGAGAGCGCGCGCTCGGCCGTCGGCCGCTACCTCGACAGTAGCGAAACGTGGCAGTCCACGCCTGTACGCCGCAGACGAACTAGGGGAGCGGAAGAACGATATTAATGCTTTCGCATTCACAACTCATAAGTGCTTAGGTGTCCTCAGATTTCTTTTTGTTTTACTTTTTTCAGAAAATTGTTTTACTATTTTTTCGTCGCCTATACCGGATATGCCTAATAGGTGGCTGGCAGGAGAGTAAGCGCAAACGGCCTGTAGGAGGGAGCGAAAACGAGCGCTAGCAGCTGGACTACGTTGACTCCGGGGAGCCAGCGGCAACTGTCGACGAGCGCAGCTTACTTACAGATGATGAACCGCAGCTCCCCACGTAATCTCATGACGTCTTTTGTCCCGAATAAGTTTAAACTTGCCTCGGTTATTTTGATAAATCCGAGAGTGAATGAGTGTGTCATGAGTGCCATGCATGCGAAACCACTCAAAGCATCCCGTAATCAAGCATAACAAATCCTGCCACACGCATAATGCATGCACGACACATTGTGTGACCTTCGGGTTTATCAGGATGATCCAGACAAACTATTCATTTTTCATCTGGGTCACTCTGAAGAAAGGAATCGGCATTAGGCGACACTTACGTGTTTATTTCCATTGGTCACGTTTTCGACGCAGAAAGGAAGAACCGCCTGATAACTACTTCCTATCCTAGGAAACAGAAGGATAAAAAGAAAGCTTGCAGCCAGAAGTATGGCCGCTAGTTGGATAATTTACATCTCTCTACGTTATGAGCCGAGGAATAAGGGGACCCGACAGATGTTGCTTTTGTTTGAGGAGTAGTTAAATGTTTTCAAGATCAACTTTAGGGGTTTTGGCCGACAGGACAACACGCGACAAGTGAAACAGTCGGTTAAACCAGCCTCCGGCGTTACTCGCATGGTGGTAACCACTGTAGAATGGTACAAGGTGCCGCACCGAGCAAGAAAGAATTTAGCGGACGATGCCACGAAAAGCACACAGCAAAGCTGTACAGGTGTACAGAAATAGAATGCATTGTACGCGACTCGTCTGTCAAAAACTGCTTCGCACTTAGACATTGCTGGGCGCCTTATCCCAACTTTACCGCGCACAAATGACCTGTGTACTTTAGTCGGTGACCGGTTATTGCAGTAGACTCTCCTCCTCCAGCGTAAGTTTTCTGCCTCACATAATAACGGTTTGCTGCTTGCGCAGACAGAGCCCGAGGAAATGCAAGGAGCGTATGCTGGATAGGTGAATTTATGAATCAGGGTAGGGGGGAGGGGGTTTGGCAAAAATATCTAGCGTCTCAAACAAATTTAACGTTAAAGAACGTTAAAGAAGGAGTTGACGTCACAGACGAAGGGAATCGCCATTTCGCCAACCGTTCTTTCATAACAAAAAATAAATTGAGGTTTGCCTTTTTTTACATAAAAATGTTCTTAAGAACCCGTGGTGGCCAAAAAAGAAAGGCGAGTTTTTTTGTTTGTTTTTTTTTCTCCTAAATTCTTTACTGTGTTGTATGCCGAGCTTTCATTGCTTTCTTAACATGGTAACCGACTATGGTTATCTCTGTTTTCTAAGCAGAGATCAGTGCATCGCACTATCTGACGGAGAGGGGACAATTTGTTTGTATTCGTAACGGCCTCAAGGCGAATAAAGGGATGGCATTCGTTCCACGTTATGAATTTCTGCCCCGGTCTACGTCGACAGTCGTTGTAGCGGGAACTCGCAAGACGCATGTCACAAGCGAACGCGACAATTCAATGCCACCGCGTTTTTTTTGTGTTTTTTTTTCTTTCCAAAATCAAAATGACGTACATGCTTCCTGAACTTGCATACCTGCCGCTATCAGCACAAATAAAACGCATCAATAGGCTTCGGATGGCGTGGGGAAAACTGCGTATTTTCCATTCGCCGCAGAGACGTCGTTGTTTAGGCCAAATCTGTTGGTAGCTGTTACACTGTGGCGACCATGTTATCAGCGCGTATAAGTCGCCGTGGGAACGTGCCGGCTTGTGACCTCAAGTCGGGTATAACTTTTAAATGTACGAACCTAGTTAATAAACGCGGCTTGTTCGTTGGCACGCCATCGCGTGAAGTCAATACCCATTTAGCAGAACCTACTGCAAAAAAAAAAAAAAAAAAATATATATATATATATATGAATTAGTTAGGTTTTTACGATTACGGATATAACGATCTGGCATAGCATAATCCCTGCGTATCCAGGAACACGCGGCAAACCACTGCAGGCTAAACGAAAGCGCATCAAAGGAGTGGGCGCTTTTAATAACAATGTGGACCACTGATGCACACTAGGCGCTACAGTCAGCGCGCCGACGACATCGGCGCATTGGTTCCTTTCGAACTTTGCATGGACACTACGTATCTGTGAACAGTGCATTTTACCAGCCTAAAACGGGTCCAGACATTTACGTTTGAGTGGGACCGACAGTATCACGATCGCATATGACGGTTTACGACGATATGGCTGCCATGGCAACCGAGGCCCGAGCAGTGCGTCGTACACTGGAACGCAAGGAGTCGGCCGCAAACTCGTGAACCTGCAGTCTTACAGAGGCATCGAATTCTCCAAAATGAACTTTCACAAATAGGCGCCGTGTTTACCTTACAACACTAATTTTGAGGTATTTATTTACTATTTTCATCTATACCTGCTGCGCAGTTAGGCGCCACGGAGCGGGGTGCATATGCGTGCAAAGCATAAGCGCAAGTACACCTGATGCAGTACACGTACACAAGCGCAAATAGAAGCGTGTTTCGTCGCAGCGGACGAGCCACCGGAGGCAATCCAAAGCCGAGTGAGTTTCCTGCAGTGGTACATGTTGCTCCAAAGTAGGAGCTCGTTTCTCGTTTCTTCTCAATCTTGGAAACGAGTTCTCATTACAGGTGTCCAGTGGTTCGGAAGGAAGGAGTTTTCCAGCACATTTTTAAGATGGGAGTGGAGCTTCTCGTCGCATTGGAGTATTAAAACAGGGTGCTAGATAATCTGCAAATAAAATAAAACGAGCGAGTGAAAATATCTACATCCAACTACGTGTCGTATCACCACAATTACATTTGTACGTTTTTTTTCTGTTTTGTTTTTACACTTTTTTGGACAGAATTTCATCTCTTGAAGTCAGAGGTTGAAATAGTTGGTAATAAAAAAAAAAAAAAAAAAAAAACCGAAATGCGCACTAGATTCGGATACAACTGAAAAAGCAGAGTTTTTATTATTTTTTTAGTGGTTTCTGTTCCCGTTTTTTCTAAAAAAAAAAAAGAAAAAAAGTACCGCGTTTCTGGAACGTCGTTTACGTGTATAATAATGTTTATAATGTTATTTTCCGTCAAAAACACGTATGACGGAGGGAGACCGAGGAAAAAAGCTGCACCATGCAGCTTCACGGGCCCTCGGCATATGGCAGCAGTACGTACGGTACTGGATTCCTGTGACGTTCGGTTCAGTTTAGTCACGTTGTCGGCGATAGCATGTGTGTCACAGTCTCTGTGACCTTCGAGGGAAAGCGCCGTGACACGTGGAGAGTGTAGAGTCTCGCTCTCAGAACTGGGTTGGCTCGGATGGCTCGGAGCGCCCCATAGAGTTATTATAATGTACGCTAGAGGTTCAAGTGGCGCTAGTGTGCTGACGCAAATTGAAGCAGACAGCAACCAGTCGAAAATTGACTTCCGGTAATGCATTTCTATGGGAAAAAGTGAGTGCATTTTCTCACTGCGCTCGATCATAAGAGCAAATATCCCGAATAATTCGTACGTTCTAGGTAGCTTGGAACATTTCTCAGTCAGGCCGACGAAATAATTGGTCAGTTACGGTGTTTTTCTTTCAAATTCATCGCATTAAAAGCGGTGCTAAAACAGCTTCGTACGTGTATTTATGTGCACTGTCGGACACTGTTAGCGCGAACGCGGCGTCGGCGATTTCCAGCATGGGGGATATACGTGCCAAACGAACGAAGGACATCTGAAAAATCAAAACCGGCGGCAAGAATTACGCAGCAACACCGGATCAGTAACTTGCAGTGCATGTATACGATCAAAATAAATTGAAGGCCACGTAATCTATTCCGATTTTAAATAAGTGAGTACCGCTTTATTCTTTCTGTCCTGAGCGAAGCTGCGTGTTCTACGTTCAAAATATCACCCCCGCGCTAGACATCTTTGAGAAGAAGTGCGCGATAAAAGCTGCCCGGCAGAGAAAACAATACGAAGAGACACCTTTCATATCCCACGGACTTTATTCTCTACGTTGAAGGTTTTTATCCGCTCATGCACGACGGGATCATTTTCATATGGTGACAGGACTGGCATATTACCAATATACAAGCGTCACCGGAATGCTGGCGAGCCTTGAACACACTCTATATTCGTTTCGATCGTAATTTTGCTTTGAATCGTCGCTTGTTTTTACACACCTGCTGCGGAACACACGTTTGGGACTGAAATGCAGCGAAGTTAAACATCGCTCACTAATGAAGAAAAATGCGCAAACTAAAGCAATTACACTTTTACAATGTTAATTAAGACACATACTATTCGGTACGACCGAAATAACCAAAGTGTTCCATGTTATTTTCCGGCGAAAAGACAAAATGCACGCGCGTTTTCCCATAGGAATGCACAGGAGCACCGCAAAAGTAGACTTGTTGCTGTCTGCTTCAATTTGCGTCACGGAAGTCGCATAGACACTAGCGCCAGTTGAACCTCTAGCGTACATTATAATAACTCTATGGAGCGCCCGCTGTGGCCGGGTATAATTCAAAATGTGTCTGGCGACCTAAATATCACTCCACTTTTCCCCCTTCGGTGAATGTTTATTTTGTGACATAAAAACTTAAAAACAAAATATGTTTTTTCTCGGAATAAAGTGGCGAGTTAATTTTCAGCAAGCACATTTCACCGCAGTTTAGATAACACCCTTAACAACAGCAACATCACAAACAAAAAAAAAAAGGAGATCGCTTCTTTCTTTTTTTGATGATACTCGAGTCGCACCCTGTACATTCACGCGACAAGTTTGGCTGCCCAAACGCGATGGCAGCCCCACGGTGGCACAAAGGAAGCGGCTGCCATGGCGACGAGAAGCGGCCAGGTGGGCAGCGACCAGCGTGTCCCGTTTCCCGTGTTGCAGAGGCTCCCCTGGCAGCAGGAGCGGCACAGGTAGAGCCGGAGCCTCTCCCCGACGGCCACGCACTCGGTGGTGCACTGCTCGCTGCAGCTGCGCTCGATGGAGAACGCCAGCGAGGCGCTGCCGGGGTCCACGCTGTAGTCCACGCGGGTCACCTGCAACATAGAGTTCATATATACTAACTCTAGAGGAGAAGGTCCGCCATTTTCCCATGCATTCTGGCTGCCGCAAGCGGCGGAGCATGGAGGCAGAGCTTTGGAGTCCCACACATGGTTACCAACTAGCTTTGCGTCTTATTCGCTAGATTTCATGGTCGCCCTAAGGACCAATCCCCGTACTTACCGGTGGAAAGATATTCGCGTTCCTTTCGAAGTTTTCGTTTTGCATAGCGCGCAGGTGTACGGCCTCGCGTCAACGCAAAACTAAACCAGATAAGCAGCTTCGCGCTATGGTTTTGATGGGCGAGCCCCGGGAAAACGAAACCGCCTAACCACCAGATTTCCTCGATTTCGACAGAAGGGAAGGTAATGAAGCGTAAAGAGTATATTGCTTTTTATAAGCGTTAGAATAGCTCAGAATTTACTTTACAACGTTAAATTATTACTGCTTATTTTGCTGAGAGTTTTCGATTTTCGCGATTACCATGCATTGCGACTGTCGTCCTTCAGCTGGCAACACCATCCCGACGCCCGGAGTCTAGATGGTGTTTTACTGTACTCTATGAAATGTAAAGTTTTGCAACTGGACAACCTAAATGGTGCTTCAAACGTCGGATGGCGGTCTGAGGTGAGTTAAAGTCACTGGATCCTGGGAAAGTAACGCCAAGCTCCGCGTGTGGTCGCCATCTTTGTCCATGAAATGAGCAATTTCTCCTTGACCCCTCCGTTCTTGGTGAGCCTATCTAGATTCGCTGGTGACGGGTAGCTTTGTTGAGTAGTTTTTTGTATACCGAGATTTTGCTAACCACACACCGGCGAAACAGGCGTACACGTTCGCACCACTACCAGATGCTGTGTCGGTGCTTGGAGGCACTGGAAAATAAGTTTACTGTCTTGAAATGCGCAAGAAGAACAATATAATTGTATGAGATCCATGGAGATGGGCCTGATTAAAAAGTTGATTGCATACGAAGTGCCAAAGACTCTTATATTGGCGAGGAACGCTTCCAGTACGATGATGCTCCATGGTGATCTTGGCGCGACTGGTTTAGAACGACCCCCTGGAAACTCCGAAGATTTAAATGGACCAAGATGGCGATTTCCATGGCAACGTAGGCCGATTAGCCAATCGCCTTGCGAGGTTTCGGTCGTCTGTATGTTAGTATCCGTTTGTGTCCGGCTAGCACGTAGGGAAGGCAATGGCGCTACTTTCCCATGATCCAGTGACTTTAAGGTGAGTGAGAGAGAGAGAGAGGGGGGGGGGGGTCGTGGCAGTTGGTGTTCGGAATATACATGTTTCCTAGCACAGCGTCTAGATGGAGCTTTACCGTACTCTATAGTCAAGCACTTTACTCTATGGCAATGCTTTATGCAACACAGTCTTGAAACGAAAATCTAGGTGACGGTTCAAATGACGGGAGTTCCAAATCGTGGAACTCCCCCTCCGCGGGAGCAGAGGTCGGCATTTTAGGTCGCCCTCACTCACCCTCACCCTCACAGCCACACTTACCTAAGCCCCTCACTCAGCCTCACCCTCACAGCTACACTCACCTTCAGCCCCTCACTCACCCTCACCCTCACAGTCACACTCACCTTCAGCCCTTCACTCACCCTCACTGAACCTCACGGCCCTCACGCACTCACCGCCCTCACGGCCCTCACGCCCCTCAATCACTCATGGCCCTCACGCCACTCACCGCCTTCACGGCCCTCACCGCCCTCACGGCCCTCACGGCCCTCACGCACTCATAGCCCTCACCGCCCTCACGCCACTCACCGCCCTCACGCGCCTCACCGCCCTTGCGGCCCTCACACCCCTCACGCCCCTCACGCACTGATGGCCCTCACGCCACTCAGGCCAGCTTCAGATGGGGCAATTTCGCCCAGAAACTTTACGTCGCAACACCAGCAACACGGGCCGCCCGCGATCACACGCAGCAACGAATTGCTGCAATTTGCCATCGTCATCATAACATTTTATTTTCCTTGCACTATTTAGACACAATTACGCGTTATAAGCGTGTTTTTATGCATTTAAATCTCATTAAGAATACTAATGCACCTTTCTGAAACAGTTTATTTCCAAAAAAACGATCGATTTCAAACCAGAACCAAGTCTTTCGGTGTCATCATCACCGGCACGAGGTATCACGTGAAAATTTTGCGTCCCTGGTTGGATGCAGCCGCTTCAAACGCATTCGAATTGCTCCGAGTTGCATGGCCCTCACGGCCCTCACGGCCCTCACGGCCCTCACGGCCCTCACGGCCCTCACGGCCCTCACGGCCCTCACCGCCCTCACCGCCCTCACGGCCCTCACCGCCCTCACGGCCCTCACCACCCTCACGGCCCTCACGGCCCTCACCGCCCTCACGGCCCTCACGGCCCTCACCGCCCTCACGGCCCTCACCACCCTCACGGCCCTCACGGCCCTCACCGCCCTCACGGCCCTCACCGCCCTCACGGCCCTCACCACCCTCACGGCCCTCACGGCCCTCACCGCCCTCACGGCCCTCACCGCCCTCACAGCCCTCACGGCCCTCACGGCCCTCACTCACCCTCACTCACCCTCACTCACCCTCACACTCATGAATTTTCCTGATTCAGAAACTCACTCACCCTCACCTCACCTGTGAGGATGAGGGTGAGTGAGGGTGAGTGAGGGCCCTCATGAGTGAGGTTTGCCGAGGTATGCGCGGGAGTTCCACGATGAGGTAATCTATGCGTCGTAGCGGGAGTAGTTTTGAAACGCCACAGTGCGAAACCTTCACTTCGGAGTCCGATCGAGTATATTTTGGAACGGAGCCCGTGGCATGAGAGAGGACCTATAGACATTTTCACCCTCCTTCGCATGGGCACTGCCACTAACGTTGGCTGCCAGCTTGGAATCACGTGGCTTGCTTGGTTGCTTCAACTTATCGCTGTTATTTCTCTCCGCGCCCTGGCGAAGGCGTTATATTCGTGTTTTTCGTCACGTTTTACCGCGATTTTTGGCCTTGCTTTGTGAAGTGTCATCTGATACTTATTTGTACTACCTAACAGCATGCCATCATTATGTGCACAAATTCAACATTTGATTTTATAACAAGTTTTGACTGTTTTCCCCGCTGGCGTACCGGATGCGCAAGAAGAAAGGAATCGGCGTTAGCACTGGCGCACATTGAGTATGTAGATGACTCTAAGACACAAGAAGGTTGAGAGGCCAATTATTTATGAGAGCACGAATAGTGGTGAAGTTGTAGTGGTGCAATAAGAAGCGCAAAGTATATTTATGATGGCGCATTTTTGATCCTTAAGAAGAAGGCAAATATATATATTTGCCTTCTTAAAATCAAAAATGCGTCATCATAAATATACTTTGCGCTTCGACTCCTTGCGTTGACTATAGTCAACGCAAGGAGCCACTATGTCTGTTTCTTCAAAGAATCGTGCTCTGCCTTCATAAGCAATCCAGAACAGTTGCTTTTGATTATATAAATAGAATCATTTTTGCGATATGAACATTCGCTTGTTCTGTTTATTTATGAATTTAACGAAACTATACACTGAGCTCGTTCTAATATTTGCAGTAATTCAGTTTTCTTAAGATATTCAATTCAATTAATTTATTTAGTCACAAAGGGCTGGGCTCCCCGGGTGAAAAACGTCTCAGAGACAGCTTGTGAGTGCCTGACAAAAGCGCCCGAGGCACGCAATATGTGACTCTGAAAAGCAGCCGTCTGCATCTAAATTACTCGAGTGCAGCGTTGTCGATGACGGATTAACTCCTGGCGCCCCTGAAAGTAAAAATCATATCTGTTCAAACAAATAAATATCTGTCTACCCAAATCCATAAAGCAGGCACGTAGCCAGAATTTTGATTCGGGGGGGGGGGGGGGGGGGGGGGGGGGGCTTATGAAAAAATGCTGTATGAGGGGATGGGGGGGAGGGGGGAGAGGAGGCCCTAGCAATATGGAACATTTCGGGGGGGGGGGGGGGGGCCGGGCCCCATGGCCCCCCGCCCCTGGCTACGTGCCTGCCATAAAGTAGGGCCTTGCATTTGACTTGAGCCAAGCTGGAAGTCAATTCTCTTACGTCATTTTATTTTATTTCGAAAATTATACGAAACTTCATTTGGCGTGTTTGTCCCTTACCTAGCTGATATTCTCAAAGCGCTGTAAGGAAATGACACTACAACAAATAGTTTCATAAGGTCAACATGTTGAAAGGCTTTTAATTAACACTTTAGCAGGGTTGATGGTTGCAGAAATTGTCTACTTGGCCTAGCATGGATCGCCGAAACATCTCTCGAGTACTTAATTTCTTCAAAGAAACCAATAAAAACAAAATCACGCCTTTTTTCCTCATTCTATGCGTCATTACAGGCGGGTTTCTCAGGTAACAATTTTCACAAAACGTTGGTGTCCTCGATAACCGAACAGTGAGCACTAAACTTGCGAGTTCTTCTGTTTTCTGCGATTCAGCACATCGGTAGCAATGCCGTCGACCTGATTTTTCACTGTGCCTCTGTGCATTACCCTCTTCAATCGTTTATTTTTATAGAAACTAGTATCAACGGTTACGACCAGTACGGCCATGGACATCCGTAATCCTCCCCCGGCCGTAATCCTCCCCCGGCTTGGTTTCAGTCGTTTCGCCGCCGAACATGGCCGAACAAAGAACATAATCAAATGAAAGAGTTCGTAAAAACGTCCACAATTTAGGCTCGTGACTACGTTGTAGTTATCAAGGCATACATATAAATGTATCCTTTCTGTACTAGAAGGGATACATTTATCCCTTCTGTACCAGAATGGATACATTTATATCACAAAACTATAAGCGAAAGCGACATAACACACCAACACAGCCGCGAGACCGCTGAAACCGAAACCAAGTAACTTGACGCCATCCTACGGCACCGCGTTGTTCAGCGCCCTCTGTCCAACGGTCAGGTAACTACAAAGGTGAAAAGGTCTATAAAAATACTTCCAGCCTTTCCACCAAGGTGGGTAGAAGGATAGGAGAGAGCATGACGTCAGCCGCGTAGCCTCCACAAGCCATGCCCATGCTCCCTTGACGCCTCGCCTCTTTCTCATTTTGCTCCTTACTCTCCTCACTTATCAGCCCAACATGACCACATCACGAGACCGTGGCTAGCCTTCGTCTATCCTCCGATCTGATAAAACCCAACGGACGGAGCGCGCGCAAGCCTGCAAGGAGTCCTTCTACAATCAACCATCCATCTCACACGTGACATGTCACGCGCACCAATCGCCATCACGTTGGGCACAATATCGTTTAAACTTTTTATGACTAGGCTTCACCAATATTGCAACGTACTCCTAGTACTCATAACCTCTTTGCTTTCCACTCTGGTGAAGACGGAAGAGCAGCGGAGCTGTAGCTTCTGTTCTCGGCGGTGGCTTTCAGGCGAGCGATCTGCTCTTATTTCAGAAGGGGATCTGAAGCGCTCGACGCAGTGTAACTTTAGGCGATAGCGACCTCGCGGAGGTTGCGAAACCATTCGCGCAACTGCGCACATCGCCGCTCGTTCCGTTCCCGCTCTTCTTCCTCCGAAGAAATGTACGTTGCCGCCATCTATGAGCGACGGCGGCAACCAGAGTGTTGTGTCGGCCACGGGTGTCGACATTTGTTTGGTACCGGACACGATCCTGGGGAAACTAGCCCTTAAAAGAGCTGTAAAGCGATTTTAACCTTGAAAGAATTGGCATCTTGTACATTTGGCATTGTTCATCTTGTCACAAATGACAGAAAACATACCTCCTTTTTTCGAAATGTTGCGATTCCGCCGCGTAATCGCGAGGCAAAAATTAGAATATTCCCCGACCTGCACCCGCGAGTGGCGGCCATGAGAAACACGTGGCGTGACGTCAATGGGGAATCTTGTAGAAAGATAGCAAGTTGTGCGAATACCTGCTCGATAAAAGGTAACCTTTCTATAAATCTTGTCGTTCTAACACAGATAAATGCGTCGAAAAGCTGGTATCATCGATAAAACTTTTATTATACGGAGTTTTAGTGGCACCATCTATGCAAGGTCCACAAAACCGTCAGCTCTGTCTGCTACGGCGAACAGCCGCCAGAAGCCGGAGGGGGAGGGAGGCAGAGCCGGACGGGTATGACCGGACCCGGATGAGACTTCCCTCCTTTCACCATATTGTTCGCACTGCACCCGCCAGCACGAGGTCACGCGGTCGCGAGCGGATGAGTTCTCGCTGCTCGCTGATGTCTAGAGAGAGAGCTTCACCGGAACCCCGCGCGACCCCCATTGACGTCACCGCGCACGTGACTCGGAAGGTGGTGAAAGAGTTGAGAGGTGCCGAAAACGACAGTCTTTGTCCATTTTATAAAATAAAAACTAGGACATGCATGCAAAAGTGTTTTTTTTTTTTTTGTTCTTTGCTTTAGAAAGGTTCAGACAGGAACTCCCAAATTATTTAAGCGAAGCACTGGAACTGTTGCACAGCCCCTTTAACAACTCCGGTGCAAAAAAAAAAAAAAAAAAAGACGCCGTTGGAAGGTTTGAAGGAGATTACTTTTTCTTCTCGACCTGATTGGGCGGTTCTGATCGGAGCGAAACAAGGCGGCTCCACTCACGGTGCAGTAGCGGTGCGAGGCCGGGCAGGTGCGAATCATGGCCCGGCTAATGTTGTGCGGAAAGCGACAGCCCTCTCCTTCCAGCTGCGAGTTGCACGAGTAGCAGCTCAGGTTCTGGCGCTCCTCGACCGCCGAGCCCACCACCACCACCACCGACGAAGAGCCCGCCGGGGAGGGACGCCCGGGGGACGCCCGGACGCCCAGCTCTGCGCGCCGTCGACGCACCTTTTGCGAAAATCTCGAAAGGCAGCGCGCGAACCGCGCAACGAATCATGGGAACATCCTGTATACGCTCACGTTGCCTCCGTAACATCTATTACCTGGCACTGAAAAGGGCGAAAGGGAGAGAGAGAGAGGAAGCCAGGCACGCTTCTACCTGTGTTGCTGTTTGAAACGTCCAAGTTTGTACTACCCAAAACAGGTCCCAACGAGTATCTTTTCGCAGCGCCCCCGTGGCAACGCAGGAGGCCTATAGCAGAACAGGCGTCTGCCACATTCATCGTGGCCGGCGACAACACGATATTTCTGTGACGCCATCAAGCGGAAATCGAGGGACCACTTTTTAGGACGCGGTAAACAGTCGGAGGCACGTTCCAGACACAATAGTCGTCACGAAGAAATAAAGCAATATTGATTCATTTTTTTTCTGAATCAACGTTGACGACTAGCTCGCAGTGTCAATTACCCTTGGTTAGCAAGGCACCGAAGCGATATCTCCCTAGGACCGCCGACCCAACGCTAAAGCGGGACCAACGCGAAATATTCTTGATGTCTTTTTGTTTGTTTGTTTGTTTGTTTCTTGTTGTTTTTTTCTTGGGGGGGGGGGGGGGGGGGAGTGTGGTCGTGACCTTGAATAGTTGAGTTTACTTTTTAACATCCGAATTGACGTTAATTTTAGCGGTAAGTGTTTTCTTCTTAATTTTACTGGTTTAAAGGGTGAAAAAAAAACAAAAAAAGCAAACAGAAAGCGAATTTTTATTTATCGTAGACTCCGCTCCTTAGTGGAGGCACCCCAATGTCAATATACGTACACGTCCTCACTCCCAGGCGCGGAGACGGGCAAAACAGCATGACATTACAATGGACAAGATTATTCCAACTCCGTTTCAGCTGACAGATCTGGAGCTGGACGTGCAAAACCGGCTGCGGACAACAAGTCAGGGAGCGCGAAGTCGCGCTACTTATTTTCCACGTGACATGAATGCAGGAACGCAGTAAAGCCTTATCAGGGTGAAAATCTCACTAATTCTAGGTCACCCCCCCAAATCGGTTTGCTCTGTAAAGCTGGCTCCACCTACGGCAGCATAACGATGCGGGGAAGCTCTCATGTGCGGGGAACAATTGCTTTGCAATGCTGGTGTTGATCGTATGCAAGAATCATAATGCGATTGGGAGATTCATTTAGATATATTTCAAGCTTAAACTGGCTCGATTGCTTAGTAATTAAGCCTGTCAAAAGATATTTGCTTACCAGCGACGCAGACTGCGAAGCAAAGTAGCCACATCCAGAACGCTTTGCGCGCATCACATATGATATTTGCACTTAGCATTGGTGTAAAGAAGCCTGCGCAAAGCTAGATATAACTAATAAACTCCATATTCCGGACCGCATAACGCGAAGTGTTGCTTCGTTCGTTTATCCTGATGGACCAAGGGACAAGCGATTAACGTCAACAAAACAAACACGAAACAAGAAAAACGTGGGAAGCGCCCCCTTTCGGCGTTAGACATCTGTGGAAAACCGAAACTGATTTTGAAAGTTAATTAAAACTATTAGGCTATCTTGATAGATTATAGTGAAAGTTGTTGCAGTAATCCTGATGTCTTTTATTTCTATGGAACAGAAGACGTTTTCGGATTACCTTTGCTCGGTTTGCATTGCGCCGGATGGCCTGCCTAGTCCAGCGAACGCTGTTAGCGCACTTCACTGCATACAATTTCGCTCCTATGGTTGGATACCGTGTTGCGTTGGGAAGATGTAAGTCTAAATAAAAAATGAAAAAAATATGGTTCCATACTTGAATCACGAGCTCAAAGGTTCAAAGGAGTTTACTGGCTCTACTTCCATACAGCCGAGAGCCTAAGGCAGCCAAAGGACAAAAGCCCGTGCATACAAGTGTTGGCTGCCTCCTTAGCTGTATGTTAACAACTAGAGAATGCATGTGAATGGAACTTATATGTACAGGTGTATGTTAACAAGTAGATAATGCATGAGAATGAAACTTATATGTACAGGTGAGGTGGGTTGTCTAGGAAGTGCAGCTGGTCCCAGGATTTACATTTTCATGGTAAGTGATAAAAACATTTTCCACTTTAACCTTGACCTTCTTTGCTCAGTTTAACGCAAAGCAACGTTCATAACCCGTGAAATTAAATTTACACGTCTTTACTGAACAAGTCAACTTAAAAGCATGAACAATCGACGTGCAAATCTATTTCCCGAAAGACGTAGTACCTCCCAACATTCCAGAGGTGGCGCCACCAGTCCGATAGCGTCAAAAATGGCGTTCGTCGACACCGGGGGTTCTCGGTAAGCATAACCTTTCGCGCCGTTTACGCGACAGCCGCTGCCGGCGAGGCGTCTAATAAACACAATTGGCCCCCAAACAGGGACAAGGGAGGCTACTCGGATCAAGTCAGAGAGATCGCGGACCCCACGGGACACACTCCGTCCGCAACAGGCACGGACATCCAGGGCTCGGAGCTGTCAGCGTTCAAAGGGCCCGAAAACGCGGACACCGACGACAACTCCCAGGGCACGATGAAAGGAGACGAGATAGCGGACGAGGCGAGCAGCACCGAGACAGAGAACCAGTGCGCCAGGGACATCAATATGGAGGAAGAGTCCAACCTGGAAGACCCGACGTCTTCAGAGACGACGACGAGCAGCGACCAGCAACCGTCTTCTCTGGTCGGCGGTGCGCCGGACGGGACGGACGGTTCCAAGCTCAGCTCGGCTACGTCGTCGCGGAGCTCGGACCAGCAGTGCTACTGGTGAGAGGAGTCTTAAGGGTGGTGTCCACCAATTACGGTCGGCGGGTGACGCCGGGTTTCGATATTTTGTTTGTGCTAATGTAATGTAATGTAATGTAATGTAATGTAATATTTATTGAATTAGTTGCGGTACCGTAGTAAGGCGGGTAGCCCATACCAGAAGGCCGGTGGTGCCGCTGTGACATAATAGCACCGACTTATGTGAGTACAACAGAGGACGCGGATTCTTCTATATTATGCCGGCAGCCGGCATAATGCCTCATACACACTGGCGGTTAAACCGCAGTCGCGAAGCGGTTGCGAACGCGGTTGCTTAAAGGGGCCCTCCGGAGCTTTCTGCGATCGTCTGTTTACGTTGTTATATTGCGTAGTAGGTGCAAGTTAATATGTATACAAAGTTTTAGATTACAAAACCGTTTATTAAGCAGGTGGGAGAGGAAATATATCGGGACTATTTTCTCTTGGAAGACAATGCCTCATTCCCTGCCCATCGCTAAAATTTGACCGATGGAAATGCTGCATCTCGCGGTGAATGCGAACGTTATTATTTCAACACTTTTTAAGCTTGTTGTAAATTAGAGTTTGAGAAAAACGTAAACTGATTGTGGTGCGGGAAACATAGTCCGCCATTATCGCTCCAAAACCAGCGAACTATGTTTTCTCCCCGCAAGCTTGTTGCTAGGGTGTGATGCGTCGGCTCGTCTGCTTCCTGGGGCGTCTGCAGGCGTGCGTTTGCGGGACACGTGTTCCTTCTTCCCGTGGATCCCGACTCCAAAGCCAGCTTTGCGATCCTTCCACGTCAACGAGTCAAACTTTTCCTTGTCATCTGTGGGATGCGACTGCGTATTGCAGTAGCAGCGCGACGGTGCGGTGCGACGAACGACGAATGCCGAGCACAAAGTCTGGGTTCCTTGACGACTGTCCGCGCGTGTTCGAGATTCCTCCGCGGGTCGGTGGTCGGCGGCGTTGGTGACGCGCAGTGACGCCGGGATCCTTCGCTTGCTATTGGCTGACGCGTAAAGAGATGCCCCTCCCGTTTTCCGGGGTCATCTCAGAAAGGGGGGCGTGCCGGGGACTTTGATAGCAATTTTAGTAGGGAAATCCGCCGCGCGTGACCGTAATTTTATGATTTTTAGGATCCTTAGGGCCTGTAAATTGAGTTACCGCCATAAATAGACCATCGCAGAACGCTCCGGAGGGCCCCTTTAAAGATTCAGTGCATTTGACGCGCATTTGGTGATGAAAATGAGCGGATCTACTTTGCGGTTGGCACGTTAAAGACCCCCAGGCTAGCGGTTGTACTGCACTGCCTAAATTTCTCATCTACAGCTGGGAGTCCCGTCGCCCGTTGAGGCAGACCAAGTTCTAGGCTGTGTAAACATACACACAACCCAATTTCCCCCCCATTGGCTGGATATAACCACATTGCATGCCATACACTGTCATCACATCATCCATTTCGCACCACAACTGAAGAGAGAGAGGGGAAAGCTTTTTTTTACGAATTTTGGGTGACGGGTTAATCTTCTATAACCTTCTAGAGGAGGAATAGTGACGTCTGTGCGAGTCTGGGACACACAAAGGAGAGTCCAGGTGGGAAGAGGGCTCCTCCTGCCCCTCTTCTCTTGTGGTTGCGGGAAAGCTGACGAAATGACGTCAGATGCAAAAAAAAAAAAAAAAAAAAAAAAAACAATGCTGTTTTTAGAGTGCCGTCTGACGGCACTCTTGTAGAGTGTTGAAATGCCGTCCTACGGCACTCTACTTGCGCCTTCAAGTGCCATCCAAAAGTGTTAAGCACAAGTCATGCTTATTCTGACATGTGTTGCATGAACCGCTTGCCGACAATTTGTTTTAACATAAAGCGCGAGCGAGACACACTACAGGAGTGAGCAGCATGCTTTCTTATGTATGCTGCTCCCTTCTCAAGTTTTCCTAAGTGGCACTCTCTGGAATGTTGCAATTGTGATTTAAAATAAATTTTATTTTAAGTCTAACGTTCTCTAGCAGCAATAACAACCACTACAACATTAAAAAAAAAATATTTTTCTTTTTTTAGGGCATGCGTATTGAACATTTATATTCGTGAGACTATAGAGTACTAGCCAGGCATGCTAACCATATTACGCTATTGAAATGAGTCAGCGATGTCATTCTTTGGTTTCTAGATATTATTTGTTGTCAAGAAAGATTTATGAAATCTGAGTACACGCATAATTATAAGAGTTTACACAAAGAAATGTACAGCAGAAGTAGGCATGCTAATTTTGGCCACAGAATGCCTAAAGCAAGACGTTCTTCACAAAAACACGGCATTTGCACGACTGGACGGCACTTGAATGCGGACATAAAGTGCCTTTGGACGGCACTTGAATGCTCTGCAGGAGCACCATCAAACAACACTCTAGACACTGAAAAGAAAAAAAAAATTCCGGCCATTTCATAGATTCTTTTTTCCAGCCTAGACCCTTGACATGCACAGCGTGCCCAGGTTCGTTGATATCTTTAGAGGAGTTTTTTTCAAGGCCTTTAAATTGCCCATGAATGAGGAAGCAAATCAGGCTCCAGAAGTTATAGTCACTGGCATGACAAAAAAATAATTGGGCGGAAATGCGGGAGACAATAACTTCGATAGCAAGGGCAAACCTGAGAAACCCTGAAGCGTCTAAGTTACCCCCTCATACCCTGTCAACCAAACAGCAGCCGGCAGGGTAATGCCCCCCTTAGAGTGGCAACCTATATTTATTGTAGTTGGCAACTTTCTATGATGATGTAACCAAGTGTATGGAAGCGTGTGCCCTAGCCACTGACTAATTATGGGCACATGTGCTTCACTTCAGAAATGCCGCAGTGAGTGTGCGGTGGCCGGATACAGTTGTAGCCAGCCAAAGAGAGCACTGCCAGCAACTTTTGCAGAAGTTCCTATGCCGGTTGCCAACGATACTGTAAAACATTTTATTTTCGTGGCCCTGATTTTTTGCGAATTGGGCAGCAGGGTCATTTTCGCAACTATTAAGTATTTGAATTCTAAAAGCTGGAATTTGCCTCTCTAGACAATAGAATTATTTGCACCCCCTAAAAATTTGGAAAATCAGGGCTCGCACACATTAGGGGTTTTACGGTATATCCACTCCCTGCAAAAAACCACGGCCACATAGGAACACGAATAAGCACCTGAATCATGGCCAACGTTTTCCATGTCTTTCTGATAGTGGAACCATTGGATAACCATACGAGCCATTTTGGGCTATACTTTCAGGTGGCCATATAAGACGAGGCAGCTGTACGTTGCAAGAACAAAAGGGCTAGGGTTTGTGCGGCCGCTTGTCATATAAGGATTGAGCACTTGTATTGGACGGAAATCGTGGATAAGTTACCGAGGTGAAGGACACCAGAAGGAGAGGCATGAGTAGGATCTCTCACTGCTTGATAGCAAGATGAACAAAATAGAAACAAATTAGACGTTTGTGTTTAGACAGCTTAAGGTGATTGTGGTTTACGATGCCGATAAAGAAATTTAGCCTGTACAGTACCACTGCTAGCCTGGCGTCTTTAATGTGCACCACGGAGTAGTGATGCACGACCGCACTTCGGTACAATGCTCATCCAGATCGAAACGGGCAAGGGAGGAAATTGAACCTAGCGAGATGAACAGGTGATGGACTTAGTACCCAGATGAGCTGCTTCTGGTGGATAGGGAGGATACAAAAGGATAATTTCTTGAGTGGTGCTAGTGGCAGTTTCAGCTGGAAAGCTAAGTATAATTCAATTTCATTTAGGGACATTTGCTCAAAATACCTTTGAAGCATTTATTCATACTATATTTGACGCGATCACATTCTTCCTTTCTTTCAGCTGTTGCTAGTCAAGAGGCATGTCTGACAACTTTTTTCTTTTTGTTTTGCAGTGGAAAGGAAAGGAACTTAAGCATCGTGGAGCTTCAGTGTATTGCTTGTCTCAAGTGGTTCCATGACACCTGCCTTTCTCTGCCTCTTGGGTAGGCTAACCATTCCTTGACCATCTCTGTTTACTGTGGCAGTTTTTGTTACACCGCACCTTTCATCAGTTTTGTCACAACATGCTTTTCTTACCTCACAGGAAGTGTGTCCCATTCATGACCAACTACACGTTTTCATGCAAACTGTGCAATCCGGCCGGCACTGAAAATTTTTCCAAGAAACAGTCCAGTAAGTCGTCAAGCATATCCATCCTCTAAAGCTTTTTTGTGTTTATATGGGTGTATGATCTGCAGAATTGTTAGTACAAAACTTTGAAGTAAATAGAAATTACAAAACTTGAAAATAGGTATCTTAGAAGCCTCAAAATCGCAGCCTATCAAATTAAATCAAATTTGGGGGTTTTTACTTGCCAAACCAAGGACGGGCATCTGGAATTCCCCAGCGGAGGACTGAAGAATAATCTCGACCACCTGGGGATCTTTTGACATGCAACCGAAATCCCAGTTATATGATGCCTCCTTCGCAATAGACTTCCGTCAGATTACGGACACATTGGCCAAGATTCGAACCCACGACTTGGGGATTTGTAGGCTGGCGCATTGTGTAGAGGTCACCGAGGCGGTTTCAAACTGGCAGCCTACATTTTGCTTCAAACTCCAGAGGAAACTATCTCTTAAGGAAATGTCTGCTGGCACTATGAGACTTTCAGGTGACTTCTGAAGAACGGTTCGTAAGCGCTTGATACCAGACTTGCGTAAAATTGGTGTAGGTACCCTTCAGGAACCAACTTTGCTGTTTACTGCAGTCAAGCATACAGTGGGAATAAGAGACACTAACCTCCTAGGGAAGGCAATGCAAAAGACTTGCATGGCGGGCAAAAGACAGTTTCAAAGCATTTCCAGGTCGATAATAAACGTAATCTTTGCTGCAGTGTTGATCATTCATTGTTTAGACCAAGACATTAAACTGGTGCAGTAGTATGAACTGATTCGCATGTCTAGATGAACATTAGAAAAAGTTGATGAAAATGAATGTGCACCATGGCAACACATGTCTCCATGTTTCTTCTCTTGTGTAGATTTTAACCAAATGTGTGTTACGGCACTTGCCAACCTGATCCAGAAGAGTCGATCTGAGGGCACCAACAGGGTACTTTTCTCAAAAGACAGGGTAAGATCCTAACAAAGGATTCTCTAAATAGAGGGCATTTCGTAAACAACTTTATTTTTGCAGGCTCAATATTTTTCTGAGTGTGGGTTTCACAAGTATCTCGCGGGCTCAAAATACCCCAGTGGGAAATGATATGCCATGTGCCATATTTTTCTGGTATACAAGTCGTAGCTTTTTTTTTTTAAATTTCTGTCGGGACATCTTATACAATGGTGTGACTCATATGCATTTTTATTTAAGTATGAACCTTGACTGCACAGATTTGGCACGGCAGTTATTTCTCTTATTTGATTCGTTAACGAGAATATTGCAGCTTGCTTCCGCTTGCACATATCGCACGATCACAGTACACATGTGCATTCTTATCAGTGTAGTTTCGACTTGCTGACTGTGTATACATACAAGTGCAACTTATTCAAAGGTGCGACTTATATGCACCAAGTTTTTTGTGAAAATGCCTGTTCCTAGGGTAGGGGACAACCTATAGATCAGAAATAATGGTATTCGTTATAATAGGGCAATATATTTGTGTGATATATTTTTCACAATATTCTTCAAATCGTGAAACTTGCAGAAACTAGATCTTTGTGAATGAGTCCTTTACAGTATGTTGTGAGTTAATTGCCAGAAATGGAGGATATACTAATGGCTTCTATCCTTCAATCAGAATGTTCTTGTTTATATTATTAGTACCAGGGGCAGTTTGTCGGTGTGTGCGGCTATCCCTCCCGGCGACTAAAATCCCTGCGAAAGCAAGTTTCTGGTTACATGACCGGCTTCATGGAAACAAGGTACCTAGAGAGACAACTCCGTGTCAACTATTTACTGCTACATTGTCGAGGCTAGCATAGCTTTCCCAATGCTGCAGCTCAGCACTGCTGCTAGTGCTTCGGGCTTCGTTTTGCATCTCATGTGCACGAGCTCTCGTGCGAAAAAGAAGGTAAATGAAGCGACGAGCCCGCTTAAGTGGCTCGAACTTTGTCAAGGCGCTGTGGAAGCTGCGGCAGCCTCGACTGTGCAGCACAAAACAGTTGGTGCCTAGACAACCAAATGGTTGTCGTAAGTCCGTTCTCGCTTTGATTATTCGAATGAGAAAGAGAAAGAGGGTAGATGGGCCTGAAATGCAAGTGAAATTAACTGCATTTGTTTACTTCAATAAGAGCAGCTTGCAAAGTTATTTCTTGAGGAGATTCTGGTAAAAAGCAACTCTCCTTCATTTTTGGTAGTGGGACAACTATGCAGTTCTTTTTAATATAATCTAGAACGACCGTACGTCAAATATTATAACGTAATGCCACCTACAAGGTTATCAAGTTGACCAACATAGTTTGCGGCGCTTCAATTGAAAAGAACATGCCAATTCAGCGGGCGATGTGCGGTGCAGCCAACGCTGTACTTCCGCTTTCGTGACATCTAGAGTCTAGAGTCGGGGAGCAGTTTTTTTTCATATTTTGTTTCCAGGCAAAACCTACAAGCGGTGTGAGCAGCATGTTCTGTGCAGAGTCACGTGATCTGCAAATCGGTGGAGGCACTGCTGGCGCTGCTCAAAGACATGTGACGCACAGTCTGCTAGTGTTAGGTCTGTCTTGTCCATTTTAATGCATAAGCATTAGTGCCCTGGTACATGCGCTGACCTTGGACGTCATTGGAACACACGTTATAGAGTTCGCAACGTCGCTACGGGGTAGCACTGTGGCCCTACCAACCGGAGATTGCCGGCGGTGTGGGGGACGGCAGTTGTATCATTGATGTGCGTTAACCCTCCCTTCCCATTAACATCACGCGACCGGCGTGCGGGTGCGCTCTTTGGATGCCCTGGAGGCTCCTGCCATCGGGTTTGGAAACCTGTGTATGCACACGGGCTGCGGTTCTATTCTTCAGCCCGCCACGCCGTTCTCGACGCACAGTTGTCTTACCATGTCACTGGGCCGTAAGCGCACGGTGTCGTCGACCCTGTATGCACGACTTATGTGCCTATCAAAGAAATGGCTTTGTCATTTTCCATGCATCACGCTCGTCCTTCATGCACACGATATGTGACCTGATCTGCCTGCACCAGGGAGAAGAGCAGTTTCGGGAATGTTCACCCCGTGGAAAAGTGCTGAGAGGCTGCATTTACCATGCTTTGTTAAATATAACTGCTGTGCGAAATGCTCACTCCTTTCTTTGAAAATCGGCGTGGCGGCAGCTGCGATTTCGGCCCATTTTCTTGTTTTTTTCACCGAGGTGCGTAGTCCCATTTTCGATGCGTGTTTGCGATGGCTGGAAAAAAGTGCAGAAGTGGCTCGCGGTGTATTGTCGCCAACTGCTCTCGGAATACACAGAACGACCCAAGAGTTGTCTTCCACGATTTCCCCACTGACAGTGAGCGTCTAAAACTTTAGACAGATGCTGTGCACCGATCGGACCCCCAGAAGAAGTTTTTGCCAAGGGCCCGATAGCGATCTGTTCGGGTCACTTCCTGTCAGAGTGCTACACACAAGACTTGCGTCCGTTAACCGTCAAGGGCTTCTCAACAAAGTGCGCGAGGCTCAAACTGGATGCCATTTCTCGATCTTCGCAGCGGCTAGGGAAAGAAGAGCAATGCGACACTCTTTTGTCCCTCAGACTCGTTGCAGCATACTTGCACTTTATTACGCCTCACCTTCTGCAAATGCCTACAAATTTTGTCGAAACTTGCAGGAGCGACGTGGTGCAGACGAGGTGTGTGCAGCAGCGGAAGTCCACGCGGTAGATCACTTGACACCCTGTATCCCACATGGGTGTCCCCAACTTCTGACGTTGGGTGTACAATTTTGCCCGTCCTTGCCAAAGTTTCGGTTTCGCTGTTGCAATATAGTTGTGTCACAATTGCACGAAAGATTTTTTTTTTTTTTTCATGAAACAAATGGTGTAGGGTTGTTCATGAGTGCTTTTCACAATAAGATTATCCACTATCTCGAAATTTTTGAAATTGACCGGACTTGCCTGCGAGAATTAAAGAAAATGACGAGCGATGCTTATGTCTGCTGAGCGGAATTGACTGGAATGCTAGGTGCTTTCTCCCCACGGAGCCGGTCACGTGACCCGAAAATCCCTCGTACCCCCGGAAGGAAAAGCTGCATTCACTAGTAGCAAACTGCCCCCGAAGCTAGAAAAAAGGTTTATGGTGTTTTGTTTTTTTTACTGCAAAAGTGAACTATGCATCACTGAACTACCTGTTTTTACCCAAATGTAGCACAGGCAGTTAGGACCTGATGCCATATTTTTAGAACTTGCCGTTATCCGGCTAAAAAGTTATATAGATGATTTGCGCAAATTTTCAATGAGAAAATCGCTGCCAACGAAGTTCACGAGTACATGGACAGTAACGGCGTCGACTACGGGCTTTATTTCCTCGTTGAAAATTTTCAAATATCGCAGCATAGTAGTTTGTTTTCATAGTGAGAAAAATAAATAAAATGTGGTAATTGTTTTTCCAGACACATGGTACAATGAAGTCTAATGGACTTTAAATTTTGAGTTGTCCCCTCCCCCCCTCCCCACCCCTCTTACTGCCATACATTGTCTTGAGAAATGGCATTGAAAATAAAAAATAGTGCTATTGAAATGCATTGAAGTGCAGTTAACATTGTGAACCATTCATCTTTTAGGAAATAATTCCATTCATAGAAAGGAATTGGGAAAACATGACAACAGTTCCACGGAGAATAAAGCAGACTTGGCACACCACCGTTTACAAGACAATGGTAAGTTTTTAGTTGTTTTATCTACTATGGCTTATATATGTCTCATTTTATTCCTCTAAAAACATACTTTCTACTGTCATTTGCAAATAAAAGTTAGGTGCTGCGAAATCCTGTTCAAGAAAGAACTGGGGCAAACAAACGAGAAGCAGAAAAAGTCAGTTTCATGTAAGGGTGTTTGAGGGGTCATGACATGTTTCAGTAGTGTACATTATTGTCCAGTAACCCATTTCAAGCTTATGGTCAGTTCTGTTGATAGTTTGTCCCGGTAATGCAGCTGTAACCATAGAAACAAAACTTAAATAGGATGTACTCTTTACGTATCCTGTTTCAAAAGTATTGGCTAAGTCGAGAAAACTTCGGTAACAATGACTTTCTCCTTTCTAAAATGTTTCAGTTTGATGTAAGGTCTTGGTTCTATCCTTACTTTTCGCGCGAGTCTCTATATGTAATCATTCTGTTTCAAAAATATTGATTGCAGCTGATACAGACTCTGGCTTATTTTGAGTTCCACCTGAATATTTGCTCTTTCTCGTGTGAGTTGAGCTGGGGTGGCGCTAGTGTGCAAATAGCCCTTAAACACTTCCGGTCCTGAACCAGACTGTGAGTTGTGCAGCATTTGCAAGACCGTATCGATGTGCCGTGTGTGGGAAATGGTTGCTTATAGAATCGTGGAACGTAATTTACTCTTGTTACGAAAGAATGATGCGTAAAAAATTGGGAAAATATATGTGGACTGAAATTGAGCCGAGGCCACCCTTAGGTAGCGCCACTGAGTTTGTTACCAAGTGAAAAAAGGCAAATACAGTGTAGACCGCATATAACATATGTCGCGGGAGTCGCGAAAATCCGCACTATAAGCGGTACCGCGCTATAACCAAAACATCAATTTTTCAGGCCAAAATACATGCCATGAGACAACTTTCCATTGTAAAACAATTTATTTTATGTTAGATCAAAAATAAAGCTTAGCTTGAGGAAGGTCTTTATTTCACCAGACTAGTACACTTCTCTCTCAAGTGTGTCACACATTTTGAAAGAAATAAGTGACTTTTGCCTGGCGCAGCCTTTTAACGGCGTCGCGGGTTGCTGACGGACGTTGAGAGCGTTCAGGATTGCTAACCCTAATCACTTTTCTCCGGAGATGAAAACACATGAAAATTCGCATCCTTCACACGGTACGCGCCAGTAATACCTTGAACTTGAGCGCACGCATGAAATGCGCCAAATAAGAAATCCGGGCGATGTTCGAGGACACAAATGCTTAGAAATCACCACTGTAGTCGAAGTAAACAAACACGACGACACGGGCGTTTCTGCCGTCTTGAGAGCGCCGCCACGACATCGCCGCACGAGTAGTTGGATCTTCCCTTCTAGTACGTGCTGGGTTATCATAGCGACACACAACGAAAATTCACGGTCAAGGATAGCACTTTTACGCGGAACGATAAGCTTCCACCTCGCCGTCTACGTCGACAATCACCACCGACGCCATGTTTTGTGGATAGAAGAAGCCGGCCGGCATGCAACGCGTGCAAACACTTTTTTTCGATCTGCGATTGGTCTGTCATTGCGGTCACAGGTTGCGGTTGTTTCCAACGCACAATATTGACTCTATTTTCTATCTATAATTTCATTTCAACGCTTACAACAACAGCAGCGGAGGAAAGTTGGGTTGGATGGGCTCGCTCCATTGTTGGCTCGCTCCAACGCCTTGCGTCGTGAACAACACGTGCGTGCGTCCCTCCGTCGCTCTGGCAACTGAAGCCTCTCTCTTCGCTTCTCCCCGCTTCTTCGAGCAACCTCCTTGCTATCCTTGCCCCCGCGAGTGCCGCTTGCGGCTAGCGCCGTTATCTAGTGTCGCACAGGGAAGCGTGCTCGCTGCGTTGGTCGGTCGGCGCGGTCGGCGGGCTGTTTCAGAAACCGCACTATAACCGGTATTTCCCTTCGCGCGCCTGCATTTTAAGCGGTATGTAATTACATGGAGGTCTATGGGAGGCGAACCGGTGGTTCAAAAAAGCCGCGTTATACCCGGTCCTGCACTATAAGCGGTTACGTTTTAAGTGGTCTATACTGTAGTGTCCATGCTTTGCCAAGAAGAACAAAAGCTACCTTCCTCATTTAAAATCGGTGCCTTTCAAACCCCAAACAAGAGGCTTGTTGAAGAAAACAGACATGTAAACGGGCCCCTTTAGCAACACACATTTGAAGGCAGATGGAAATGTGCATTGCTTAATGCATTCTAAAATATTAGATTATTTAATTAAAAAAAAATAATGCAGCGTCTGGAGCAGTGGTTTTCTGCCACTCACATTTCGAGGACCCCTTCTGTATTGGTGGAAGGCATGGGGAACCCCATCCACCAAGGGGGGGGGGGGGGGTATTGGACGATTACAATTAGTACAGGGGGGGTAAATGAAAAAAGCTAAATGTGTCCAGACCAACTTTGCAGCTCTGAAACAGACAAATAATCAGCCCTACTAACTTGGTACACATGGTTTGGTCTGTTCAGCTGTGTGGGACAGCCGGCATCAATAAAAGGAAACTGTTTTATTGCTTGGCTTGACTAACTGTTGAGGGCTTTGGGGACCCTGTTTGAGAACCACTGGTCTCTAGTTTTCAAACATCATACAACAGTGCTTCTGCCGAGTGTTCAAGTGTCGTCGCTGAGCGAAGAACAGTATGCTTTTAGCGTATTGCGGCCGAAATTAATGTGCTTACTTCCTCCCTAATTTTTTGGTGTTAGCCGCCTTTGAGTATACTGGCCATAAATACTCCCGATATTATTGTCTAATAACATACAAAATAATATCAGAAAACCACGAAATCATACTTTGAATTCGCTTTGATGTTACGATGGTTGGCATGTTTGGCCGACATATTTTTTGTTTTTCATGGAATATATACAGGCTTGAAACCACGTGAGCGTCAGAGTTCTTTTTTTTCCTTTTTATATATGTTTTTTTTTTTTTCTGAATGTTCTTCTTTGTAGTTGCTCTGGCAACTGATGAATGCAGAGCTTCAAACTCAAGTTGATCTTATATCACACAACCGTAACCCTTGACAGCTTGCCACGTCAGCATATGCGAAGGTGCTGCGTGTGTGCATGGCATGCATAAGCCAAGGCAGGAAGGCGTGGGCTTGCTCCTGTGGCATGCCTCGCTTGCGCTTTATGTGGAGAAAAATCAACAACAAGTGTCCGATTAATTACACATTAAAATAACGGTGTGACTCGAGTTTTGCACTTTTGGACGGTGCTTGAATGTGCGTGTGAAGTGCCGTCGGATGATACTCGAATGGTTTGCAGATGTCGTCGGAGGGCACTTTAGACACAGCGAAACTATATTGTAAACCCTTTCTGCTGCTGCGCAGTCAGTCTCATTGAGGCTTTTATGTGGAGCAAGCACAGTAGCTGAAATTTCAGACTTGTTTAGCAGATACACCCACAGAATGTGGCTTTTAGTGTGAGCCTAATTATAATGTGGCATTATTGCTTACTTGTTTGCAAGTTCTAGCATATCTCAGGGCATTTTCCAATAAGAAAAAAAATCTGAGGAGTGCCAGGATATTTGAGGGAAACAGTGCAAGTTGGGGAAAATCTGCTAATACAGTAAAACCTCGTTATAACAAAGCTGAAGGGGCGGTTGTAATTATTTCGTTATAACCATTAGTTTGTTATGGCCAATGTCCATTTCTTCCCACTATTAGCAAGCAAGGGGAATTATGATTGCTTTGTTATATCCATTAGTTTGTTATATCCCATTTTGTTATAAAGAGGTTTTGCTGTAGCTGTTATTTCATTGGATGCTTTCAGAGACTGATATATTTAGGATGTCTAAAAAGGAATTTCTTGTGGTTAAGTCAGTAATCTTTAGAATACTAATGGAAGATCCAGGCATAAGGTTTGTTCTTATAGAGCTCACAAGAGTTCACAGTCAGTAAGGGAGCATGTTATTATCAGCCTCATAATGGAACATACCGTCATCAATATTGGTCTTTTTATACCCATACTACAAATTAGTCTAGGAGGTTAAATTGGTTAGGTTAGATTAGGTTAGGTTAGGTTGGGGAAATAGGGAAACGCAATTAGGAGAGGCATCTCATATGTGTTGATAGTGCTTACCTCATCCAACCTTTCATGCACAATAAATGCGCATGAAAGGCCTTCATGAAAGGGCTTACAGTACCTGCATCAAAATAGTAGCTACAAATCATGAGAATGAGCAAAGGGAGAATCTCACACTTTAATTTGACCTCTGGTTGTTATGCATGAGTCCACTCTTGAATTGACCTTGAAACTGTAGGCTCGATCATATTACATTGACGAGTAACATTGAAGGATGAAGGAACACCGTTCAGTGCACTTGAAAAAAAGTTATCACATTTCATGGTTCAGGCTGTCTGCATTAATTACGAGCTTGGTTTCTTAGCTGATGTATACATTGTCTGCACTTTGAAATGCTAAAAATGCAAGCTCTTACAACTTTTAAGTATCATGCCACACAAGGGCAGCGTAGTGGAAACCTCTTGCAAAGCTACCAGCGCGGTTTAGGAATACTGACGTGGACTAACGCAGTCTCCGGAGGCATCAAACTTTCGTCCCCGTTTTTCATGCACACCAGCGGATGGTGCTACAATCATCGAGGCCGATGATGTCCATCTGCTAATTGCGGAGTGACATGTTTAGCAACTGCAGCAAAGCTTCGCACTTGCTGAACTGAATGTGACAGTTAAGCATGACACTTTTCAAGTGGCAGGGGATATTCCTGGCGGTAAATGAATGAATGACTGTTCAAATAAACAAATAAATAAAAGGCTTTTTTTTGGGCAACGTCATTTTTAGCATTTCTGTGTATAGCTTACGCTTTCTTCTTGAAGAGAGAAACACCTAAATGCTGGGCTGTGGAATGTTAAACATTGGAGTGTATACACAGGAGGCCCTTAAAATCGAACACACTATATTGGTTTTCTTAGAATTAAAAAAAGGATAAAAGTCACGTTTTCGATCTACCCTTTAAGAGATATAGTGTATGTTCATTGAACACACACATATTGTAAACTACTTTATTTTCGCAGGCACAATATTTTGCAGAATCAGTGAAGTGTGGTTTTCAGAAATATTTCGCAAATCAGGGTGAAAGTTGTACAGAAATCAACTTTTGAACATTTTTGATACAGGTGACATCGCCAGAACACAGTGCCGTTTGCTGGACAGAGGGCACTGACAATCCACAGGTCCTTTTAAGGTAGCTTTATAGGACCAACCATGTGCAAGGTTGCATTTTAAAGGTCACGTAACAGCCGTGGCTGAAGCGATAAAAGCTGAAGCGAAGGTCACTTAACACCTGGGACTAAAACGTAAGCTCCCGTCGAGTAAGCTCGTAGGTGCTGGTCACGTAACGCCGGTCACGTATTGCCGGTTGTTGACGTGACGTGACCTGACGTCCTTTACATCATCTTAAAGGTCTTCCCAAACGTTGTCTTTAACATAGTTCTCTGGGACGTCGTCCTTGAGGTCACCCTAAAGGTTGTCCTAGACATTGTTCTTGACATCGTCCTAGACATTGTTCTTGCATCCTCTAGGACAACGTCCTAGAAGTCGTTTTTGACGTCGCCCTCTAGGACAACGTCCTTGACGTCATCCTTGAGGTCGTCCTCGAGGCTATTTTGACATTGTTTTTGAGATTCTCCTCTACTACCTCCTCGACTACGTCTTTGAGGTCGTTCTAGACGTCGTCCTTTAGGACGTCGCACTAGAAGTCATTCTTGACGTCGTAGACACCGCCTTTGATGTCGTCCTAGAAGTTATCTTAGACGTCGTTCTTCATGTCTTTAACGTCGTCCTTGATCTCATCCTAGAGGTCGTTCCTCACGTTGTCCTCATTGTTGTCCTAGACGCCGTCCTTGATGTCGTCTTCAATGTGTTTCATCACCATATCATTTCTTTTCCTGATTGTTTTCATTAGCAATGTTCCTGTAACGCTACCACATTTAATCGCATTCAACAAAATGGCCAGGCATGCAGCTAAATTTTTTTCCCTTTTTTTTTTTTTTTTTTGTTAGGTAGCTGGGGCAGCTTGAGAACTTTATTGACACCGCGTCTTTTGCCAGAGCAGCTTTCCGTTGTACACTTACGAGAACATGGCCCTTGTAGACAGCTTCTCACAATTCGGTCACAAACTTCAACTCAAAATGTCTTTCGCAGATGAAGTCTGTTGGCTGCAGCAGGCGGTCTTTGCGTGGGATCACAAGATGATACCTTCAGGTGGCCCTCTTCCTTGTCGAGTACTTAAAAGAAAGAGCGAAAACGTGCATGTCTCGTATCCTGCGTTGCACCGTGGCACGAAGCACTTCTTCCCCATTGCCCGAAACTTCTGGAAGCCGAAACCGGTCAGAAGCAGCGCAAGAACCACGCGAAAACCACATAAAACTACACGGCGTTCTAGCCCGGCGCACGCTACTGTTCATGAAAGGGCGGCCTTCTCAGCCTCTAGATTGGTGGCACACCCTAACGACAGGGGAGAAAATTGCGTGCCAATTTTCAGCTTGGTGGCTCATCGGCGGTGGCGCAGTGTTACGCCACCTGAAGAATTTCTATTGCCGTGGGTACCAGCGCAGTCTCACTCGATGCACTGACTGCTAAATGAAGCTCAGGCAAACTATTCTTTGCCTCCATCTCAACGTACCACTGAATTTAGAAATGTTTCATCAGTGACACTTCTCAGCGTGTTGTCCCATATTTGCGTCTGAGATTCAATTTTCTTTTGTGTATGCCTTCAGACCAAAGACATGGACGTTTTTGTCTGTGAGGAGAAGACAGAGTCTGGGGAGATCACGGGTGCTCACCCATACTTTGGATTGATCTTGACGGTAAGGCACCCAAGGATGCTTGCCGCGAGCGAGACACTACTCTCGGGCATGCAGTTTATTTGTGGTGCGGTGCACTTTTTCGGTTGAACTACAGTTTGCTTGTTTTTTCTCAGGACTTGGAGAAGATTAGTCCCAACTACGAAAGTCTTGTGAGGAGTGGCCAGGGCCGTAATCTCGACACCCAGTTCTCTTCCGGTGAGTTCCAGTTTTGACCCGCCTTGTTTGAATGAAGCAGGCAAAAGAAAGGGCAGAGGAAGGTGCATAAACGTTTTGCCAATCACGAGCATAACTTATGAAAACCTGCATTTTGTAAAACTTGGCACTTGTCAAACTCTTATGAGTTTGACAAATAGATTTTGCAAGATCCCTTACATAAAAAACATTTGCCCCTCTCCTACATTTTTGTGGCGAAGGCAGTGGTAACACAGGACGCATTATGTGTTGCTTTGGGGTGATGTTACACATATGAACTTAGCATGCATTTCGTACCTCGACAGCACAAAAATCATTCTGCATAGTACCTTTGAAGGAAAGTCCCGTCAAAGCTAGTGCTCAAGCGGGGCTGGAACGCAAAGTTTGCGTCTCTTGTGGTTGCACACCCCAGCTTTGACCCTACCATTTCAGATCTCTCTGTTTCTTTTGAAGCACATGCTTGTTCTCTTTCCCCTCACCTCTTGCACACTTCCCCATTGCATGTGTGGTCAGCATTCAGCTGGGGGCGAGAACACGACTTCAAGCCAAACACTGACGCAGCACTTGTGTCCAATCATCTTTCACGCAGCACACTTCCATCACGTGAAGTGCATTGCAGGAAATCGCTAAAAGCCAGTCATATAACACACATTCTGTGTTAAAACAACAATAAAATAGGGGCTTTTCTTTATACTCTTCTTGTTTTTCATTTGCTAAAGTTTACTGCCTTGAATTTTGAGGTTTTATAGAACATAATTTCTTAACATGGCACGATTACAATAGTTTGTCTGGTATCGCTACATCTTACTTTTATACGTTAAAATTGGTTAAATATATTAGCCTATAAAGCAAAAATGGGGATGCATGATTTTGTTCCATTCATTCCATTCATTTGATTGAGTTTTATGCGTAACCGGGATTGTCAATTCATCTTGGAGGTTCTTTGTTCGGTGGGTGTGACTGGACATTCCTTTCCTAGGGTAGCTGAAGGAGTGACTGTTTTTTGTTGAGAGCTGTGAAACTTTAGTGTGGTTGGATGGGCGGAGCAGATGATATAGGAGAGATGTTTTGTTATGACATGTCCGTCGTGAATAGATAGTGGTAAGCGCTGTTCTAGACTAGACACTGTAGCTTGTTTGGGTATTTACTCTGTATTGGGGCTTTTGAATAAAAATTCATGAATATTGTTGGATGTTCTGGAACTCTCCATACCAATAATTTATTACAGCATCAGCTATTGCAATGAGCTCGTTGTACTGGATGAGCCTTGTGTCGCCAAAAACGGTTGGAGCATGCAAGTGCTCGTCCTCATCGCAGTTGGCTTTGGCACCAGGGGAGGGCACCACCTGCTCTTTCTTGCCGTTCGCTCGCCGCTGGGTCGCTCGGTCTCACCCTGGCTGTTAGGATGGGGTGCATTAGCTCAGGGGTGACCAAGCTGCGGCTCGCGAGCCGCATGCGGCTCTTCGCGTGTTAAAGTGCGGCTCGCGGCTCCCTCCCCTACCCCCCTCCCCCCCCTCCCTCCCCCCCCACATACACACACACACACTCCCCCGCCTCCCTCCCAGTCACAGGAGCACTCCCCAAAAAGAGAAATGAAACGAGTTTTAAATCAAAAGACGGGTTGCGGTTTGGTAGTCTTGTGCTACCTTATGTACAGTTAAACTGCTTTTGACTTGGATAGATTGAAAGCAGTTCGAGTTTCGTTTATTGCTCTGGGCAAAAAGTTTGCCCCTCAACCCCCCCCCCCACATAGCTCTTGGAAGTTTCGTGGTTTTGTTTGCGGCTCTTAGGCCAGGTCAGCCTGGTCACCCCTGCATTAGCTGTTTTGTGTGTGATTGATTATGGTTAGGGCTCCGTGTTTTCGGAGTATATATTTCGTCAAATTCGGAGGGTGTTTTTCCGAGCTTATTTTTTGCCGAAGATTCAGAGTTTATCGGAGTTTATATGCTTTTGATTCCCAATTCTCCGAAATTCGGAGTTTAATTTCGCTGTGTTTTTCATTAAAAATGAATAAATAAATAATAACCAAATGTAAACGTATGCCAAATAAAAAATAAAACTCGCTTGTAAAAATTTAAATATCTTCAGTTGAATTTGGCATTGGTACCATTGCCATTGGCAATACTAATTTATCCACGACAAAAGTCACAAACAAGTGGCGCTTTGACAAATACTGATACCTTAAAATCAATAAACTCCCGGAGGTAGTCGCTAGGAAGTTTGTTGTTGTCCCATCCTATTCCATCCATCTAGCCCGCGGCCGCGGGAGGTAGAGTAGTTAAGGAGGTAATAGAAAGTTTGAACTGCCCCTTTTCCCAATTTTATACAATCCCTATGGTCCATAGCTTTCACTGTTACTAAAACATACCCTTGCTTTTCCCTAAATCACAAATCACATGGCCCAAACTGGAAACCAAAAGAGTGGCCTTTGTCGTGACCCGAATGTACAATGAACGACCTGTTGCCCTGACTCACCCTTGAAGAGACAAGCGGCAAGACCGCTTTTGACAAGGGTTCGAGATTTAAAAGATAATTATGGCGGAACTTTCCCAGGACCATTGGCTCTGTGCTAATCAAACTTTTGTTGACCGGGGGGGGTGGATTGACAAGTGAATATTCGGCGTTTATCGGATAAATCCGAATTGACCAAAATTTTACCGGCAGGTGTGTTTCGGAGTTTTTCGAATTTATCCGAAAACACGGAGCCCTAATTATGGTTTACACGACACGTGGTGTCTTTGCTGGCGACTTGTCACGAGCTTCTTCAGTCTTCATACCCGGACAGTGGCCTGACTGCCTTCAAGCTATGCGCTACGTGCCTATGCAGTGCTTGTGCTGGCAGGATCCCGTATCTCATCACGTGCTAGGGGTGCACATACCATTGATGCCAGAAGGTCTGTTTCAATCAGATCTTGTGGGTGAGCGCTTGATATTCCCTCAGCGCTCTAGTCCTTTTGCGCAAGGACAGAGCGGCCAAAGCATACTCCGGAGTATCACGCAATATCATTGAAATATTCCACCAGCTGATGCTCTTCATTCAGATCACGTCACATGATTGTCTGTGCAATATTTTTTAAAAATACATTATACTATTGGCCAAGTCATGGTGAAAGCGTGTTGTCTTCTATGATACAGTGAGTTCTCTATACTTATATACCTACTTCCTTTGAAGCTTAGCCTGTCCCTACAAGCTGTTCACTCATTACACACTAATCTTTCTTTCATGAAACATACCACAAAACTTCATTTAAAATTGGCGTTTTGCTCATTAATGAAAGGAAATCTTCACTTGGCCTCGAGGTGTTGCTTGTTGCTCTCACTATTAATTCCTGGCCATATGATGTGCTCATTCAGCAGTCCTTTGCTGTGCAGTACTGTTGGGAACATTTAGTGAAATAGCAATAAACACAATATGGAGGCCAGGCAAGTGCTTCTTTCAATTTGTGGGCAAATTGTCAATCTTAAATAAAGTTTCCGAGTCATCAGAGAGCATGATTCGTCATCTAAACGGTAGTGCACTTGTCACCTTCAAATGAAAGTTTCGGTATTTTAAAATGGACTCTGTTGAGGCCATGTCGCCTTTCCCCACACTTGCAGACACCAAACATTGTTTCTTGGAACAACAGAGCCCTCTTTCGGGGAAAATTTGAAACAAACAACATAGTAACTTGAAGGGGGCGGAGCAACAGTGGCTACACTGCCGTCTGCTGGAGACCTCGGAAAAGAAGCTCTGAAACCGAAGCACGAGCCAGAATCTTGGTTGGGCTTTCCGGTCTGTAATGGACGGCACGAGCGACGCTTGTGCTTGCAGCGTTAAAAAGTATTTGAAGTACTTTGTGTTTATTACTTCAAGTAGGTTTAGAAAACTCTTAATTAACTTGAAGTACATTCTTCAAGTATGTACTTGTACTTTACTTAAAGTGTTTTTTTTTCCAGTACTTTCCAAGGAAAGTACAACTCCCGACTTCAAAGTACATTCTGCAAATGTACTCTGTGTCATAAATGATGCTTTGTCGACTCTGACGAAATACTGGGAGGGATATTCTACTCTCACCGGACGCATGAGCAGACGACACATTGCTCTGTTTGTTCTGGGGGTAGCTTTCCCATAGCTTTTTGAACTCTCGCTACTTTTTGCTTGGTCAGTAGAAGTGATGGGGTTAAAAATATTAGGAGAGGAAAAGTAATTATAATGTAACAACCTGAGACTGTCTTGTGGAAAAATTAAACCTTCAAGTCGAAGAAAAAGACAACAGAGATTAATCTCACAGTGTTTTGAGACATTCTCTTTTGTCTTTTCCTTCCTATCACCAGCTCGCCTGCACACTCACTGTTTTTTTTTATTAAGGAGAGGACACTCCTCTACAAGAGGATTGCTTACAGATGCTACGGGGCTGACGTCATGCTCTCTCCTAGTACATTTAATTCCCTTGAGTGCAACAAGTCAGTGCAAGTGGCACCAAATTCAGAAGACGGATGAACTTCTGAATTTGGTGCCATTTCTGAACAAAACTACTCTGTGGCCACTTGACCTTATCCAATATTTGCCGCTGTTTCCGAAAATAGGTCATGCACCCTTGATTACCTCTGGGGCGGCGCATACCAGTTACAAAAAATCTGTATAGGGGAATGAAAGGGCATCATGAAAGATTGTTACAAAATACTTGTACTTTACTTTGAAAGTACATTGTATTTAAATTAATCTGGTGGGCTAGTTGGCTACACATCTTGGCAGAATTGCACTAATTTTAAGGTACATTGTATTTATAGTACTTCAGGTACATTGCACCCAGTGTACTTACTACCTTACTTGAAGTGCATCACCTCTCTTTTACTTTGTACTTTACTTGAAGTACTTTTTAGATGTACTTTACGCAACACTGCATCCTTGGTTGCCAAGGGGTGAACAGCTCCTTGTGTATGTGCAGGCAATCCAGTTCCCATGAAAGGACGGGGCACGAAACGGAAGCTGCCTGGTGAGGGTCAGACCGCCACGTCGGGAAAGAAAGTCAAGAGGTGGGTCCTTTTCCTTGCTCTGATCGCCTCTCGCTGCTCCACTCTTCACCCGTGCCCTTTGTTTGTTTGTATTGAATTCTTCGCAAAAAAGAGCCCACACCTTGTTTGTCAGTTCAACGCGGTCTGCAACTCGAGACTAAAACTCTAGCCACGCATCGTGCGGAAAAATCGACTTAAGGTTTGGGTTTGGGGCGCTCTTAAGAGTTAAAACTGCAACAGACCACAGATGCACTGTGGTCTGTTGCAGTTTTAAAATAGCAGACCAAGCTCCTCCCATAGGGCCCTCCACTCTTTCCCCTTTAGAAGAGCAAGCGCTGGAGAGGAGGAAACCACCAATCGTGGTGAGTAGAGAGCTTTGTGGGAAGGGCTTGTCGTGCTCTTCTTAACTTGCAATAGACTATTCCTTGGGGACCTTCAGTGAATAGTCCAACACTCTCAAGTTGTCACAGACAACTTGAGAGTGTGTGGGGGAGTCCATACAAGCAGGAGCGTCTCTCGGCTGGGAGTTATACTGGCACATACGCCGATAGGAAATAGTAGGAATTTTGTAAGTTTATAGCATATAGCAGTGGTTTTTAACAGCTACTATTTTGGGGACCCTTTCTGGATCGGTAGTAGCGATGGCGACCCCATCCACCGATGGGGAGGGGGTATTGACGATTGCAATGAGAAGGGTAAATGAAAAAAATATTTGAGTGCGAACCAACTTTGAAGTTCTGAAACGGAGAATAATCAACCCTACTGACTTGGCGGAAATGGTTTGGACAATTTATCCGTGGGACAGCCAGCATCAATACAAAAAATCTGGTAGACTGTATTAGGAATGCAGGCACAGTGGAGTATGTGAAACGTCTTGTGCGTGCTGCAGAGGGCGTATAGGCACTAGGGTACAAAAATGACGTAGCCAAATACACAGTTTGTGTTTATTCGCACATTACAAAGCTTACATGCTTAACTTATGTTACAGCTAGTGCGGGTCTTAGGGTCTAATCGTGCAATCGTGCTCGCTGTCTATTCGTATTGGGCCCGTTGTCATAGGGAGTGCTTGTGCGCCCTATGGAGATGGACACGTCTTGCCGTGGTCAAATGGGGTGGACGAGGATTGGCATCACTCTGTCTTGCTGCCCGAGGTTCTTCGCACCATTTCTGGACCTTTTGTACCAAACAAGGGGCGTCATAGGCGAGCAACCTTCAAATTTCTGCAACAAATTAGGCACTTCTAAGCCTTATAACTCCCGATGAGCACCAGTTTGAGTTCGATGGAGTATACTTACTGTGGCGAAATGGGTTCTCTCAAACGGAACCACTCTCGCTTGGATATTGCATCATGAAACGCGGTTCTACTGCGTCCGCAATCTGTGGTGCTCCCGTGACATGTGAGGTTGTAGCGGATGCTGTGTTTTTGTCCGCGATCTGCGCACGCTATATCGGTTCTCATGACAGGCAACTTTGTAGTGGGTTCCCGCGGGTTTATTGCCCCAAAATAACTTGAATCTGCTGCGTCTGCGGTTTGCGATATTCTTTTCCGTGTGATGCGAGTTCTCGGTGGGTTTCTGCGGGTAAAATGCATCGGTATCCTTTCCAACTACAAACATAGGAGTTTGTAGTGAATTCCCGCGTGTTTATCACACCGTGAAATGCGAATTTGCTGTGTTTGCGATCTGTGGTACCGGTTCCCTCATCACGTGGTTTGTAGCAGGTATCCCAATGTGTATCGTTAATTTTTGATAGAGTTCTGCTGCGGCATTCCCAAGGATAGCCCACCCCACCTTTTCACCATTTATCTTTTCATTTTGGGCAGGCATTCTTACGGAGTTTTACGGTTTGCATACAACAGTACGGTGCAATAGTACAGATAACTGGATAGCATAAAGAGAGCCCGCTTTGCAGCGACCTGGTGATGCCCAAGCTTCCCCCGAATGGCTACCCCCTGGAGCATCCGTACAACAAGGATGGCTACCGTTACATCCTGGCCGAGCCTGACCCCCACGCCCCCTTCCGGCAGGAGTTTGACGACAGCACCGACTGGGCGGGCAAGCCCATCCCCGGCTGGCTCTACCGCAAGCTGCAGCCGTCTGCGGTGCTCTTGGCCATGCACGACCGTGGTGAGCGCATTAGTTGTGGTGCGGTCCCCAAGTGGCGACAGACGACATCGCGGAAGTCGGTGCGTCACGCTGTCAGACGTCGCGATCCTGGCAATTTAGCTTAGAAGTTTTGAAAAAAAAGAAAGTGAGAGAGAATGCGAGTGTGGTTCGCGTCGCGATTTCCCAACTCTCGGCTGTCAAAGTTCGCAGCTGGAGAGCGACTTGCAGTGGAACGGGATCGCGACCAACGGCAGCGCAACACTTCTACGACGTCACCGAGCAGAAATTGGGGGGATCACTTTTTAGAATATGGTAGACACTCTGGAGGAAAATGCGTTCCAGCATCCAGGCACAATAGTCATGGTAGAGCCACATTGATGCGTTTTTCAGCGGACCATGACAGGAAACGTGTGAATGGAGAAAACAAAACGTCCAGTAACGATTTTGGGAATGTGCAATGAAGGAAGAAGCAACTCTTGCGCAGCGAGTTATTTTGTGCAAACGTTCGTGACTGCGGAGAACTTCCACATTTGTTTCGAATGCAGTTTCTTTTTTTAGCTTATCTTATTGTCAGAGGTCCATGTGTTATTGTTAAAGGAGGACGTTGGCCTCTAAGAGAGCAATATTTTCTGAGCTCCCCTGCATCAGCCGCAGCTCCTAGCATGCCGGTGCAGAATAGTGAAGCCCCAACTTGTGCACCAACGTAAAACAATGAAGCTTGACTCGTGTATTTTAATGTTCACGCGAAGGGAAGCTGTTCGACTGGGAGAACTGAGCCATTGAGGACGGCAGAAGTGTGCCCACTTGTGCTATGCTCGATGGCTTGGCTCCCCTATGCCATCAAGCAAGGCAGAAGCGGGCACTTTTTTTCCAGGCTTGGTGGCTAAGGTGCAGTAGCAGAAAGGTGAAACAGAAAGAGGAGTAACAGAAGCAGAACAAGACGGAGAGGTGAACGGGCTGTTCTGGAAGCCTCAATTCCTTCTTAGCCGTGTTCAAGGTCATGCCTGCCCAGGAAAGGAGTGCGGCGCAGCGAGTGCAGAGAAGCCAGAAGATGAATAAGAGGGCGAGTGGAGCAAAACAAAGATGCGGCTGTGGTTGAGTGGGCCAACGCGTCACGCCAACTACGTCGTTATGGCAGTTTTCGGACGTGTCAGCCGGAAAGGAAACTGCTATGAGCTGGAAATTTATGCACATATTTCTTTCCGCCTACATTAGTTGTCTAAATTATAGTCGTCTCTCATTACTTGAAACTCCAGGAAGCCACAGATTTTTATTGGAAATATCAGAATTTTGAATTATCAGAAAGTCATTTAAATCTAATGAGAGGCAAAGTACTAATTTTCTATAGGAGCGGCTACCCATACCAAGCAGATTTTTTACACTTTGCTCTACACAGGCCTATTTATAAGCAGGCACACACGTAAAACATTGGTGAGGTTCGAAGTGAATAGTGGTTTTGGCCGAATGTTTTCTCATTGAATGTAGAATTTTTCATTGAATATAGAATAGTTTCTCCGAGCCTTTTACTATTGTAGTACCATACTTAAACGAAAATTCAGCTGAACTCATGAAGGTTGTTCCAACCTTCTTCTTGTCCACTTCTAAGCACAGTTGGTCTAACTAGATCTATGAACCGTGGCCTCAGAAAGTCTAATGCCTAGATTGGGGTGGCATGTAAATGACAGCTTCGACATAAAAATAAACCTAAAGAGACGCGCCCAGCTATCCTAATCGAGAGAATTTATAAATCTTCTCGCTATATGCAAATATTATTTCTTTAACCTAAACTATAGCCCCCTCAGAAAAAAACAAAAACATACAGGCACGACAAAATGAAAGCAGGTTGTCAGGACAATTCTGCTTGCATAATCACAGTGGGTTAGCCCTATCGAGTGCACTTCTCATCCTGCACCCGCATACTGTAGAAGAGCAATGACCGCGTGCTCCGTGGGTATTGCTTTCCCGCAGTTCATAGGCACTTGATGAAAAGCACACTCATTGGGGCTAAGCCGCTTCAATGAACATATGAACAAATCAAACACTCTTTGAATTAAGCAGCTTATAAATGCATTGAAAACATAGCAAGACAACCACATTTTTTTAATTTGTTCGAATGAACTGAAGGTATGAAATATCAGAGTTTGAATTATTGCGATTCCCACTGTAATACTTATCAGTTTGGGAAGAAATTTGTGTCATACTGAAGTTTAGATCATACAGTCTAAGCTCGTTATAACAGACTTTGATTCTGACCAAGATTTCGGTCTATTGTAAGAGGAGTATGCTGTATGGCAGATATGAAATTGAGTCAATGGTGTGTAGAGGAAAATCAAGCGAACTTCAGAAATCGGTATGTTATATCCAAATATCCGTTGTAACCATGTCTCTTGTAATGTGCTTAGACTGTAGTAGTATTACATTGTGTGGTGTTGTGTGTGACAGTATCTGTGACAAACACAATTTCTTTGTGTCCTCAGCCCCCCAACTGAAACTGTCGGACGACCGCCTCAGTGTGACAGGAGAGAAAGGTTACTGCATGATCAGGGCGACTCATGGTAAGCACTTGCACATTTTATCAGATTCGAATTGCATATTGTATATTGTGTTGAGTGCAGTCTTTTTTTATTGGCATTAGTAAATAAACTTGTGGCCTTGCACAAACCCATGAGGGCAGGCAAAATGTTTTTATTATCACAAGGAGACAAGAAAGCTGCAATCACGAGCTTTGGTGGTGAGGTCAGTCCATCTCCCATATGTATCTGACTGACACATCTTTTCCGCCGATTGATAAGCTGGCAGATGCCCTGGTTGTAGAAGTCACATTGATGCAATTGTTGAGCCGTTTGCGTCAAACAGTGCCAAAGTGCTTATCATGCTACATCCTGCTATGTTTTGCCAAAATGTGAGGAATTTGTGCCAACATTGTGCCAAAGCTTATTTTGCTTTATGTACAAAATAGAATAAATCAGGCCTCATTCCATGGCCGGATTGTTACGGTAGGCTGGTGTGAATTTCCAAAACTTTCAATTATTGCCTTAGCGGAAGATGCGAATCGAGAAACTACCCTAGTTAAAAAACTAGGGTCATTTTGACCCTAGTTTGAGTTTTATTACGAACCAGCACACAGGTTGTGGGGTTTTGCTAGCTACCAACACAGGAACCGGTAGAGTGACCAAAGCGTTATCTCAACAGCGGCGGCGATCTCAAAGGAGACGTCAAACCTAGTAGCGCGGTCCCCACATCTCCGCGGCAATATAGACGACATTTAGGGCTACATTACCGCGGGTGGGTTCGATTAATTACCTCCGTCGGTGCCAATGATCAACTTCCTTGTCTCACTCTCTCGAATATAGCGGAATTGAAGACACACGTAAAGACACAGAGTAAAGACAGAGTCCAAGAGCATTTATTATAATACTCTTCTAAAAAAAACTACAATGCCCCCACCCAAAATGCACCCCGCTCCGGCAAGGTAAGAAAAGTTCCCTACCTGCCAGACGCGGGCTTCCGGAGTGCCATGACCAGCATCGGAGAAGTCGCCGACGCACGTATTATCTCTTTCGCGGTCACCCGGACGAGTCCCCTTCCCGAAAGCGGGAAAAGTCGAGGCGGAAGCCTCCTCGCCTGTCAGCAGTGATTCGCATCCTAGCGGAGGGACGGAAAGAGGTCCCCCCGGGAGAGAGTGAGAGGAGAGCCCCCCAAGCCAGGCGGCCCTCTGCCTCACAAACAGGTCGGAGCTCACGGCGAAGGGGGCCGAGTGTTCCGACCTGCGGCCGTTATCGCAGCCATCGGGGAAGGGAGACCACAGGAATCCCCACATCCCCCCCTCCTTGAAACGGTAGGTGGGTCTCAAGGAAGAATAAAGGAGGCCCACTTGCTCTCATAAAATAAAATATCTCTATGTGCACCCCCAACAGATACACGCGACACCTAGCGCGCGTCTTCACAGTGTCCGCCGTCAACAGGTGGCCTGCAGGACCGAAGACCTGGAAAGTTCAAGTCCCAAGCACTTGACAGTCGCTGCCACAGCCCTGCAGAGCATCACAAACACCATACCGATGCAGCTGGACCCAGGTGTCGCGGTACGAGCTGGCCGGCAGTGGGGTGTAGTCAGGCGGTCGTGAAGGCGGCAGCACCAAAAAGGCCAACGATCGCCGCCCACCCGCGGAGACCAGCTGAGGAAGTCCCAGACACGCCACCCTGGGGGCTCGGCGCCATCTCGGCCGCAGTGGGCTGGTGAAAGGGGGGGGGGGGGGGGTGGACGACCTCAGAGCAGACCTGCGAAGTCGTAATGCCAGCAGACAACACGCCCAGAACCGGCCGCAGACCTCCCCAAAGGGAAGAAAAGGGTGCCACAGCCTCCAAACGAGGGGGCGTGCGCAACTGACGCTCGCCTGCCCCGGGCCGCAAAGGCGGCAGAAACGGGCAGAAGCAAACAGCAAACAAAACCACAAAGAAAAGGTGGCCAGTTTGTCAATGGTGACAGGAAGGCACTCAGTTGGGAAATGGACCCGACGAGCGGCCATAGGACATATGCCAGAGTGACCCGCTTCGAGACCGCAATGGTGACGGGTGGTGGTAACCGAAGGGTTCAGCGGCGGTCTCTAATCGGGAGACGCCAAGCCTACTCCCACACCCCGCAGCTTTCTCTCGAGAACACCGCTACGGGCGGGTCCGAACATCAGCCGCACAACTGATCGCTTCTCTAAAAGGAGGAGCACGTACCACAATAGGACTGGGTCCAACGGTGTTTATTGGAAAACCAAAAACACGCTGGCTCACCCTGTCGACACCGTCCCGAGAGCGCAGTCCAGATCTGGCAAAGGAAGTCCTTCGCGACACGTCCGAACTCTATCGCATCCGCGGGAGGAGTCCCCTTCCCGAAAGCGGGAAAAGTCGAGGCGGAAGCCTCCTCGCCTGTCAGCAGTGATTCACGTCCGAGCGGAGGGACGGAAAGAGGTCCCCCCAGGAGAAAGTGAGAGGAGAGCCCCCCAAGCCAGGTGACCCTCTGCCTCACAAACAGGTTGGAGCTAACGGCGAAGGGGGCCGAGTGTTCCGACCAGCGGCCGTTATCGCAGCCATCGGGGAAGGGAGACCACAGAAATCCCCACAAGGTAGACAGTTATTCAAAGACAGTTATTTCTGAATAACTGTCTACCTGTGTGCTGGTTCGTAATGATGCCTTACCAACTCACCCAATCTGCAGTATTGGGTTTTATGTTGTTTTATTACCTTCTAATCTCTATATTTTACGTAAAAAATAAATAAATGCTGGTTACGATCGCAATATTAGTCATATCCGCGTTTAAAGTCCTCCTTGCAACCCAAAACAGAATGAACTTAAGCCATTTTTTTTGTGCGTGGTTCCTCATTGTAAAGTCACCCGCCATCACATTTACATTGACAAGTAGGCCTAGTCGTCCCCTGTGCATTGAAGTTTTCTGTAGCTTCAATTTATCGTGGAATATTATTAACAAAATATTATTTTTTCTGTCGTGACAGGGTATCGCTATGCATCTATGGTGACATTCAAATGCACTTTTCTCTTTACGAAATTTTGGGGCGTTTTCACAGCTTGCGCACAAGAATTTTTTGTTTTTAATATTATTCTATTACCAAATCTGCAATATACTTTAGAATGTATGTTTTGGTATGTTTGTAGGTTTGGTTAGAATGTATGTTCTTTATATTTATGAAATATTTTAGAAATTTTCATTAACCCCTTTAAAATGGTGCTTTTGCAATTTTTAATTATTTTAATCTAAAATAAGTTTTGCACGCATTATTTTTTTTGTTCGTTTAACTCAGTCGTTTGAAAAGAGTGAATTAGTTTATTTTACTAGGCTCTTTGAAAGGGGCAGTGCAACTGAGTCTAGTGTTGAAAGAATTGGCAGTTTGTATTTTTTATAGTGTTTATCCAAGCACAAGTGACCAAAAACGCGTCACCTTGCCTTGGAAAACTGCTATTCCAGCGCATAATCGCAAAGAAGAAAACAATATATTTGCTGATCTGCAGCTGCTTGTGGTGGTTAACAGAACTGATGTGTGACATACTTTGGGGGATACGCGGAAGTGAACAAAACCTGTCCCCCTCCGCTGCTACACTTGCCGTCACCCCCATGGCGAACCGTCTTTTGTGTCGATCGCTCGCCACGACTTTTGACGATGCTAACCCTTTAAGAGTCTATAATCACGGAGGAAGCAGCTGGGTTCTCTGAAGAGAGAACCCAAGGGGAAACCACGTGATCCCCCAGAGCACGTCACTCGAAAGGCAACGTGGAGAGTTGAGAGGCACTTTGACCTTCAATTTGTTTCATTTTTTTACATAAAAACTAGCGCTCGCAAGAAATACGGTTTTCTGTTTTTCGTTCTAAAAGTGACACAGATTAATATCCGCAGTCAATTGGCCAGAGTCTGAAAGTCGTTGCCCCGCCCCTTTAAGTGTGTTGCCGTGCCCCATGTGTGCACAAGAACATGGTTTTATCTGCATATACATTGCATCCAGAGCATATAAAAAGAAGCTATATAAGATATAACACAATATATTTATAAAGAGCAGATCATAAATAATAAAAAAGATGTTTTTTCCACGTGCATGTTCTCTTAAATAACATCATATTTGATTTGATCTCCGTATCAGTCATTAACAGCACTCGCAAGTTTCGAAATATTTCTCATGCTCGTTGTCTGTTCTGACTGAATGGCTGGCGTCGTTGAGTGCTCTTGTCACTGCGTACTGCAGTGAAGCTACAAACACTTTGTAGGCATCACGATTTTGCATATCCTGCTTCGCCGCAGTGCACCTGCGTGCTAAAGGGAAAGCACTCCTTTAAGTTACACACAATTTTTGAAAAAATTGCGGCTAGTGTATAGTATGATAGACTGTGATATTCTGATGCTATTTTTTTTCACATTCAAGATTCATCGAGGGTACTTGAGAATTGCAAGAAAACTTTAATGATTCTTGGCGACAAAGCATGCTCAACGAAAGTTTAGAATGGGCATTTTGGCCAAAATAGTAATCGCTTAGCACTAAAATGTTCCTGAAACCGGTGTTTTTCGGTTTTAACCAATTTTTTTTTTTTATTTTCGTTACTGGCGCATGTTTACCAGTGATTTTCGGTCGCAACTGGGAAAGTACAAAGCCTGTTTATTACCTTCATATAGCCTCTATCTGTTTGATGGCACAGTGAATACAAAAAATTCAAACTAAATTAGGTGTTTTTTTTATGAGAACGCATATTTATCATTTACATGCTGTTTTTTGTTATGAAGTTTTGCTTACAAAATACCATTGATGTTTTTAATCAAATGACAAAAGCTTAATATTCCATCTATATTAAAAAAACAAATGCAAAGGAAAAAAAATATTTTTTTTAAACAGCCTAGATGGTAAAAAGAATGTAAAAAAAAAAAAGATTTACAATGAAGAAAAACATTTTTAGAGCTATATTTACCATGCAAAATGAATTCGTGGTTGGCACCTGCGGGAGCCGCTGCTGATCACGTGGTAGATTTCTGTGTTGCTGCTCAGCGCCGCCGTTGCCGCACGCTGAGCGTAGTGCGCCACCGGTTCAACATGTTTTTCCAAGCCGCCGCTGCCACCGCCAGAAGGGAACACTCTAGCGCAATGCCGCCATCAGTTTCTGACCGGCTCACAGGTCTTTCACGTGGTGCTGGTGCTCTTTCAGGAGCTTTCTTTGGGCTCTAAAATTGACTTATTAATCTCCTTTGTTTTGTTGCACTTTAAACGAGAATGAATAAGTAACTTTTAGAAACCATAGGAAGCTTCCAAAAGAGCGCAAGCACCACGTGATAGAGAGCGGCCAGTCACATGATAAATAGTGGCTACTTTTCTGCGGCGCCCGCGACCACCAACTACAAATTTGTATTTCCTTTTCCCATCCAGGCTCTTTAAAAAAAAATCTTTTTTTCCTTTGCATGGAGTTTTTTAAGAACTGTAGGTTTATTACAACCTTTATAACTTAAAGAATACATCAATTTGGGCAATTGAAATTATTATTTTCTAGCATTATTTCAGTGGATTTAGGTAAGTACTTGCTTTACGTTTGATTTCATACCTAAAATACCCATGCACAGCAGTTTGTACCGCCTTTCATCAGTCGGCATCTTGTTACTGTGCCTTTTTCTTCTACGTGCAAATAAATTACGAGATCAAACCTGCCTGGAATCAAACCTGCCATGCTGTTGATGCCATCTAAAGGTTGCACAGAAGCAGGAAGGCAAAGTATACAAGCACATAAATCTTAAAGGGGTACTAAATAGAAACTTAAAATATACCTCTCACGTTTAGAAGTAAGTTAAACATGATCAACTCTATCTGCTAATGACAGTCGCACGCTTGTATTTCAAACGGATGGCTGTATTTCTCGGTCTAAATGTTTGATTCTGGCAAGCGCTTCAACATCAGCCATCGAAAAACGCGATGTGTCTTGGGATATCCGTTGCCCGCAACGTCATCGGCTTCCCTAGGGCCAAGCGTACCATACTTATCAGCGTTGACACTCGGTGGCTTCAATGCGTTACTACCTCGCTTAGTCAGAGTGTCCAAAGGCTGTAACATATCGCCGGGAGGCTGCGGAGCCGGGTGGGTCGTACGTGCTATGATATCTGTTGCGCCTACAACTTGCCTGTAACGTCATCATCCTTCCTACAGCCAAGCGTATTGTAGTTATGAGCGATGACACTTGGTGGCGTCAACACGTTACTACCTCACTTAGTCAGAGTATCCAAAGGCTGTAACATCACCGGGAGATTGCGGAGCCGGTGGAGTCGTACGCACTATAACAACACATAGTTTGTCGTCTGCTGCACCACTTGGCCAATATGGCGACATCGTCGACGTAGGTTTTGGGTGCGAGCTCGCTGCTCATTCAAGGACGAAATCGTCGCGAGGCGGCTAAGGTACCTCTGTTTTTCGCACGATGTGAGATGCAGGTAGATTTTTAACCTGATGTTGTCTAATGTGACAACAGTACCATGTGTGACATTGGTAGGATGAGGCAATTGCTGCTATATGACTGTCCAGACTCGGCAAAGGCACCAGCTTTGTAGGTAAATAAACGCTTTGAAGGTGCCTTATTAGTTGACATCCTTCACTCTTTAGAGCGAGCAAAGAAGCAGGCAGAGTCCGGTGAGTCAGCACAGCTGTGGCATCACTCGAGTATTTCACGCAGCGTTTCGCATCGATAGTGGTGTGACCGCAGCATTGTCACGCCACCACGAAGGAACGCGTACACTACGATGATCTTGCGACATTCCTTGTCACAAGGGCGAACACTCAACGAACAAAAGGAAGGCATCTGCATAGAGGAAGCTTGGGCTGGTCTCGATGGGATGCGATTTTCCGAGTGAAGGCACAGAGCACAGAGAACACGACTGTACAATCCTCACATCGTCTTACAAAAAGTACTACCTTCAGAAAAATGCTCTCATCGCCACGATTTTGGAACGCGACTTGTCTCAATGGTGGACACTGAACAAATAAAGAGAAGCGACTGGCACCGCTTTTGTTGCTCTTGTCTAACAAGGCTTACGCAATCGTCCACGCAGCTCTGTCGACATCAACTAAATTGTACCGCGAGACGGTCGCTGAACTTATATCGTCGCACAGAAACTGCCGCACACAAAAGCGGATACCGGCACAGCTCTGCGATGGGAACCCGAGTCACTTTGAAAGGTTGGCGTTCCTCGGCGAAAAAGACGTTGAAAGCAGTGCGCGCCATGTTGAAAAAAATAGTTCATCAGGCCCTGACATCAGTGACGTAAAAAGATGAGTGGAAGCAAATGGCTGGCAGGATGAATTTAAGGTGGCAAACAGTGCTTTGGCTTTCTTCACCAAACCTTCGGTATTATGTGGTGGCCTAGGTAACCTAAACAAATGAGCATGCTTCCGATATAGTGGCGCTATTGTCGGAGGCTGATGCTGTCACAGCATTTCATTGAGGCTTCATAACAAGGTGGTTTTTGGTTATCGTGTAATTCAGTTTAAAATATGTTTTCTTGCATTTTCCAATGAAATATTGATGTTTCTGTGGTTCTAGTCCTACCTACATCATGTTGAAGCAAAGAAATTAGCTCCGGAAGTTTATTTGTGTACCCCTTTAACATAATATTCGCACTGGTACGAATGAAAAAGAAATGTGTGCTTATGCTCCAAAAGTACCTTTTGCTGCTCTAAAATGAATCTTTAGCTGCTCCAGAAGGTGCTCCAAAATGACATAATCACATCACTGAAGTCCTCACTTTGCCTCTTGAGGAAGTGTTTCTCCTCAACAATCACCTTGTCATCATCCTATGAATGCCTGTAACGAATGGGCTCTTTATTTGAGGAAGAAGGCAGAAGTCACTGGGTACCAGGCTGGGTGAATAGGGATGGGGGAAGCAGAATTTTCATATCCTGACCCAGCTGCATATGTCACTGTCTGCTACGCAGAATAAGCTGTTGCATTGTGGCGGTGCAAACACTCTCCCTTGGTTAGCTTCCTATGGTACTTGGTGGCATTCCATAGCTTCAGCAGGGGATCCCGGTAGCATTTGCTCGCATCTTTTTGACCCTTGCATGCATATTGTAAAATACCACGGAACTGCCCACTTTGGAGAAATACCCACCATTAACATTTCCCAAACTTGGGAATGCCAATAAAGAGCTTCAAAGCTCTTTATTGGTAGCCATCTTGGTTTTTACCGATTTAATGGGACAGGCGCCAATGTCTGGGTTAACCGAGCCTTTAGCAAAAGTGGGGTGGGCGCTTCCTCGGTATTTTACGGTAATCTGTCAGGAGCACACCACGACAGTCCCCAAAAAACTATCATCACCTTTCTCACCGATGGCTGCATTCTTGCCTAGTACTTCTGTTTGGGTGGGGGTGCATGTGCATGATTTTACTGTTCGCTTTGTTTGTCTTGGGGTTGTAATGGTGCACGCAACACTCATCCACGGTGATCAGGCGATCAGAAAAGTTGTCAAGAAGCCAGTGAATGGAGCAAAGCAGAATGTAGTCTTCCGAAATCTAAAAACTGCGACTCCATATCGCAACGACGGATTGCAGTTCTGATTGGAAAATATGGTAAATAAGACAAATATTTTTAAAAGTTGATTACTGGAAGAATGAGTCATTTAGTTTCTTAGTTGTGACAGACTGTGAGTGTTGTGTTGTGTTTGGAATGATTTGTTTGCTTTGCATATGCAGCTAGTACCATATTTTCCTGTCTAAGTTGCACCACACTATAAATGACCATTTTCATGGAATAGTTTGAAAAAGGTCAATAAGACACGCAAAGCATTTTACACCATTCCAAAAAGTTGCTCAGTTTGAGAACATAAAAGTGCCAGGGAATGGGACAAGAAAGGAGACACACAAAGTGCTACCTTCAACTGAAGTTTATTGTGTAGAAAACACTGAAATATATAGTATCTTCTACTCCATATAGCTGACACAATCCACTCGCAATTCTTTTCGTGATAGATGTAATGATGCTTTTCTTTTTGCAGAATGCACCCACTAGCCCACCTTTCCATTTTTGTTGCTCAGTTTGAACGTATTTCTAGGTTTTGGTTCCGGAGCGCATCCCTGTGCCAGCAATTCTGCGCCCCCCCCCCCGTGGCCAAAACACGCAGTGTGTGTGCACTGCCACGCTTCACACATTATAGTTCGTCTGCATGCTGGCACTGACAATAAAAAGGCAAACTTCACGTGGCAGTCTGGAGGGTTTCTTATGTTGCCTCTTCTACGTGGAATGTGTGGCGGCACATGCACATTGTGCATTTTGGCCACGGGGAGTGGGATTGCTGGTGTGGAGATGTACTTCAATAAGAAACTGAAACCTAGAAACACCTCCAAATTTAGCATTATTCTTCAACTCCGTGAAATGCTGCGTACACCTTGTATCATTGTAATATGGGTGCATTTAATAGTTTTCGATCAATTTTTAACCTTTAAAGCTAATAATTCAAAATTTATTTACCATTATTTTTTGTGCTATAAGTTCCCCCTTTGTATATTTTGCACTTCCTTATATGGAACTGTTTTTGTGGAAAAGTTGGTATATAAGCCGCACCTCTTTGCATGGTTCACGCGATGAGTTTTTTCATTTTGCTCGCGTTGGTATCGCGAAATCAGAGTTGTGCACAACCGGCTAGATCGCAAGTACCATTTGACGCACAACGTTTATGTTTTGACTCACGAGAAATGTCTATAGCACAGTGCTGTCTGGCGGGAGAAATCAAGTGATTCACAGCAGAAGGACGTAAAACGCGCAAAATGAGAAGGTTATCTGCTTTATTCGAGCGTACACATGCCGAGCAAACAAAAGTTTAATGGGACAATGAGGGCAATATCGGATATTTTTTTTGATGATTGAACTGGGTTCCAGGAACGTCTCAGGCCACGTTGCCCAAATTTCAGCCGAAACCGGCGCTTGTGTGCCGCGCAAATCAATTAAGCAGTCACGGTAATAATCGTACCGGGATCGACTGGGGCGACACCCCGAGAGTTGCGGGAGAAGCCAGAAGAAGCGGAGCTCACGTGACGCATGCGGGGCCAAGAAGCGCGACGTCACAAGAGACGCGTCAGCGATTCATCGGAACAAGAGACGTGCCCTCGGTCATATTTTTGTCTGCAGTTTTTAGGAATACTGTTCTAATTTCTGCTTGAATAATCATGAAAAGTATAGATCGAACCGGAGATGATTACTAAACCGTAAATAAAGCAGCGTACTTATTTTTTTCTTTGCTACACTGGATGCGAACCGGGCAACAAGCAACTATGGGCAAACGAAATAAATAAAAAAGAACACAGCGCGAACCACGCTGGAGACGTCGATGTCGTGTTTACTTTGGGAACACGGTACTCGAAGGATTCTGCAAAGTGGTAGTCACGCCAAATTTATGCGCCGTAGATGGCTGTTTAAACGGTCGGCTGAAGACCAGTAATCATTCTTGTTCTTTGACGACAAAATGAGTGGACGTCCGACTCTGGTGAAATCAAAAATGGGGCTGTTTATTTTTTCCTTTCTGGGAAACGTCCCCCGCAGAGAAACTGCTTCCCGGGTCGCTGCCGCTTTTCCTCTTGGCATTTCCCCCGCGTCCCTGTCGGACAGGGACAGGACCTGTCTTGTGGCAACGCGCCGCTCTTGTCTCGCCTGTGCGAATGTTGCTCACAGCTTTGCTGCTCAGAGCCAGCGGACCGCTCGGTGCCGGCAGGGTGGTCACTGTCGGCCTCGGGTGATAGCGAAATATGCCGCACACATACTCCCGTTCCATTGGTGTTAGGTCACTGAACGGAAGCCCGAACCGAACTCGCTCGCGAGGGCGGCATTGTAGTCCATGTTGAAAGATCCAATGAAATGATCGCGCCACCGCGGTGCTATAACCCATCGTGGTAACCAGTCTCGATCTCCTAAATGCTACCGATAACGACTATTCACACTTGACGTCACTCCCTACGTTCCCTCCGTTTTTGGAAGCCCAGAAACAAGAATGGAGATAATTCAGTTTCGGTGTCTTCAGTTCTTTTTAGGCACAGGAATACGCATCACAAATGTCTGCAAAATATTGGGCAGCGTGCTAGGTTCCCAAGAAGCCTAAAAACATCATTTAAAAAAAAAAAAAAAGAAATAAAATCGCCTTCCTTGTTCTTTTAACGTGCCAGACACTCGGGAACTAAGCTTTGGACCGCTAGGCCTAGAATAGGCCAAGTCACGAAGACGACGCGAGCGATCGACATGCAAGCAGATAGACAAATCTTGACACACTTCTTTGGGTACTGCTAAAAGATTGGCTAGCTGCAATCCTCCCTTTTACATGTAGCAACACGGCTGGAGTGTGGCAGATAAACGATGTTCATCAAACTAAAACTGAAGAAGACACGAGACAATTTTCTGCAGTGCGTGAATACCAGCCCCCTTACATTTCAGTGTTACTGGACTGGGGTAAAAGAATACAGGACCATGGCTGAATTAGGCAACATCGATCACATGCTGTAAAAGTTTTATTCTCACTGCCTTGCGTATCCGCATTGAGCCGCTTCGGGGAAACAGTAAAATTTCTTGTTTTTTTGGGTCAGTTATGAATAGGGGTGTCGCGAACTTTTGTCGAACCAGATTTTTTGGTCGAACTTTCGGGGTTCGACTGGGTCGAACCGGTTCGACGAACCTTCAAACTTTTCACCAGTTTCGACCGGTTCGACTTTGTGGACAGTGTGGCCAGACCTTGATACAAGCATGTCTAGGTTTGGAGAATTTCTTTTTTATGCAACAGGTTATTTTATTGTGTGAACAACTGCAATTAAAAGAAACTAATTCTATTCACTGAAGAAGTTAATAACTTAAATTTTAGTACTGTATTGACTGAAATAGCCGATCAGCGCAGCACTTAATTCAACTCTTAGCCATTACCATCCAATCCGAAGCCAACTGGCCAGCCTGTCGCGCATGCGCACACGAGTCGAACCTCAATACAAGGTTCGACGAACTTTCTACTAAAAGTTTGAAAAAGTCGAACCTGGTCGAACTCGAACCGCGGCCGGTTCGCGACACCCTTAGTTATGAAGAGTGCAGAAGAGTGTGGCGACAGCAGTGCCTCCTGGAAGGGGCAACAGCACCTATGGCTACATAGTTACGGTGCATTTCAAAAGATGACGTGTGGCTCATAAAAATTATTGCGTTGCACTGCAAATAAAAAAAAAAAACTCATAAGTCGCATTGTTGTATAAAATGCACCAAGAAAAATATAAAAAAAAGTGACTTATACACTGGAAAATATTGTACTGTAAAGTAATTAATTACCCAATATTACCGAACGCTAATAATGTTTCTTAAAGGGAAGCTAAAGAACTTTTCGAAAGAAATTAGTTGATGGTTGAGTCTGACGTGTTTCTGCCTGACCCAAAATAATCACTAAATGCGGTAAAAAGCGAAGAAAACGGAAGTGATTGGCGCAGCAGCAGCATGCCATTGAATAGTCATGTGTGACGTGCCACTACATGAAAAAAGGACCATGTCGATTCTCGCTTGCGGAAGTAGTCGGGTACTGAGGCTTCAGCTCTTGTAAGTCGGGTTCGGCTTCTGATCTTTTGAAATCTTTCAGTGGATCTGAAACAAGGATGTGTCCAGAGAACCCTCGACTTGACAAAGTATGCGTTCCAGCCGTTGGTAAGGCAGAAAAATGGCCCCCTGCAGTAATACGGGCAGATATGAGGAACTGCTTGCACCGATGTGGCCTGGCCGACTTGATGCGTTCAGGAACACACTGACTGCTATTTATTGTAACGTAAAACGTTGACAATAAACGGAATGCTAGTGACGGGACGCATCAGGCCAGATTAGCGTGACTCTTCCCAAAACGCTCGTCAGAGGACGAGAATTAGCACAGCCTTAAAGCTTGACACAGCAGCTGCTGGACACTTGACCTTGAAGGCTGCATTTTTTGCCAAGGCTGAAGTGGATTGAAAGGATAGTAAAATCAACTTTGGGCAACGGGTGAGCTTCCCCTGAGATGAGACGGCTGATGAGACGGAGTCGCCGTTTTGCCACTGCTATGTCCTTGCGTACTGCGTGAATAAACGCACAGAAGGTCCATCCTTCTGATTGTGGTACCCTTTGCTGCATTTTATTTGTTTCCATCAATTATTGTGCAATTGCAGCTTTAAAAAAAGCGGATATGTGTGCCCAGCAGCCCTCAGTTTGATGTCGAATTTGTGAAAGCTTTCTGGGGCTCTACATTAATTTACTTCTTGCAAGATTTGTTGGCTGCATTAAACCACCACCAAGCTTTATCATCGTCCAATCTCATTTCTATAACACAAAGGACCATTGCATGACACACAAACTTTGTACAAAGAACATTGCGGAAGTAAAAAAAAAATCTCAATTCACAACAGAATGTCACATGCTTTGGATCTCCAAAATGCACTCCTGCAGGGAATATGTTCCTATGGAAGGAAAATTTACCAAAGTTTATGTTTGCGTTCAAAAAGTATGTGACCTCATAAAATGTCAGTAACTATAAAAAAAAAATAGTTTTGTGTTTAAATTAGGGTGCCTAGCAACCGGGGAAACCGGGAATTGTCAGGGAAATTTTAATTATCGGGAAAAATCTGGGAATTGTCAAGAGAATTGTCAAAAAGCGAGCCCAATCAGGGAAAAGGATCCGGAAATGCCATCGAGTTCCCTGAGCAAAGAGTTGAGGACTTGGGGGCAGAAAAATAGGCAATAAATTCTGCTTAGAGCTGAGTGCACGCTCTGCTTACCCGATGTAGTGTGTGCTACACGGTACAAAGGGAACAGCCGACAAATCCAGTCCAAGCCTTGGACTGGATTGGATTAAGGGCGTGACACTAGCTTAGATCCAGTTAGAGCTACGAGATTTAGTAGCAAATGGGAAAGCCGCAGACTCCAATCCAATCCAAGCCTTAAACCAAAAGTATCCGAAAGTGTGCATCTGGCAGCCATGCTGCCATTCGGTTATTGACGTGTGTGGTTGAGCGTCGTGTTTTCATCGTGTTTCCTTTCCGGAAGTGTCCTCTTCACTAGCGATGTCAATGGCAAGAAAGTGCTTGTTTAATCCAAACTGGACGAACCCGAATATTTCGGAATATGCAAGTTGGATTAACTCCGTGCAAAATGATCCTCACAGTGCTCAATGCTCAATGTCTTGTGTTGTAATGGTCTTATATATTTAACCGCCTCTACAGCGGTCAAGGAATTTCAAATGAAATTGTAAGGGAAAAACCTGGAAAAGTCTGGGAATTTCAAAATAATAATTTGCTAGACATCCTGAAGACAAGTTGCACTTTGAAAGTCGCATGATGAATTGCATGACCAGTTATTACAACAAGCCGTCCTCTCCCAAATGACTAAGTAGCAGAGTAGATTAAAAACGAAAGAAAACAATCTTTGGTTGCAGAGTCAGTCCGGGAAATATGGTCACTTTAACGATATAAAAAAGAAACCAGAACTAAAACACTAATATGAGGCGGTTAACAGAAAAGATCCACTGGAAGCCTGCTATTTGGCTACATGGCTGCAACAGCAATTCCATTCCCTACTAAATTTAGCAGGAAAATTGACGTCATATGACCTCAACAGCAATTCAATTTCCCGCTAAAATTAGCGGGAAAATTGACGTCACATGACCTCAACACCAATTCAGTTTCCCCACTAAATTTAGCAGAGGAAATGACTTTACATGACACATGACTTGGTGTCACGTCACCTATGAACAAATTCAGTGTCTCTGCTAAATTTAGCAGGGGAAATGACTTCACATGACACATGACTTGGTGTCACATCACCTATGAACTAATTCAGTGTCTCCGCTAGATTTAGGGGGAAAATCGATGTCACATGCAGAGTAGCAGGAGGAGGAGGGGGTGTAGGGAGGAGGAGGAGGAGGAGGAGGAGGAGGAGGAGGAGGAGGAGGAGGAGGAGGAGGAGGAGGAGGAGGAGGAGGAGGAGAAAAAAGAGAAGAGGGGAGGAGGAAAGGGTACGGACGACGAGGAGGGTCATAACCTCCCCTCCTCCTTTTTAAGAGCTGCTCTCTAATTTTGCATTACAGAGCTTTATAAGCGTCTTTCATTTTTTTTCCTCAGTTGTGAAACTGCCTTTGCTTTCCTTTAATGGGCCCTTTGACAAAGACCACTACAACATCAAGCTTTTTTCTGTACAATGCATAGTTTTTGCAGAAGTGATTTGGCCAGTGTTTCCAAAAACACCCTGCATAAGTCACACCATTGTATAAAACGCACTGAGAAAAATTTGGGAAAATAACTGTGACTTAAACACCGAAAAACATGGTACTTAGGTAAACTGTGAGTGTAGCATTGTTTTTGTAACATTTTTGGGGGTTTTGCAAGGGGGGTATTTGTAAAGCTATGAGTATCGACTTGCTTTTAGAATACTTTATATCAGTCCGAATGTTTACATTGTTTCTTTTCTGGTGTGTTTTTAATGTTGCTGCTTAGTATTTTTCTTTATCACCTATTTTTTAACTTCTTTCCCAGATTGACTCCCTGAGGGTTGACGATATATGTTGAGATAAATAAAGTACACTTGAATGCTGACATCTGCCACAGCTGATTACATTCTCCTCTAGAAACTGTCTTTATTTCTAGTGCCTGTTTTAGATGTTTAAAAGAAAACAAAAAATCCTGCGCAATATGCTAGTTGCACGCAGCACTCAAAGTGATAAGAATGCAATTCGCAGGGGTGGAGGAAGGCAGCTGGTACTTTGAAGTCAGCATAGAAGACATGCCCGAAAACAGTGCCACACGCATTGGCTGGTCCCAAGCATTGGGTACGTACAATGCATTATCTGACCTTCTCAAGCCGGCTTTTGTCCTGAGCCACTCAGCGGCACCCACTTTTGAAAAAGGCCCACAGTTTTATGCGGACGAGATAAAAAGATTTTTTTGCATCAATATTTTTATTGTATCAATACCCCGGGTGGCCCGTATTTCAGTTACGCAGTCAACGTAGCTTTTCTTTCATGCGTTACTATACATTTGGATAAAGCGAGAATGGCAGGGAGGAGGTTCAGTTGTTCTGCCTCCAGCACAAGCTTCCCACCTTTGACAGTGCTTCGGCATTTTGTGCACTTCGAGAGCAAGCTTGTGCAGCTAAAGCACAATGGAAGGTATGGAGCGTGTGCTGGAGGCCGGGTGCTCACGAGGTACGCCCTGCCGTTTTCGTTTTGTCAACGACTATATTATACTACTCGTAGCGCCCTGTCGGGCCATGCAACTGCCTGCAGTCTGTTTTACAAGTGAGTTAATACTATTAAGGATTTTCGTGCAGTTGTGTCGCTTAGGGTTTTTACCTTGGTCCCTCCCGATCGTCTCCGCAGCCAACCTGCAGGCGCCCCTCGGCTACGACCGGTTCGGCTACTCTTGGCGCTCCCGGAAGGGCACCCGGTTTCACGAGAGCAGGGGCTACCACTACAGTGACGAGGGCTACGGGGCGGGAGATACCCTGGGCTTTCTCATCCAGCTGCCTCGGAGCAAGGAGAAGGAGGGGCGGCTCATTCTGCCCGACGCCTTCAAGGACAGGGTGGGTGCTGCTTTCCCTCACTCTGTGCAGTCAGATTCTCGCCTGCTTCGTCGTACGACGGACTGCGGCAAACGCCACGAGCATCGAGTGACCTCTTAAAGGGGTGCAGCGATGCACGTGCCACGTAGTCGTGTGATTCGTTCGGAGCCTTTGGTTGTCTAGGATGGCTGAGATGTCCTTTGCGGTTTATTATAGTGTAACATGGAGTATAGTAAATGTATTCAAATCCTAGGCCTTTCTACCGTTGTCCAACCTAACTTGCATGTCCTCTCACCATTAGGGGGATGCTGAACTGAAATTTGGAGCTCACAAAACAAGGCTGGAGCAATAGGCGGGACACTGCAAAAACCCCAAAACATCACTCATACAGCGATAGCTCTAACGAACGACCATATTTTTGAAAAAGAAGCGTCCGAGTGAACACGACCGACAAGGCTGACGAAACGATACAAAAATATGTTAACTTAAGCTCCAGTTGAAATTTCCGCACTTCTCTGCTAATACCAAAGGCGCGACAAACGGGACCTTACCAAATAGAGCCACTAAGAGCCACTAAATACAGTAGAGCTTAGCTGGTAAAGATTACAAACACCGCCGCGTTTGCGCGACAATGTTTGCGATCGTTTACGCGCGCGCGACCACCGCACAGCACCAGCGACAAAACATGAATTAAAAAAAAAATGAAAGAACGGAAAAAGCAAGCGTATAAAAACAAACAAAAAACACTCAATTCATAGAATAATTTAAAACAAAAAAGGAAACTCACTAAATTCAAGCAACAAAAAAAAAAAAGGCAAAAAAAAACAAAAAAAAACGCGCAAAGCAAGAACGGTGAAAGAAAAAGGTAAACGAAGATAAGGCGTTCAAAGTGTAATTGCTCAACCATAGCCTCCTCTATACGGAGAAAGCCTGGCGTGTCGTGAGAAAAGACAGCCACCATAAATGGGAAAGGAGGGGCGGTTAAACGGGAGCGGAGGGAAGATTGCCTGCTAGCGCCACACAAGAGTGAGCGGCGAAATGCAGAAACTTTTTTTTTTCTCTTTTCTTTTCGGTATCGTGGAGAGGAGAGCCGATCGCGGCCGTCGGTTTCGTTTAGTCAAAACGGCATGGTCCTTCCGCGGCACGATACGATGGTCCGACGACGATGCACTCCGCTTGCACGCCGACAACTCCACTGACGCCACCGGCATGGTACATTGATTGTTGCCAGAGCCTTTGGAATCGCCGCGACCGTTTCTCCCGGAGTACGAAAACGACGGTGACGAAAACACGAAAACAAACGTGGTTCGGGGAGCGGCCGCTCATGACCCAAGCGCTTGCACACTATCTCTGCCCTTTCTGCTCTGCGCTACCATATTGGTCATTGTTGGGCGCGCTCCTCCTCTCCTTTTTCCTGCAGCCGCACACCCTATAGCTCTGTCGTCGATGTGCCAGGCTTTCTCCGTATAGAGGAGGCTATAGCTCAACTGTTGTCGACACACTCGACTTGAGGAAGACTTTTTTTTTTTTTTTTGCTTATTTTATTTTGGGGCTAAGGAGCACTCCCTGCCCTCCCTACATGCGCGCGTGCCCTTCCCTTTGCTTTTGCCATCCTCCACATTTTTTTTCCGTTGCTCTTTTTTTTTTTACAACTGCTTTTTTGTTGAGTATCCCCGTGCACGTATGCTGGCTTGGCGGTCTGCCAGCCCGGCAACGCGAGCTTCTCCTCAGCGGGTGCAACCTAACCTCGGGAGAAGCGAAGGGTCATGCTTCGTTCGCTGTATTGAGTGTCCCCGCCATGGGAGTCCATGGGAATTCGATACAAAAAGACAATGCTCCTATACATTACATGTGATTTTCGAGGGGATGTTTGGACTGTTCGATATAAGCAACAATTCGAAATACCTGGGTGTGATATGTGATATAGCCGAGCTCGACTGTATCATCATCTGCTATGCCCGAAGGATGCGGACATGAACGCTGCCCATTGGCGTCCGTTTTTGCCCTCGGCCGTCTGCTATTTCGCCCCCTAATACAATATCAATATGCTAGTTGATAGCACACCTTAAAATAAGTTTGAAGTATTACTTGCCACATACAAATATCTTAATACGATAACCAGACCAACACGATTCACTGTTCACACAGAAACTCTAATAGACCTTTTCATTACAAATATTGATAATACACGTCTAAAAGGAGGAATATTTAGCACCCATATCGGCAATCATCTCCCAATATTTATTTGCATAGAAGAAGCTCTTCACCAAAAACGAGACATTCGGTTATTAAGACAATTTCAAAACATAACGCCTGACAATCTTGATATGTTTTGCAACGGTATTGTAAGTGTGAGTTGGAATGATGTTCTAACAGAGACTGATCCGAATATAGCATATAACACTTTTTGGAATAGGTTTCAGACGATCTATGCGAAGGATTTCCCCTATAAGATATTCAAATCGTTGCATAGAATTTGAAAGCCGTGGGTTACCCCAAGCCTTCTATCCAAAATTATTATAAAAAATTGGCTATTTCATAACTTTAACAAACTAGAAATCAAGAGGATTTAAAAAAGTTCAAGTGTTATAGAAACCACAGTGATGTGATTGCTGCGCCAATTGCGCCAAACTGCGCCAAGGGGCTAACCCTGCTACATCCTGCTACATCTTGCGAAAATATGGGTATTTTGCGCCAAGCCTGTGCCAAAGGACAAATTTCGGCCACCTTTCAAAAACGAAACTGAAGTGAGAACCGTAATTGAGCATGCTCGAGCTAGGTGGCGCAAGCGGCCGCCCGACACAAAGTACCCTGCATCAATCGTCCATCCGGCCTTGCATGGTTTTTTGCGCCGTCTCGCGTTTCGCGCTCTCGTCGTTTGGGGTATTTCGTCTCACGTCTTTTTTAAATATTTTCAATGATAGACGCGGGCGTGTGTGACGCACCGACGCTAGTGTGCTGGGTGCCAGCCATGCCGTCATGCTATGAAACAAAACCACGTTTTTGCGCGGCGGGAGTTACTTCGTGAGCTGAAGCGCGCAATTGTGGCCGCGCAACGTCGGGTGTTGCCGTCCCCACGTTGCTGCAGATGTGGCGCTTTCTAAATTTGTTCATCGACATTCCTGCCCTTGTTTAAATCATACGCTACTACAAAAATTCTTCTTTAACTCAGACTGCTGTGTCGAAGTATGGATAACCTAGGTTTCTCCGGGCTTTTTTTTTTTTTTTTTTTTTTTTTTTTTTCTGAGAGGGATTTCTGCCGGTACGTGAAAAATCTGCCGTGAAAGGAAGATGGTGAAGAGAAGTGAGCCAAAGCAAAGAAGGCGATGTCTGCACGCTGAACCCGCAAATTGCGCTTGTTTGTCTCGAGTTCAGTCGTTACACATTGCGCTCCAAGAACTTTTTGACCCTGGCTCGCCGTGTCATGCTTCGATGCGCTCAAATTTTTTTTTCTGCGTGTTCAGTTTGTACCTTGCCT